>NC_135815.1:65597610-65897610 GCF_964213995.1 Mustelus asterias | reverse complement strand
GATTAAGGAGAATCCTAAGGCATTCTATTCATACGTTAGGAACAAAAGAGTTGTCAGGGAGAAAATCGGACCTCTCAGGGACAAAGGAGGGGAATTATGCTTAGAACCCAAGGGAATAGGGGAGATCCTAAATGAATACTTTGCATCGGTATTCACGAAGGAGAGGGGCGTGTTAACCGGGAGTGTCTCAGAGGGAGGTGTTGACCCGTTAGAGAGAATCTCCATTACGAGAGAGGAAGTGTTAGGTTTTTTAGGGAACATTAAAACTGACAAAGCCCCAGGGCCTGATGGCATCTATCCTCGACTGCTCAGGGAGACGAGAGAGGAAATTGCTGGGCCTCTGACGGAAATCTTTGTCGCTTCTTTGGACACGGGTGAGGTCCCTGAGGATTGGAGGATAGCGAATGTGGTCCCGTTGTTTAAGAAGGGTAGCAGGGATAACCCAGGAAATTATAGGCTGATGAGCTTGACGTCCGTGGTAGGGAAGTTGTTGGAGAGGATTCTTAGAGACAGGATGTATGTGCATTTAGAACGGAACAATCTCATTAGTGACAGACAGCATGGTTTTGTAAGAGGGAGGTCGTGCCTTACAAATTTGGTGGAGATTTTTGAGGAAGTGACAAAAACGGTTGATGAAGGAAGGGCCGTGGATGTCGTCTATATGGATTTCAGTAAGGCATTTGACAAAGTCCCACATGGCAGGTTGGTTAAGAAGGTTAAGGCTCATGGGATACAAGGAGAAGTGGCTCGATGGGTGGAGAACTGGCTTGGCCATAGGAGACAGAGGGTAGTGGTCGAAGGGTCTTTTTCCGGCTGGAGGTCTGTGACCAGTGGTGTTCCGCAGGGCTCTGTACTGGGACCTCTGCTATTTGTGATATATATAAATGATTTGGAGGAAGGTGTAACTGGCGTAATCAGCAAGTTTGCGGATGACACAAAGATGGCTGGAATTGCGGATAGCGAAGAGCATTGTCGGGCAATACAGCAGGATATAGATAGGCTGGAAAATTGGGCGGAGAGGTGGCAGATGGAATTTAATCCGGATAAATGCGAAGTGATGCATTTTGGAAGAAATAATGTAGGGAGGAGTTATGCAATAAATGGCAGAGTCATCAGGAGTATAGAAACACAGAGGGACCTAGGTGTGCAAGTCCACAAATCCTTGAAGGTGGCAACACAGGTGGAGAAGGTGGTGAAGAAGGCATATGGTATGCTTGCCTTTATAGGACGGGGTATAGAGTATAAAAGCTGGAGTCTGATGATGCAGCTGTATAGAACGCTGGTTAGGCCGCATTTGGAGTACTGCGTCCAGTTCTGGTCGCCGCACTACCAGAAGGACGTGGAGGCATTGGAGAGAGTGCAGAGAAGGTTTACCAGGATGTTGCCTGGTATGGAGGGTCTTAGCTATGAGGAGAGATTGGGTAGACTGGGGTTGTTCTCCTTGGAAAGACGGAGAATGAGGGGAGATCTAATAGAGGTATACAAGATTATGAAGGGTATAGATAGGGTGAACAGTGGGAAGCTTTTTCCCAGGTCGGAGGTGACGATCACGAGGGGTCACGGGCTCAAGCTGAGAGGGGCGAAGTATAACTCAGACATCAGAGGGACGTTTTTTACACAGAGGGTGGTGGGGGCCTGGAATGCGCTGCCAAGTAGGGTGGTGGAGGCAGGCACGCTGACATCGTTTAAGACTTACCTGGATAGTCACATGAGCAGCCTGGGAATGGAGGGATACAAACGATTGGTCTAGTTGGACCAAGGAGCGGCACAGGCTTGGAGGGCCGAAGGCCTGTTTCCTGTGCTGTACTGTTCTTTGTTCTTTGAAGGGGGGGAGGTTTAACACAGATATCAGAAGGACATATTTCACACAGAGGGTCGTGGGGGCCTGGAATGTGTTGCCGGGCAAGGTGGTGGAGGCGGACACACTGGGAACGTTTAAGACTTATCTAGACAGCTATATGACCGGAGTGGGAATGGAGGGATACAAAAGAGTGGTCTAGTTTGGACCAGGGAGCGGCGCGGGCTAATTGTTCCTTGTTTCTCGTTTCAAGGCTTCATTCTCTGATCATCTTGCTGGTGCCAGTACAGAACGAGACTGCGGATAGTTGGGAACCTGTCTCGGGGGCAGGGAATTCATATGGTGTTCATGGAAGTGGAAATGACTAGGGTTGGGAAGCATTTTCCGATCAGGGCCATTGTGATCTCCTGGACTCGTTTCGATCGCCTCAGGGGGTCGGAGAGGAATTTCCCAGACTTTTTTTTTTCCCCATATTGGCCCTGGGGTTTTTCACTCTGGGTTTTCGCCTCTCCCTGGGGATCACATGGTCTGGAATAGGGGGGTGGGGGTGAGTTAATAGGTTGTAATGAAGAAAGCATCGTAGCTGTGAGGGACAGCTCGGTGGATAGGATATTGGTATGTAGATAGGCTGGAAAATTGGGCGGGGATCCTGGATTCAGGATTCAATCCTGGACCGGGGAGCGGCGCGGGCTTGGAGGGCCGAAGGGCCTGTTCCTGTGCTGTACTGTTCTTTGTTCTTTGTTCTTTGCACCCAGATTCAGCACTTAGAATGAAAATGGTAAAATCAGGCCCACAATGTCTGGGTCAATGTAAACAACTTCCCTGATCTGACCAACACAGGAAGCTTCAGATCACAGCTCCCAGACCAGAGCCCCTTTACGACCTGCATCTGGTTTTAATCAATAAGTTGACCAAAAATCCCAGCATGCTTAGCTCTCAGCCAGAATAGCCATTTTAAAACCACTATTGCCATTACTGTTGTTAAATCATTGTTGCAGCCATTCTTTCTCCATCCACATACCTACCTGTACTGACACTTTCAAGTATTTATGTATTTAGGTCTCTCTGTTCACCCCAAACCAGTATGGTTTTCATAGTCATGTAGATGTTGCAGTCCAGATCCGAGGACACAAGTTTTTTTTAAAAAGCAGAGACGTTATCGAGTCCATTGCCTATTTCTTTTTCTTAACCAACCAGTAAAAGTAGGTGAACAGGACATTTATCTCCTTACAGTCTGTGATACTTTAACGTGAACAAAATGTACAGAGTTTGCCTACATAGAGTCACACCATATAAAAGGAGGCCATTCACATCAAATCTATACTGGCTTTTTGTAGACCAATCCAGTGAATCCTATTCCCCTGCTCTATTCCATGGTTCAGCAAATTTATTTCCCACAATTGCCAATCTGATTGGTGGCATAGTGGACAGTGAAGAAGGTTATCTAGGAATGCAATGGGATCTTGATCAATTGGGCCAATGGACTGATGAATGGCAGATGGAGTTTAATTTAGATAAATGCGAGGTGATGCATTTTGGTAGATCGAACCAGGGCAGGACTTAGTCAGTTAATGGTAGGGCATTGGGGAGAGTTATAGAACAAAGACATCTAGGGATACACGTTCATAACTCCTTGAAAGTGGAGTCAGGCTCCAACACATCCCTCCCTGATGAACTCAATGCATTCTACGCCCATTTTGAGCGAGAGCATGCCCTCCACCCTGGAAGCCCTGGATGAACCTGTATCTGGGGTCACCATTGCAGATGTCAGAGTAGCTTTCTGGAAGATCAACCCAAGGAAAGTGACTGGCCCAGATGGGATACCCAGACGAGCACTCAGATCCTGCGCGGATCAGCTGGCGGGGATATTCACAGAGATCTTCAACCTCTTTTTACAACAATCTGAGATCCCTATCTGCTTTAAGAAGATGACCATCGTCTTGGTACCTAGGAAAAACCAAGCAGCGTCCCTTAATGACTATCGGCCGGTGGCTCTGATATCATTATGAAGTGCTTTGAAAGGCTAGTCATGACATGAATCAATTCCAGCCTCCCGGACTACCTGGATCCACTACAGTTTGCTATCGCCGCAACAGGTCCACAGCAGTCGCCATTTCCCTGATCTTGCACTCAACCCTGGAACACCTAGATAACAAAGACACCTATATCAAACTCTTATTTATTGACTACAGCTCAACCGTCAACACCATTATTCCCACGAAACTCACCTCCACACTCCGTGGCCTGGGCCTCGGCTCCTCCCTCTGCGACTGGATCCTGAACTTCCTAACTCACAGACCACAATCAGTAAGGATAGGCAACAACACCACCTCCGTGATCATCCTCAACACCGATGCCCCACAAGGCTGTGTACCCAGTCCCCTACTATACACCTATAACTGTGTGGCCAAATTCCCTCCAACTGACATGATTTTCCCATTTGCTGATGACACCACCGCAGTGGGTCGGAACTCAAACAATGATTCGACAGAGTACAGGAATGAGATAGAGAATCTGATGACCTGGTGCGGTGACAATCTCTCTCTCAATGTCAACAAAACGAAGGAAATTGTCATTGACTTCAGGAAGCATAAAGGAGAACATGCCCCTGTCTAAATCAATGGGGATGAAGTAGAAAGGGTCAAGAGTTTTGAGTTTTTAGGTGTCCAGATCACCAACAACCTGTCCTGGTCCCCCCATGCTGACACTATAGTTTAGAGGCGTTGGTGGGCTTTCTTCTTTCTCAGAAGACTCAGGAAATTTGGCATGTCAGCTTCGACTCTCTCCAACTTTTACAGATGCACCATAGAAAGCATTCTTTCTGGTTGTATGACAGCTTGGTATGGCTCCTGCTCTGCCCAAGACTACAAGAAACTACACAAGGTCTAGATAGCCATATGAACGGAATGGGAATGGAGGGATACAAAAGAATGGTCTAGTTTGGACCAGGGAGCGGCACAGGCTTGGAGGGCCGAAGAGCCTGTTCCTGTGCTGTATTGTTCTTTGTTCTTTGTGAATGTAGCCCAATCCATCATGCAAACCAACCTCCCATCCATTGACTGTGACTTCCCGCTGCCTCGGCAAAGCAGCCAGCATAATTAAGGACCCCACGCATCCCGGACATTCTCTCTTCCGTCGGGAAAAAGATACAAAAGTCTGAGGTCACGTACCAACCGACTCAAGAACAGTTTTTTCTCTGCTGCCATCAGACTTTTGAAAGGATCTGCCTTGAATTAAGTTGATTTTTTTCTGCACCCTAGCTATACCTATAACACTACATTCTGCACTGTCTCATTTCCTTCTCTATGAATGTTATGCTTTGTGTAGCGCGCAAGAAACAATACTTTTCACTGTATGCTAATACATGTGACAATAAATCAAATCAAATCACAGGTGGACAGAGTGGTGAAGAAGGCATTTGGAATGCTTGGTTTCATTGGCCAGAACATTGAATACAGGAGTTGGGATGTCTTGTTGAAGTTATACAAGACATTGGTGAGGCCACTCTTGGAATACTGTGCACAGTTCTGGTCACCCTATTATAGCAAGGATATTATTATTATAAACCAAAAAGAGTGCAGGAACGATTTACTAGGATGCTACCGGGATTGATGGTTTGAGTTGTAAGGAGAGGCAGGATAGACTGGGCCTTTTTTCCCTGGAGCATAGGAGACTTAGGGGTGATCTTAAGGAGGCCTATAAAATAATGAGGGGCATAGATAAAATAGTTAGTCAATATCTTTTCCCATCGGTAGAGGAGTCTAAAACTAGAAGGTTTAAGGTGAAAGGAGAGAGATACAAAAGGGTCCAGAGGGGTGATTTTTTTTCACACACAGGGTTGTGAGTGTCAGGAACTAGTTGCCGGAAGTAGTAGTAGAGCCAGGTACAATTTTGTCTTTTAAAAAGCATTTAGACAGTTACATGGGTAAGAGTGGTATAGAGGGACATGGGCCAAACACGAGCAATTGGGACTAGCTTAATGGTAAAAACTGGGCGGCATGGACAAGTTGGGCCGCAGGGTCTGTTTCCGTGCTGTAAACCTCTATGACTCTATTTCAGCAGAGTCCTGATAATGTTGTTTTAGAAGATTCAGTCATTAGGGAAACAGACAGACATTTCTGTAACCGTCATTCTGAGTCTCTCATTGTGTGTTGCCTCTCTGGTGCCAGAGTAAAGGATATCACAGAGAGCCTGTAGAATATTCTGCAGTGGGACGGGAGTAAACCAAAAGCTGTTGTACACACCGTTACCAACAAGAGGGCAGGTATTGAGATCCTAAGGTCATATTTTTAAGAGTTAGAGAGGAAGTTGTAAAGGTAAGACCTTCAAGGTAGTAATCTCTAGAATACAGCTGCTATCCTGCACTCATGAAAATAAAAGTAGGAAGATACGGAGAACCAGTGCATGGCTTGAGACATGTTGCAAAGGGGAGGGATTCAGATTCCTGTCGCATAGGAACATAGAACTTAGGAACAGGAGAAGGCTATTCGGTCCCTCAACCTACTCCACCATTCAATAAGATCATGGCTGATCTGTTTGTGGTCTCAGCTCCAGGCAGTGTGGTGGAGACAAATATAGTCATGTCTTTCAAAAGGAAATTGGATAAACACCTGAAGAGAATTTGCAGGGCTATGGGGAAATGGCAGCAGATGGGATCGGTTGAGCTGATCTGGCAAAGAACGTGCATGGACATGACTTCTGTGCTATAATATTCTAATTGTAATTTTTAACATTAACTGTATTAAATATCAATGAAGAAATAATGCAATGTTAAAAGAGGACCATTGATGGAATTCCATGATGGATATACAGGCATAGAAGGCAGATAGCATCTTTTAAGATGCCATCTGACCAGCTACATAATCATCTCATGGAAATTTATTTATCTTTACTTTGGTTTCCAAGCAAGGTGACTGCATATTCTCTTCAGTGTCTGACTATGTCTCTTGAGTTAGCTTGAGGAAGTACTGCCATTTTTTTCTCTTAACTGTTTGGAAAACAGCCCTTGGGAAAACAAAGTCCCATCTTCACATTAAGGATACCTCCATCGTATTAGAGCATAAGACGTAGGAACAGAAGTCGACCATTTGGCCCATTTAGCCTGCTCCACCATTCAAAGAGATTATGGCTGATCTGTTATAATCCTCATCTCAACTTTCCCACCTTATCCCCATAACCCTTGATTCTCTTACTGATTAAAAATCTGTCTCAGCTGTGAACATACTTAATGACCCAGCCTCCAAATTCTCTCCGGTAAAGAATTCCACAGATTCATTACCTTCTGAGTGAAGAAATTCCTCCTCATCTCTGTTTTAAATAAGCGACTCCTTATTCTGAGATTGTGCCCTCTGGTCCTCTGCTCTACCACAAGAGGAAACGTTCTTTCAGCATCTATCCTGTAATGCTCCCTGAGAATCCTATGTGTCTCAATAGGTTTGCCTCTCATTCTTCTAAACGCCAGTGAGTACAGGCCCAACCTACATAACTCAAGAAAATCCCTCCATACCCAGAATCAATTGAGTAAACCTGCCTGTGGAACTACCACCACACTAAATCAGATACATTTTGAACAAACCTAGCAACAGTAAACGGGGCAGCAATGAGCAACTGTGGACCTCAGCAGCAGCAGAATTGTGTACAAACACAACCTGTAATCTCATGACCACTCTACCATTTTCAAGTCGGGGATCACCCTTGTTTCAATGAAGTGCAGGAAGGCATGCCAGGAGCAGCCTAAAAATGAGATGTCATCATCAACAGTGATGTCAAGCGGCACTTACTCAACAAAAACCTACTCACTAATATTTTGGATTCCATCAGGGCCACTCAGCTCCTGACCGCATTTCAAAGTTGGTCCAAACATGGCAAAAGTGCTGAACTCAAGAGGTGAAGTGACATCCCTTCACATCAAGGCAGCATTTGTCAAATTGTGGAGTCTGCATGTTAGAACATAGAAAAGCTACAGCACAAATAGGCCCTTCGGTCCACAAGTTGCACCGAACATGTCCCTACCTACTAAGCTTACCTTTAACTCTCTAACACACACACACACACACACACACACACACACACACCACCCCCCCCCCCCCCCCCCCCCCGGGTGAAGAAATTCCTCCTCACCTCAGTTCTAAAAGTTGGCTGTCCTGTCCATCATAATGACTGCTCTTGGTATCACAGTATGGTTCTTCCCTCACCCTCACCCACTGGCCCCATTTCAGAAGATCTCCTGCTATGAGATGGATTTGACCAGGAATTGGATAGATCACCGTGCATGAGGTGATGACCATACCCTGCACGCACTGTATGTAGGCAGAACTGACACTGGACTGACATACCCTCCCCCTTACTGGAATGGGACATAGATAGTCTTTGGAACCTCAGCAGTGTAAACTAAAAACACTTCTTTGCTTCACAATCCTCTCACTCTGGCCTTGATTCGCTTACTCTCCTCTGTAAGAGACTCAGTTCTGGTCCAACTTGCTTATCTCTTTCTGCAAGAGATTCTCTCCCAATTCTGAGCCAGAGGACGATTCCCTCATGTCTGAGCACAACCATCCCCAGTCTTGCCCTTCACTCCAATTAAGCCATAGCCCTTCAGCCCATTCCTTTGCCTGTCTTATCTTCCCTGCACCTCCGCTGCTCTCAAATTCAAATGGCTTTTCCAACGTGACTTGGCAGAAAAAGAACTCTGCCATTGACGGTAGGAGTTGCAATTGCAACCGAGGGTTGCAACAATTGAAACCTGTTCTCAAGCAAGCAGGAAACTGACTTTTTGGATTGCACAATATTTTGTCCTCCTGCCCACAATTACACCCGCCACAGGTGGGACCCTAAAATCTCACCCCAGACCTACCACAATTTCTCTTCAGGGGAGGAAGTGACAATTCAAATAGACAGCTGCCTCCATAAATCGTGCATGCATGAACATTCCTGTCTTTGCGAAAATAGGAAATTAGTTCAGGGGTGGGATTTAGGAATTCCATGCTCACCCGCTATTTTCAGCATGATGGAAAAGCAAAAATCCAGGTCAGTATCTGTCTACCTTGTTAGCTTGATTCTTATTGCACAAACCTGTGCTTCTTATATAACCTTTACTTCCCCGACTCCTCAATGAAGTTTCCTCCATTCTCCTGTACTTCCATTCCTTAGAAACACCTTTGAATTTTCCCATTCCCCAAGATCTCTTACATCTGTATTCCTTATTTTATGATCGTCATCTCTCCCTTACAAACCTGCCTTCATGTCTGGTCACTGTTCATTTCAGTCAACTCTGCCTCCTGTTTCATATATTCATTATAAAACTCCATAAGTGGTCCTCTGTTTTTAACATCTCATTGCATCAAATATCAGCCACACATCATTACGGAACGAATCTCGGGGGCAAGGTGGATACAAAACTGGCTCGGTCAAAGAAGACAGGGGGTAGCAGTGGAAGGGTGCGTTTCTGAATGGAGGGCTGTGACAAGTGGTGTTCACAGTAAGAAGTTTAACAACACCAGGTTAAAGTCCAAAAGGTTTATTTGGTAGCAAAAGCCACACAAGCTTTCGGAGCCCCAAGCCTCCTCTTCAGGTGAGTGGGAATTCTGTTCACAAACAGGGCATATAAAGACACAAACTCAATTTACATGAATAATGGTTGGAATGCGAATACTTACAACAATCAATTTTGTCGCGACACTATGGACTTCCTACAGAAACTCGGCACACATGGAGCAGTTGAACCAGGAGCGCTCCTCGTCACAATGGATGTCTTGGCACTCTAGACCAGCATCCCCCACGACGATGGCATTGCTGCAACGGCCTCCATGCTCAGCGCCGACAACAGCCAGTTTCCAGATGCAATTTTACAACTCATCCGCTTCATCCTGGACCACAATATCTTCACCTTCAACAACCAGTTCTTCATCCAGACACACGGAACAGCCATGGGGACCAAATTCGCATCTCAATATGCCAACATCTTCACGCAATGGTTCGAACAAGACTTCTTCACCGCATGGGACCTTCAACCGATGCTATACACTAGATACATAGATGACATTTTCTTCCTTTGGACTCATGGTGAACAATCACTGAAACAACTATATGATGACATCAACAAGTTCCATCCCACCATCAGACCCACCATGGACTACTCTCCGGAATCGGTTGCATTCTTGGACGCACGCATCTCCATTAAGGACGGTCACCTCAGCACCTCACTGTACCGCAAGCCCACGGACAACCTCATGATGCTCAATTCTCCAGCTTCCACCCTAAACACGTTAAAGATGCCATCCCCTACGGACAAGCCCTCCGTATACACAGGATCTGCTCGGATGAGGAGGATCGCAACAGACACCTCCAGACGCTGAAAGATGCCCTCATAAGAACAGGATATAGCGCTCGACTCATCGATCAACAATTCCGACGCGCCACAGCGAAAAACCGCACCGACCTCCTCAGAAGACAAACACGGGACACGGTGGACAGAGTACCGTTCGTCGTCCAGTACTTCCCCGGAGCGGAGAAGCTACGGCATCTCCTCCGGAGCCTTCAACATGTCATTGATGAAGACGAACATCTCGCCAAGGCCAACCCCACACCCCCACTTCTTGCCTTCAAACAACCGCACAACCTCAAACAGACCATTGTCCGCAGCAAATTACCCAGCCTTCAGGAGAACAGTGACCACGACACCACACAATCCTGCCACAGCAACCTCTGCAAGACGTGCTGCATCATCAACACAGATGCCATCATCTCACGTGAGAACACCATCCACCAGGTACACGGTACATACTCTTGCAACTCAGCCAATGTTGTCTACCTGATACGCTGCAGGAAAGGATGTCCCGAGGCATGGTACATTGGGGAAACCATGCAGACGCTGCGACAACGGATGAATGAACACCGCTCGACAATCGCCAGGCAAGGCTGTTCTCTTCCTGTTGGGGAGCACTTCAGCGGTCACGGGCATTCGGCCTCTGATATTCGGGTAAGCGTTCTCCAAGGCGGCCTTCACGACACACGACGGCGCAGAGTCGCTGAGCAGAAACTGATAGCCAAGTTCCGCACACATGAGGACGGCCTCAACCGGGATATTGGGTTCCTGTCACATGATTTGTAATCCCCACAGCCTGCCTGGACCTGCAGAGTTTCACTGGTTGTCCTGTCTGGAGACAATACACATCTCTTTAGCCTGTCTTGATGCTCTCTCCACTCACATTGTTTGTAACTTAAAGACTTGATTAGCTGTAAGTATTCGCATTCCAATCATTATTCATGTAAATTGAGTCTGTGTCTTTATATGCCCTGTTTGTGAACAGAATTCCCACTCGCCTGAAGAAGGGGCTTGGAGCTCCGAAAGCTTGTGTGGCTTTTGCTACCAAATAAACCTGTTGGACTTTAACCTGGTGTTGTTAGAGTTCTTACTGTGTTTACCCCAGTCCAACGCCGGCATCTCCACATCATGACAAGTGGTGTTCCTCATGGATCAGTGCTGGGACCTTTGCTGTTTGTAATATATATAAATGATTTGGAGGAAAATGTAACTAGATTGATAGATTAAGTTTGCGGACGACACAAAGGTTGGTGGATTTGCGGATAGCGATGCAGACCATCAGAGGATACAGCAGGATATAGATCAGTTGGAGACTTGGGCAGAGAGATGGCAGATGGAGTTTAATCCGGACAAATGTGAGGTAATGCATTTTGTAAGGTCTAATACAGATAGGAAATATACAGTAAATGGCAGAACCCTTAAGTGTATTGATAGGCAAAGGGATCTGGGTGTACAGGTACACAGGTCACTGAAAGTGGCAATGCAGGTGGAGAAGGTAGTCAAGAAGGCGTATGGCATGCCGGGATATTGAGTTTAAAAATTGGCAAGTCATGTGGCCGCTTTATAGAACCTTAGTTAGGCTGCACTTGGAATATAGTGTTCAATTCTGGTCGCCACACTAGCAGAAGGATGTGGAGGCTTTGGAGAGGGTACAGAAAAGATTTACCAGGATGTTGCCTGGTATAGAGGGCATTAGCTATGAGGAGAGGTTGGAGAAACTTGGTTTTTTCTCACTGGAGCGACGGAGGTTGAGGGGAGACCTGATAGAAGTCTCCAAGATTATGAGAGGCATGGACAGAGTGGATAGTCTGAAGCTTTTTCCCAGGGTGGAAGAGTCAATTACTAGGGGGCATAGGTTTAAGGTCGAGGGGCAAGTTTTAAAAGAGATGTACGAGGCAGATGTTTTTACACAGAGAGTGGTGGGTGCCTGGAACTCGTTGCCGGGGGAGGTAGTGGAAGCGGATACGGTAGTGACTTTTAAGGGGCGTCTTGACAAGTACATGAATGAGATGGGAATGGAGGGATATGGTCCCCGGAAGTGTAGGGGGTTTTAGTTAAGACGGGCAGCATGGTCGGTGCAGGCTGGGAGGGCCAAAGGGCCTGCTCCTGTGCTGTAATTTTCTTTGTTCTTCGAATAATTTTTTAAAAACTAAATTATATAGGGAGGCTACAGCACAGAAACTGGCCATTTGGCCCATCTTGTTTCTGCTGGCATTAATGTTCCACATGAGAATCCACACACCCCTCCATATCTGAGCCGAGCAACATATCCCTCATACTTTCCTTTTTTATAAAATCAAAATGGTCTTTTCCTTTTTTATGGATTGATTTGATTAAGCACACCCAGACCACACCAAGGGAATTTTCACCGTAACTTCATTGCAGTGTTAATGTAAGCTTACTTGTGATACTAATAAATAACCTTTGAAGACCTCTCTCCATTCCTTTCAAAGCCTTAGTTAGAATGCACTGCTGCCGAAATATTTCACCATTTTCTTATCTCTACTGCATACATAGACTGTGTCACACACTTCTTCTTCAATCTGCAGCCGAAGTATTTTGATCTGATTAAAAAAGCTTTGCTGGAAAAATGTTCTCAATCATAGCTAGATCAATAAAATCACAAAATCGTGTTTCTAAATTCTTTGCCAAAAGATCTTTATTTAATCTTCATTTATTTTGGGGACAGATGAGGAACATTTTTTCACACATGCTCACATACATTTTCATCTCACGGTGCTGAGGGTTTTGCATCTCCAAAGCCACTTGATGAAGTTATTTCGTTAGTTTCATAATGAACATATTTTGTACATATTTACCAGTTGTCTGGAGATAAAACTGGGTTTTTAGAAATGTGACATGAAGTGGGTATATTCCTCCATGTCCATTGTGGCATACACAGTAAGATGTCACACAACACCAGGTTAAAGTCCAACAGGTTTATTTGGTAGCAAAAGCCACTAGCTTTCGGAGCGATGCTCCTTCGTCAGGTAAGTGGGAGTTCTGTTCACAAACAGGGCATATAAAGACACACACTCAATTTACAAAATAATGATTGGAATGCGAGTCTTTACAGGTAATCAAGTCTTAAAGGTACAGACAATGTGAGTGAAGAGAGTGTTAAGCACAGGTTAAATAGATGTGTATTGTCTCCAGACAGGACAGTAGTGAGATTTTGCAAGCCCAGGCAAATCTTGGGGGTTACAGATAGTGTGACATGAACCCAAGATCCTGGTTGAGGCCGTCCTCATGTGTGCGGAACTTGGCTATCAGTCTCTGCTCAGCGACTCTGCGTTGTCGTGTGTCGTGAAGGCCGCCTTGGAGAATGCATACCTGAAGATCCGAGGCCGAATGTCCGTGACCGCTGAAGTGTTCCCCAACAGGAAGAGAACACTCTTGCCTGGTGATTGTCGAGCGGTGTTCATTCATCCATTGTCGTAGCGCCTGCATGGTCTCCCCAATGTACCATGCCTCGGGACATCCTTTCCTGCTTTCTCTACTGTCTCTCTACTCACGTTGTCTGTACCTTTAAGACTTGATTACCTGTAAAGACTCGCATTCCAATCATTATTTTGTAAATTGAGTTTGTGTCTTTATTTGCCCTGTTTGTGAACAGAACTCCCACTTACCTGACGAAGGAGCAGCGCTCCGAAGGCTAGTGGCTTTTGCTACCAAATAAACCTGTTGAACTTTAACCTGGTGTTGTGAGACTTCTTACTGTGTTTACCCCAGTCCAACGCCGGCATCTCCACATCATTGTGGCAATAGCAGGTATAATTTGACTTTATTTTACCTGCTGATACACATAACTGCTACAAACATTTTACAAAAACGGAAACATTTACCATTCATGGGGAACCCAAAGGGGTCATAGTGGCACTCTGCAATATTTGTATTTTTGATTGTCCACTCAGTTTCTGACCTTATCTATGTCATTCTGGGGTAATACTAAGCAGGAAGGAAGGTAATTTGGTGAGAAAGTCGGCACCCAGCTTCCTGAGATGCATGGGAGAACGTACTTGCATAGATCACCTTTATTTTCTAATTTTAATGATACAAAGTGCTTCATGATTCAAGAGCAATTCTTCAACATGCATAAAGATACAGGATTCATTTTATTAAAAAGCTATATTGTATTAGAGGAGAATGCTATGGCATTACAGGATGCATAGAGGACCCGAATCTTGTTATGTAATCTTTTTTGTTTCAGGGAGGCTTGTGGTGTTTTGGGGGAAATGGGCTTCCTTACGCACAGAATCTAAGTTCTGTTCCATCTGAGAAGGTTGAATCATTTTGTCTGCAAGCCCTTGCCAAACATTCTAAGGTAAAATTATTCTTTTTATTAAGGCTCTGAACCAAAATATTTCATTTTCTCTTGAGGTAAAACACTTCTATTTATATGTGTGATGATCTTGGTAAGTAACAATTGAACATTCCACTGTCTAAATTATATGTTATCAAGCAATGTTTGAATGATTAATAAATAAGAATGGAAGAATAAGAAAAGTTATCTATTTGTTCTATTAATTGAATTTCTTTTGAGAGCCTGGATTAATTTCATACCAGTGCTCAATAGTTCACAAGTACAATTGCACATTGAAGGAATATGAGCTTGAGGTTAATAAACATTAGGGTCTGCAGCCATGGGACCCAAAGAGCCACATGAGTGCAGTCTATTGCATCCTGAATTCTTGAAGAGACTGAGATAGCTGCAAAGTCAGTAAATTTTTGAGCCTGGTTATCCTCTTCCAGAGCAAACCTGGCATAATAATGGACTTTCCTGGAAAGGACACCGGTGACCTCTTTTATACAGCGATGGAGAGATGGCATACAAATCCCCTGTTGATCCCTGGAAAGAAACCCAGAGGCAGAGAAATTGAGCCCTGCCATCACCATAAAAGCAACTGGCAGGGGAAAGCCTCCAGCCCTATGTGGCGTCAGATTGTCATGAAGAATGTGGCATGTGATGTACGAGATCGCGGGACAAGTGCAGGCATGTCTGGCGCTGTCTCACACTCTTTTTAAGTAGAAGCCGCTTTGATGATAAACCTTCAGTCAGGCAAGTCATCTCCACTATCTGGATCTCTGCTTTTCCCCCTCCTGTTCATGCTTTGGCTCCCCTTGACCATGTCCTCCACGTCTCTCCCTGATTCACCTCCTCCATTGAATGAGTACTTTGAGAAATGCAGCATCAAACCCTGGATCCATTAGTCCTTTTGCCTGCTCTCTGAAATTAAAGATCCATGAAAACTATGATTAAAGGATGCGGAAAGAGAAGCTCTGATTTAGAAACCAATTGGAAATGTCAGGCTCCACAGCTTTGACTGCCTTATTTGCATTGTGCCTGATGCAGCTTAATTCCTGTGATGCTAACACACATATTGAGGTGATCAAGATGCCATTCCAAATATGTGACACCTGCAGCCCTCTGTGAGGTGATAGGGTGTGAAGGAGATGGTTAAACTAGAATAGCTCTGTGCTCCATTCTTTGAAGTGAACTGAGGTCTTGCAGAGCGAATGTAAGGAGTTAGGCAGAAGGTTAAAAAGCAGGACTTCAAAGGTAGTACTCTATGGATTATTCCCAGTGCCACGTGCTAGTAAGAGTAGGAATAGGAGGAGAGGGCAGATGAATGAGTGGCTGAGGAGTTGGTACAGGGGGCATGGATTCAGATTTTTGGAGCATGGGAACTCTTCTGGGGCAGAGGTGACCTGTACAAGAGGGACGGGTTGCACCTGAACTGGAGGGGGACCAATGTACTGGCAGGGAGATTTGCTAAATCTACTCAGGAGGGTTTAAACTAGTCTAGCAGGGATATGAGACCCTAAAGTGTATTGAGACAAAAGGAGACGTTGAGGTTAATGCAGAATTTAAAGAGAGCAAGTTAAATAGACAAGACAAAAGTTTAAAGTTTATTTATTAGTCACAAGTAGGCTTACATTAACACTGCAATGAAGTTACTGTGATAACCTCCGAGTTGCCACACTCCGCCACCTGTTCAAGTACACTGAGGGAGAATTTAGCATGGCCAGTGCACCTAATCAGCACATCTTTCGTATTGTGGGAGGAAACCAGAGCACTCAGAGGAAACCCATACAGACACAAGGAGAACGTGCAGACTCCGCACTGACAATGACCCAAGCCGGGAATCAAACCTGGGTCCCTGGCGCTGTGAGGCAGCAGTGCTAACCAATGTGCCACCGTGCCTACAGGCATGAGCATGGCAGGGAACAGGGAAGACTAATGAATTAAACTATTTATTTCCGTGCAAGAGGCCTGACAGGTAAGGGAGATGAACTCAGGGCATGGGTGGGTACATGGAACTGGGATATTATAATTTACAAAACATGGCTGAGGGAGGAACAGGACTGGCAGCTCAATGTTCTGGGGTGCAGATGCTATAGGAAGTATAGAAAGGGAGGCAAGAGAGGAGGCGGAGTTGCATTTTTGATTAGGGTGAACATCATGTAGAGAGGATATCGTAGAGAGGATATTCCTGAGGGATTGTCCAGTGAGGATATAAGGGTGGAATTGTGAAATAAGAAGGGGGTGATCGCTTTGATAGGATTCTTCTATAGGTCCCCCAATAGTCAGTGGGCAATTGAAGAGCAAATACGTAGGGAGATCGCAAATAGCTGCAAGAATATTAGTGCTGTAATCATGGGGGATTTTAATTTTCCAAACATCGACTGGGATTGTCATAGTATTAAAGAGTTTGGATGGGGAGAAATTTGTTAAGTGTGTTCAGGAAACATTTCTGAATCAATATGTAAATAGCCGCACTAGAGAAGGTGCAAAACTCTTGGGAAATAAGGCAGGACAAGTGACGACAGTGTTACTGGGGGAGCACTTTGGGACCAGTGACCATAATTCTAGGATAGGTCTGGTCCACAAGTTAAAGTTCTAAATTGGGGCAAGGTCAATTTTAATGATATTAGGTAGGAACTTGCAAAAGTTGACTGTGGGAGGCTGTTCACAGATAAAGAAACATCTGGTAAGTGGGAGGCTTTCAAAAGTGAGGTAATGAGAGTTCGGGCAAGCATGTTTCTGTTAGTGTGAAGGGCAAGGCTGGCAAGAGTAGGGAACACTGGAAGCTAGAGACATTGAGGCTCTGGTCACTAAAAAGGATATGTCAGGTGTTGGCAGCTGAGGTCAAGTGAATCCCTTGAGGAGTATAGGGGGTGTGGGAGTACACTTAAAAGGAAAATCAGGAGGGCACAAAGGGGGCGAAGACTAGGAATTAATGGGTGCTTTTCAAATGTGAGGTTATTCACTTTGGAAACAAAAACAAGAATGCAGATTACTACCTGAATGGCTGTAAATTGGGAGAGGGGAGTGTGCAGCGGGACCTGGATATCCTTGTGCACCAATCAGTGAAGGTAAGCATGCAGGCAGTAAAGAAGGCAAATGGTATGTCCGCCTTCATTGTGAGAGGTTTTGAGTACAGGAGCAGGGATGTGTTGCAATTATACAGGGCCTTGGTGAGGCCACACCTAGAATATTGTGTGCAGTTTTGGTCTCCTTTTCTGAGGAAGGATGGTCTTGCTCTTGAGGGAGTGCAGCGAAGATTTACCAGGCTGATTCCAGGGATGGCAGAACTGATGTATGAGGAGAGATTGACTAGGTTAGGATTGTTTTCACTGGAGTTCAAACGAATGAAGGGGGATCTCATAGAGACTTAAAATTCTAACAAAACTAGACAGGGTAGATGCAGGGAGGATGTTCCCGATGGCGGGGGAGTCCAGAACCAGGGGTCACAGTCTGAGGATTCACGGTAGACCATTTAGGACGGAGGTGAGGAGACATTTCTTCACCCAAGAGTGGTGAGCCTGTGGAATTCATTACCACAGGAAGTAGTTGATGTCAAAACACTGAATGTATTCAAGAGGCGGCTGGATATAGCACTTGGGGCGAATGGGATCAAAGGTTATTTGGGAAAAAGCAGGATTAGGCTATTGAGTTGGACGATCAGCCATAATGGTAATGAATGGCAGAGCAGGCTCGAAGGGCCAAATGGCCTCCTCCTGCTCCTATCTTCTATGTTTCTATGACATAAAATAGCTTTGGCAGCTAAGTAAAGGAGAATCCAAAGAGATTCTACAACTATATTAAGGGAACAGAGAAACTAGGGAGAGAATGGGACCCCTTAAAGATCAATGAGGCTATCTATGTGTAGAGAAACAGGAAATAAGTGAGATCCCGAACAAAGAACAGTACAGCACAGGAAACAGGCCCTTCGGCCCTCCAAGCCTGTGCCGCTCCTTGGTCCAACTAGACCAATCGTTTGTATCCCTCCATTCCCAGGCTGCTCATGTGACTATCCAGGTAAGTCTTAAACGATGTCAGCGTGCCTGCCTCCACCACCCTACTTGGCAGCGCATTCCAGGCCCCCACCACCCTCTGTGTAAAAAACGTCCCTCTGATGTCTGAGTTATACTTCGCCTCTCTCAGCTTGAGCCCGTGACCCCTCGTGATCGTCACCTCCGACCTGGGAAAAAGCTTCCCACTGTTCACCCTATCTATACCCTTCATAATCTTGTATACCTCTATTAGATCTCCCCTCATTCTCCGTCTTTCCAAGGAGAACAACCCCAGTCTACCCAATCTCTCCTCATAGCTAAGACCCTCCATACCAGGCAACATCCTGGTAAACCTTCTCTGCACTCTCTCCAATGCCTCCACGTCCTTCTGGTAGTGCGGCGACCAGAACTGGACGCAGTACTCCAAATGTGGCCTAACCAGCGTTCTATACAGCTGCATCATCAGACTCCAGCTTTTATACTCTATACCCCGTCCTATAAAGGCAAGCATACCATATGCCTTCTTCACCACCTTCTCCACCTGTGTTGCCACCTTCAAGGATCTGTGGACTTGCACACCTCGGTCCCTCTGTGTTTCTATACTCCTGATGACTCTGCCATTTATTGCATAACTCCTCCCTACATTATTTCTTCCAAAATGCATCACTTCGCATTTATCCGGATTAAACTCCATCTGCCACCCCTGCGCCCAATTTTCCAGCCTATCTATATCCTGCTGTATTGCCCGACAATGCTCTTCGCTATCCGCAATTCCAGCCATCTTCGTGTCATCCGCAAACTTGCTGATTACGCCAGTTACACCTTCCTCCAAATCATTTATATATATATCACAAATAGCAGAGGCCCCAGCACAGAACCCTGCGGAACACCACTGGTCACAGACCTCCAGCCGGAAAAAGACCCTTCGACCACTACCCTCTGTCTCCTATGGCCAAGCCAGTTCTCCACCCATCTAGCCACTTCTCCTTGTATCCCATGAGCCTTAACCTTCTTAACCAACCTGCCATGTGGGACTTTGTCAAATGCCTTACTGAAATCCATATAGACGACATCCA
The DNA here is from genome assembly GCF_964213995.1 of Mustelus asterias. Lineage (NCBI taxonomy): Eukaryota > Metazoa > Chordata > Chondrichthyes > Carcharhiniformes > Triakidae > Mustelus > Mustelus asterias. Next base: position 65,878,115 of record NC_135815.1, on the reverse strand, counting down.
CGGCCCTTCCTTCATCAACCGTTTTTGTCACTTCCTCAAAAAACTCCACCAAATTTGTAAGGCACGACCTCCCTCTTACAAAACCATGCTGTCTGTCACTAATGAGATCGTTTCGTTCTAAATGCACATACATCCTGTCTCTAAGAATCCTCTCCAACAACTTCCCTACCACGGACGTCAGGCTCACCGGCCTATAATTTCCTGGGTTATCCCTGCTACCCTTAAACAACGGGACCACATTCGCTATCTTCCAATCCTCAGGGACCTCACCCGTGTCCAAAGAAGCGACAAAGATTTCCGTCAGAGGCCCAGCAATTTCACCTCTCGTCTCCCTGAGCAGTCGAGGATAGATGCCATCAGGTCCTGGGGCTTTGTCAGTTTTAATGTTCCCTAAAAAACCTAACACTTCCTCTCTTGTAATGGAGATTTTCTCTAACGGGTCAACACCTCCCTCCGAGACACTCCCGGTTAACACGCCCCTCTCCTTCGTGAATACCGATGCAAAGTATTCATTTAGGATCTCCCCTATTCCCTTGGGTTCTAAGCATAATTCCCCTCCTTTGTCCCTGAGAGGTCCGATTTTCTCCCTGACAACTCTTTTGTTCCTAACGTATGAATAGAATGCCTTAGGATTCTCCTTAATCCTGCCTGCCAAGAACATCTCGTGACCTCTTTTTGCCCTTCTAACTCCCCGTTTGAGATCTTTCCTACTCTCTCTGTATTCCTCCAGAGCTCCATCTGTTTTCTGTTGCCTGGACTTAACGTACGCCTCCCTTTTCATTTTAATCAGATCCTCAATTTCCCTGGTTATCCACGGCTCTCGAATCCTACCTTTCCTATCTTTCCTTTTTACAGGCACATGCCTATCCTGCAGCCTTATCAATAGTTCCTTAAAAGACTCCCATATGCCAGACGCTGACTTACCCTCGAACATCCTCTTCCAATCAACATCCACCAATTCCTGCCTAATCCGGCTATAGTCAGCCTTCCCCCAATTTAGCACCCTGCCCGTAGGACAGCACTCATCCTTGTCCATTACTATCCTAAAGTTAACAGAGTTGTGGTCACTATTTGCCACATGTTCCCCTACCGAAACTTTGATGACCTGACCGGGCTCATTTCCCAGAACTAGGTCCAGTATAGCCCCCTCTCTAGTCGGGCTATCGACATACTGTTCCAAAGAACCTACCAGTACGCATTTTACAAATTCCTCCCCGTCCGGACCCCCAGCCCTAAGCACTTTCCAGTCTGTGCCAGGGAAATTAAAGTCCCCCACTACAACAACCCTATGTTTTCTGCACCTATCCAGAATCTCCTGACATATCCTTTCCTCCACTTCCCGTGGGCTGTTGGGTGGTCTGTAGTACACCCCCAGCATAGTGACTGCACCCTTCCTGTTTCTGAGTTCCACCCACAGCGACTCAGTACATGACCCCTCTAAGTTGTCTACCCTCTGCACCGCGGTGATATGCTCCTTAACTAATATCGCTACTCCCCCACCTTTTTTAGCCCCTCCTCTGTCTTGCCTAAAACACTTATACCCCGGAATATTCAGCTGCCAGTCCTGTCCTTTTAACCAAGTTTCCGTCACCGCAACCACATCCAAATTCCGCATAAGCATTAAGGCCCTAAGTTCGTCTGTTTTACCCGTTACACTCCTCGCATTGAAGCAGATGCACTCCAGACCTCCAGGCCCAGTCAGGTCCTCCTCCTCCAGAGTGCTCCTCTTCTTAGCTAGCCTTGCCCTGGCCCCCAGCTCAACCCCAGCCTCAGTATTTACTGACCTCCTGTTTTGTTCCCCACCCCCCTGCCACACTAGTTTAAATCCTGCCGAAACACTCCAGCAAAACTCCCAGCCAGGATATTTGCTCCCTTCCAGTTAAGGTGTAACCCATCCTTTCTGTACAGTTGCCATCCTGACTTGAAGATTTCCCAGTTATCTATGAATTTAAAACCCTCCCTCTTGCACCAGTCCTTTAGCCACGCGTGCAACTGTAGAATCTCCCTGTTCCGACCCTCACTTGCACTAGACACCGGGAGCAGTCCAGAGATTGCTACCCTGGAGGCCTTACTTTTTAGCCTAGCACCCAACTCCCTGAATTTCTCTCGTATGACCCCCCTGCTCTTCCTACCTACATCATTTCCACCAATGTGTACAATCACATCAGTTTGACTACCTTCCTTTTTAAATATGCTTCCTACCCTCTCGGAGACATCCAGTACCCCGGCACCAGGGAGGCAGACTACCATCCTGGATTCTCGTTCAGTCCCACAGAAGCGCCTGTCCGTGCCTCTAACCATTGCGTCCCCCACAACTATCGCTCTCCTAAACCCCTTCTTTCCCTTCTGGACCCCTGAGCCTGTCTCCGTGGAGGCAATCTGGTCCTCGTGGCTTACCCCTGGAGGGTCATCCCCCTCCACAGAATCCAAAACAATATACCTATTTTGGAGGGGGACAACCACAGGGGATCCCTCCACAGACTGCTCACTCCCTTCCCTTCTCCCATCTGTTGCCCATCCCTTTCTTTTATGGGAGACTGCCACTGGGGTACTTTCTGGCACATCACCCTTCTGACTATTACCCCTCCTAACCGTGACCCACGTGTCTTCCTTCCGAGACCCTGGTGTCACTACCTGACTATAACTTTTATCTTTTAATCTCTCATTTTCCCTAACTAAACTGAGTTCATCGAGCCTCAGCTCCAGCTCCCTTACACGATCCTTCAGGAGTTGCAGTTCCACACATCTGGCACAGATATGGACTTCCGGGAGGCAAGTTGTCTCCAGGAACTCCCACATCCCACACCGAATGCAGTATACTGGCCTCCCACTCATACCAGCCATGTCCTTTTTAGTTTTTGGGATAAAACAAAAAGGGGGGTGTAACAGAAGAAAAACAAACAAACAACCTTCCTCGCCTTCCCCGAAGCCCTGTGAGCCAAAGCCCTTATAGCTCTCACTCTGTCCCCTGCTCACTCTGCTGCCCGCTAACGACGCTGCCCGCTCAAAAGTGCGGCCTACTTTTAAACCCTCCAAAACCTTCCCAGGCTGCTGCTGGGCCTATTTCCTGTTTAGAAAAAAAAACCTCCGATTTTTTCCACTAATTTAACTGAAAAATAATTAAATAAATTAGTGCACACACAAGCTCCCTTACCCTCAGCCTGCTCCTGTGGAACAATGAGGCTGAAACCTCCAAGTTAAGCACTTTTAAACGAAGATTTCTCATCAGTATTTACAGCAGAGGAAGACATGAAAGCTAGGAAACTCGGGGAAGTAAATCGTCTTGTCTTGAAAAGCATCCACTTAACATGAGAGGAGGTGCTGAAGGTCTTAAAATGCATAAAGGTCGATAAATCCCCAGGACCTGATCAAGTGTATCCCAGATTATAGTGGGAAGCTAGGGAAGAAACTGTGGGGCCCGAACAAAGATATTTGTATCATCGACAGCCACCAGTGAGGTGATGGAAGACTGGAGGGAGGCAAATGTTGTGCCGTTAATTAAGAAAGACAACAGGGAAAAGTCAGGGAAACTAAGGATGGCACGGTGGCACAGTGGTTCGCACTGCTGCCTCAGCTCCAGGGACCTGGGTTCAATTGCCAGCTTGGGTCACTCTGTGCGGAGTTTGTACATTCTCCCCGCGTCTGCGTGGGTTTCTTCCGGGTGCTCGGGTTTCCTCCCAACTCCAAAGATGTGCGGGTTAGGTTGATTGGCCATGCTAAATTGCCCCTTAGTTTCCCGGATGCGTTGGTTAGAGGGATTAATGGGGTAAATATATGGGGGGGTGACGGGGTAGGGCCTAGGTGGGATTGTTATAGGTGCAGACTCGATGGGCTGAATGACCTCCTTCTGCACTGTAGGGTTTCTATGAACTACAGACTGGTGAGCCCAACGTCAGTGGTGGGTAAGTTGTTGGAGGGGAGTCTGATTAGGGATAGTTAGCATGGCTTATTGGGAAGTTGTGTCTTACAAATTTGAGTTTTTTGAAGGGGAGACCAAGATAATAGATGAGGGTAGTGCGGTAAACGTTGCCTACATGGACTTTAGCAAGACCGTTGACAAGGTACTGCATGATAGACTGGTCAGTAAGGTTAGATCATTTGGGATTCAGGGAGAACTAACCAATTGGATAAAAAATTGGCTTGTGTTGGTCGAGGATTCTTTTTCAGACTGGAGGCCTGTGACCAGTGGTGTACCGCAGGGATTGGTGTTGGGTCCACTGTTAGAATAGAAACATAGAAAAACTACAGCACAAAACAGGCCCTTCGGCCCCACAAGTTGTGCCGAACATATCCCTACCTTTTAGGCCTACCTATAACCCTCCATCCTATTAAGTCCCATGTACTCATCCAGGAGTCTCTTAAAATACCCTATTGAGTTTGCCTCCACCACCACTGACGGCAGCCGATTCCACTCGCCCACCACCCTCTGTGTGAAAAACTTCCCACTAACATCTCCCCTGCACCTACCCCCCAGCATTTTAAACCTGTGTCCTCTCGTAGCAGCCATTTCCACCCTGGGAAAAAGCCTCTGAGAGTCCACCCGATCTATGCCTCTCAACATCTTATATACCTCTATTAGGTCTCCTCTCATCCTACGTCTCTCCAAAGAGAGCTCCCTCAGCCTATCTTCATGAGGCATGCCACTCAATCCAGGCAACATCCTTGTAAATCGCCTCTGCACCCTTTCAATCTTTTCTACATCCTTCCTCTAATGAGGCGACCAGAACTGAGCACAGTACTCCAAGTGGGGTCTGACGAGGGTCTTATATAGCTGCATCATTATCCCCGGACTCCTAAACTCAATCTCTCAATTGATAAAGGCCAGCACACCATACGTCTTCTTAACCACCTCCTCCACCTGCGGGGCCGATTTTAGAGTCCTATCTAATGTGGTCCCGTTATTTAAGAAGGGTAGGAAGGATAACCCGGGTAATTGTAGGCCGGTGAGCTTGACGTCAGTGCTGGGGAAGTTGTTGGAGAAGAGTCTTAGAGATAGGATGTATGCGCATTTAGAAAGGAATAAACTCATTAACGATAGTCAGCATGGTTTTGTGAGAGGGAGGTCATGCCTCACTAACCTGGTGGAGTTTTTTGAAGAAGTGACCAGAATGGTTGACGAGGGAAGGGCAGTGGATGTCGTCTATATGGACTTTAGTAAAACGTTTGACAAAGTCCCTCATGGTAGGCTGGTGAAAAAGGTTGGATCTCATGGGATAAAGGGGGAGGTGGCTAGATGGGTGGAGAACTGGCTTGGTCACAGAAGACAGAGGGTGGTAGTGGGAGGGTCTTTTTCCGGCTGGAGGCCTGTGACTAGTGGTGTTCCGCAGGGCTCTGTATTGGGACCTCTGCTGTTTGTGATTTATATAAACGATCTGGAAGAAGGTGTAACTGTGGTGATCAGTAAGTTTGCGGACGACACAAAATTGGCAGGACTTGCAGATAGTGAGGAGCATTGTCAGAAGCTACAGAAGGATATAGATAGGCTGGAAATTTGGGCAAAGAAATGGCAGATGGAGTTCAATCCTGATAAATGCGAAGTGATGCATTTTGGTAGAAATAATGTAGGGAGGAGCTATATGATAAATGGCAGAACCATAAAGGGTGTAGATATGCAGAGGGACCTGGGTGTGCAAGTCCACAGATCCTTGAAAGTGACGTCACAGGTGGAGAAGGTGGTGAAGAAGGCATATGGCATGCTTGCCTTTATAGGACGGGGCATAGAGTATAAAAGTTGGGGTCTGATGTTGCAGATGTATAGAACGTTGGTTCGGCCGCATTTGGAATACTGCGTCCAGTTCTGGTCGCCACACTACCAGAAGGACGTGGAGGCTTTGGAGAGAGTACAGAGGAGGTTTACCAGGATGTTGCCTGGTATGGAGGGGCTTAGTTATGAGGAGAGATTGGGTAAACTGGGCTTGTTCTCCCTGGAAAGACAGAGGATGAGGGGAGACTTAATAGAGGTGTATAAAATTATGAAAGGCATAGATAGGGTGAACGGTGGGAAGCTTTTCCCCAGGTCGGTGGTGACCCACGAGGGGTCATAGGTTCAAGGTGAAGGGGGGGAGGTTTAACACCGATATCAGAAGGACATATTTTACACAGAGGGTGGTGGGGGCCTGGAATGCGCTGCCAGGCAAGGTGGTGGAGGCGGACACACTGGGAACGTTTAAGACTTATCTAGATAGCCATATGAACGGAGTGGGAATGGAGGGATACAAAAGAATGGTCTAGTTTGGACCAGGGAGCGGCACGGGCTTGGAGGGCCGAAGGGCCTGTTCCTGTGCTGTATTGTTCTTTGTTCTTTGTATGGACCCGGACCCCAACGTCCTTCTGATCCTCTACAGTACTAAGAGTCTTTCCTTTTATATTGTACTCCTTCATCCCATTTGACCTGCCAAAATGGACCACTACGCATTTATCTGGGTTGAAGTCCATCTGCCACTTCTCCGCCCAGTCTTGAATCCTATCTATGTCCCTCTGTAACTTCTGACATCCATCCAGACTATCCACAACCCCACCAACCTTCGTGTCATCGGCAAACGTATCAACCCATCCCTCCGCTTCCTCATCCAGGTCATTTATGAAAATGACAAACAGCAAGGGTCCCAGAACAGATCCCTGGGGCACACCACTAGTGACCGACCTCCATTTAGAAAAAGACCCATCTATACCCACTCTCTGCCTCCTTTGGGCAAGCCAGTTCTGGATCCACAGGGCAGCAGCCCCTTGGATCCCATGCCCTCTCACTTTTTCTAGAAGCCTTGTTTGTCATTTATAGAAACGATCTGGATGGGAATATAGGAGGCATGGCTAGTAAGTTTGCGGAAGACATCAAAATTGGTGGTGTTGTGGACAGTGAAGAAGGTTATCTAAGACTACAATGGGATCTTGATCAACTGGGCCAGTGGGTCAAGGAATGGCAGGTGGAATTTAATTCCGATAAATGCGAGCTGTTGCATTTTGGTAAGACAGACCAGAGCAGGACTTACACACTTAATGGTGGGGCCCTGGCGAGTCTTGTCGTGATGTGGAGATGCAGTCTTGTCGAACAGAGAGTCCTCTGGATGCAGGTACATAGTTCCTTGAAAGTGGCATCACAGGTAGACAGGTGGTGAAGAAGGTGTTTGGGCACACTTGCCTTCATCAGTCAAAGCATTGAGTACAGGAATTGGGATGATATGTTACAACTGTACAAGACATTGTTAAGGCCACATTTGAAATTCAGCGGAGAATTCCAGTTGCCCTGCTATAAGAAGGGTGTTATTAAACTGGAAAGGGTGCAAAAAAGATTTACAAGGAGGTTACCTGGTCTGGAAGGTTTGAATTATAAGGAAAGGATGGATAGGCTGGGACTTTTTTTTTCTGGAGCATAGGAGGTTGAGGGGTGACGATATAGAGGTTTATGAAATCATGAGGGCCATAGATAAGGTGAGTAGCTAAGGTTTTTGCCTCAGGGTAGGGGAGTCCAAACCTAGAGGGCATAGGTTTAAGGTGAGAGGGGAAAGATTTAAAAGGGACCTGAGGGGCAACTTTTTACACAGAGGATGGTACATATATGGGTTGAGCTGCCAGAGGAGGTAGTAGCGGTGGATACAATTATAACATTTAAAAGGCATTTGGACAGGTACATCGATAGGAAAAGTTTAGAGGGATATGGGCCCAGCGCAGGCAAATGAGAATAGTTCCATTTAGGAAACCTGGTCGGCATGGACAATAGAACATAGAACATAGAACAGTAAAGCACAGAACAGGCCCTTCGGCCCACGATGTTGTGCCGAGCTTTATCTGAAACCAAGATCAAGCTATCCCACTCCCTATCATCCTGGTGTGCTCCATGTGCCTATCCAATAACCGCTTAAATGTTTCTAAAGTGTCTGACTCCACTATCACTGCAGGCAGTCCATTCCACACCCCAACCACTCTCTGCGTAAAGAACCTAACTCTGATATCCGTCCTGTATCTCCCACCACGAACCCTATAGTTATGCCCCCTTGTAATAGCTCCATCCACCCGAGGAAATAGTCTTTGAACGTTCACTCTATCTATCCCCTTCATCATTTTATACACCTCTATTAAGTCTCCCCTCAGCCTCCTCCGCTCCAGAGAGAACAGCCCTAGCTCCCTCAACCTTTCCTCATATGACCTACCCTCCAAACCAGGCAGCATCCTGGTAAATCTCCTCTGCACTCTTTCCAGCGCTTCCACATCCTTCTTATAGTGAGGTGACCAGAACTGCACACAATATTCCAAATGTGGTCTCACCAAGGTCCTGTACAGTTGCAGCATAACCCCACGGCTCTTAAACTCCAACCCCCTGTTAATAAAAGCTAACACACTATAGGCCTTCTTCACAGCTCTATCCACTTGACTGGCAACCTTTAGAGATCTGTGGATATGGACCCCAAGATCTCTCTGTTCCTCCACAGTCTTCAGAACCCTACCTTTGACCCTGTAATCCACATTTAAATTTGTCCTACCAAAATGAATCACCTCACATTTATCAGGGTTAAACTCCATTTGCCATTTTTCAGCCCAGCTTTGCATCCTATCTATGTCTCTTTGCAGCCTACAACAGCCCTCCACCTCATCCACTACTCCACCAATCTTGGTGTCATCAGCAAATTTACTGATCCACCCTTCAGCCCCCTCCTCTAAGTCATTAATAAAAATCACAAAGAGCAGAGGACCAAGCACTGATCCCTGCGGCACACCGCTAGCAACCTGCCTCCAATCCGAAAATTTTCCATCGACCACCACCCTCTGTCTTCGGTCAGACAGCCAGTTACCTATCCAATCGGCCAACTTTCCCTCTATCCCACACCTCCTCACTTTCATCATAAGCCGACCATGGGGGACCTTATCAAACGCCTTACTAAAATCCATGTATATGACATCAACTGCCCTACCTTCATCAACACACTTCGTTACCTCCTCAAAAAATTCAATCAAATTTGTGAGGCACGACTTGCCCTTCACGAATCCGTGCTGACTATCTCGGATTAATCCTTGGGTCAAAGGGCCTGGTTCCGTACTGTGTATTTCTATGACGCTATGGCATGTTAATGACCTTTCAGTTGCTCATGATCAATGAGTGGAAGTGATGAATGACATTTATTGTGAACCCATGACTTCACTTCATTGATGGAATAGCAGAAATATTGCAGCTGTGCCCCCTTCACTATTGCCTGCATTCACCAAGGCTGCATTCCTACCTTATACTCTGTCGATGTTGCAACTTTGATGTGAAGCTAGTGAGTTCTGTCTATCCCTTTAACAGTGCTAAAGGAAAGGATTGGCTTTCAGTTGTTCCTTGGGCAACGATGTGCCTCTCCTTCATAACTGATCTGGAACCTGTCCACTGTGGTGACACCAACAAGTGACAGTGCATCCCAAGAAGGGACCCCATAGCCCAAAATGACATTCCTCCCACACTGCCTGATACCCCGGCCGGACAGAAGTGATGTTTTTTCTTTATTCATTCATGGGACATGGGTGTCGCTGGCTGGCCAGCATTTATTGCCCATCCCAAGTTGCCCGAGGGCAGTTGAGAGTCAACCGCATTGCTGTGACTCTGGAGTCACATGTAGGCCAGACCAGGTAAGGATGGCAGATCTCCTTCCCTAAAAGAACCAGATGGGTTTTTCCAACAATCGACAATGGTTTCATGGTCATTAGTAGATTCTTAATTCCAAATATTTTTTATTTTTTGTTGGACACTATTGCTCTGGGATTTCAAAATGGTGATGCTACAGCTTTACTTCAGTTACTTCAGGTCAAAGTTCGATGCTCCCTCCCTCACTGTCCTTTTGGTTTGATTTGATTTATTATTGTCACATATTGGTATACAGTAAAAAGTATTGTTTCTTGCATGCTATACAGACAAAGCATACCTTTCATAGAGTACTTAGGGAAGAAGGACAAGAGAGGATGCAGCATGTAGTATTACAGTCATAGCTAGGATGTACAGAAAGATCAACTTAATATAAGGTAGGTCCATTCAACTGAGGTAGTATGGGCTGAGGTTAGAAACAGGAAAGGAGAGGTCACCCTGTTGGGAGTTTTCTATAGGCCTCCGAAAAGTTCCAGAGATGTAGAGGAAAGGATTGCAAAGATGATTCTGGATAGGAGCGAAAGTAACAGGGTAGTTGTTATGGGGGACTTTAACTTTACAAATATTGACTAGAAAAGCTATAGTTTGAGTACTTTAGATGGGTCAGTTTTTGTCCAATGTGTGCAGGAGGGTTTCCTGACACAGTATGTAGATAGGCCAACAAGAGGCGAGGCCACATTGGATTTGGTACTGGGTAATGAACCAGGCCAGGTGTTAGATTTGGAGTAGGTGAACACTTTGGTGATAGTGACCACAATTCGGTTATGTTTACTTTAGCAATGGAAAAGGATAGGTATATACCGCAGGGCAAGAGTTATAGCTGGGGGAAAGGAAATTATGATGTGATTAGGCGAGATTTAGGATGCAAAAGATGTGGAAGGAAACTGCAGGGGATGGGCACAATTGAAATGTGGAGCTTGTTCAAGGAACAGCTACTGCGTGTCCTTGATAAGTATGTACCTGTCAGGCAGGGAGGAAGTGGTCGAGCGAGGGAACCGTGGTTTACTAAAGAAGTTGAATCTCTTGTGAAGAGGAAGAAGGAGACTTATGTAAAGATGAGACGTGAAGGCTCAGTTAGGGCGCTTGAGAGTTACAGGTTAGCCAGGAAGGACCTAAAGAGAGAGCTAAGAAGAGCCAGGAGGGGACATGAGAAGTCTTTGGCAGGTAGGATCAAGGAAAACCATAAAGCTTTCTATAGGTATGTCAAGAATAAAAGAATGACTAGGGTAAGATTAAGGCCAGTCAAGGACAGTAGTGGGAAGTTGTGCGTGGAGTCCGAAGAGATAGGAGAGGCGCTAAATGAATATTTTTCGTCAGTATTCACATAGGAAAAAGACAATGTTGTCGAGGAGAATACTAAGATACAGGCTATTAGACGAGACGGGATTGAGGTTCATGAGGAGGAGGTGTTAGCAATTCTGGAAAGTGCGAAAATAGATAAGTCCCCTGGGTCGGATGGGATTTATCCTAGGATTCTCTGGGAAGCTAGAGAGGAGATTGTAGAGCCTTTGGCTTTGATCTTTGTGTCGCCATTGTCTACAGGAACAGTGCCAGAAGACTGGAGGATAGCAAATGTTGTCCCCTTGTTCAAGAAGGGGAGTAGGGACAACCCTGGTAATTATAGACCGGTGAGCCTTACTTCTGTTGTGGGCAAAGTATTGGAAAGGATTATAAGAGATAGGATTTATAATCACATAGAAAGGAATAATTTGAATAGGGATAGTCAACACGGTTTTGTGAAGGGTGGGTCGTGCCTCACAAACCTTATTGAGTTCTTTGAGAAGGTGACCAAAGAGGTAGATGAGGGTAAAGTAGTTGATGTAGTGTATATGGACTTCAGTAAAGCCCGGTAAGCTATTGCAGAAAATACGGACGCATGGGATTGAGGGTGATTTAGCGGTTTGGATCGGGAATTGGCTAGCTGTAAGAAGACAGAGGGTGGTGGTTGATGGGAAATGTTCATCCTGGAGTTCAGTTATTAGTGGTGTACCGCAAGGATCTGTTTTGGGGCCACTGCTGTTTGTCATTTTTATAAATGACCTGGATGAGGGCGTAGAAGGATGGGTTAGTAAATTTGCAGATGACACTAAAGTCGGTGAAGTTACGGACGGTGCGGAAGGATGTTGCAGGTTACAGAGGGATATAGATAAGCTGCAGAGCTGGGCTGAGAGGTGGCAAATGGAGTTCAATGCGGAAAAGTGTGAGGTGATTCGCTTTGGAAGGAGCAACAGGATTACAGAGTACTGGGCTAATGGTAAGATACTTGGTCGTGTGGATGAGCAGAGAGACCTCGGTGTACATGTGCATAGATCCCTGAAAGTTGGCACCCAGGTTGATAGGGTTGTTCAGAAGGCGTACGGTGTGTTAGCTTTTATTGGTAGAGGGATTGAGTTTCGGAGCCATGAGGTCATGTTGCAGCTGTACAAAACTCTGGTGCGGCCGCACTTGGAGTATTGCGTACAGTTCTGGTCGCCGCATTATAGGAAGGATGTGGAAGCATTGGAAAGGGTGCAGAGGAGATTTACCAGGATGTTGCCTGGTATGGTGGGAAGGTCTTATGAGGAAAGGCTGAGGGACTTGAGGCTGTTTTCGTTAGAAGGTTAAGAGGTGACTTAATAGAGGCATATAAGATAATCAGAGGATTAGATAGGGTGGACAGTGAGAGCCTTTTTCCTCGGATGGTGATAGCTAGCACGAGGGGACATAGCTTTAAATTGAGGGGTGATAGATATAGTAAGAAGTTTAACAACACCAGGTTAAAGTCCAACAGGTTTATTTGGTAGCAAAAGCCACACAAGCTTTCGAGGCTCTGAGCCCCTTCTTCAGGTGAGTGGGAATTCTGTTCACAAACAGAACTTATAAGACACAGACTCAATTTACATGAATAATGGTTGGAATGCGAATACTTACAACTAATCCAGTCTTTAAGATTAGTTGTAAGTATTCGCATTCCAACCATTATTCATGTAAATTGAGTCTGTGTCTTATAAGTTCTGTTTGTGAACAGAATTCCCACTCACCTGAAGAAGGGGCTCAGAGCCTCGAAAGCTTGTGTGGCTTTTGCTACCAAATAAACCTGTTGGACTTTAACCTGGTGTTGTTAAACTTCTTACTGTGTTTACCCCAGTCCAACGCCGGCATCTCCACATCATGATAGATATAGGACAGATGTCAGAGGTAGATTCTTTACTCAGAGGGTAGTAAGGATGTGGAATGCCCTGCCTGCAGCAGTAGTGGACTCGCCAACATTAAGGCCATTAAATGGTCATTGGATAAACATATGGAAGATATTAGAAATCATAGAAACCCTACAGTACAGAAAGAGGCCATTCGGCCCATTGAGTCTGCACCGACCATAATCCCACCCAGGCCCTACCCCCATATTCCAACATATTTATCCACTAATCCCTCTAACCTTTGCATCCCAGGACACTAAGGGCAATTTTTAGCATGGCCAATCAACCTAACCCGCACTTCTTTGGCCTGTGGGAGGAAACCGGAGCACCCGGAGGAAACTCACGCAGACACGAGGAGAATGTGCAAACTCCACACAGACAGCGAGTCAAGCCGGGAATCGAGCCCAGGTCCCTGGAGCTGTGAAGCAGCAGTGCTAACCACTGTGCTACCGTGCCGCCCACTATATTGGAATAGTGTAGGTTAGATGGACTTTAGATTTGTTTCACAAGTCGGCGCAACATCGAGGGCCGAAGAGCCTGTACTGCGCTGTTATGTTCTATGTTCTAAAAGTTCTAAAAGACGCTACGACAACGGATGAATGAACACCGCTCGACAATCACCAGGCAAGACTGTTCTCTTCCTGTGGGGGAGCACTTCAGCGGTCACAGACATTCAGCCTCTGATCTTCAGGTAAGCGTTCTCCAAGGCGGCCTTCACGACACACGACAGCGCAGAGTCGCTGAGCAGTAACTGATAACCAAGTTCCGCACACATGAGGACAGCCTAAACCGGGATGTTGGGTTTATGTCACACTATCAGTAACCCCCACAGCTTGCCTCCTGGACTTGCAGAATCTCACTGGCTGTCCTGTCTGGAGACAATACACATCTCTTTAACCTGTGCTTAATGCTCCCTCCACTCACGTTGTCTGTATCTTTAAGACCTGGTTGGCTGTAGAGATTCGCATTCTAATCAGTATTCTGTAACTTGATTTTGTGTCTCTGTGCCCTGTTTGAGAGCAGATTTCCACTCCATCTGACGAAGGAGCAGCTCCCCGAAAGCTTATGGTATTTGCTACCAAATAAACCTGTTGGACTTTAACCTGGTGTTGTTAAAACTCTTACTAAAAGTCTAATGGCAGCAGGGAAGAAGCTGTTCTTCAGTCGGTTGGTACATGACCTCAGACGTTTGTATCTTTTTCTTGATGGAGGAAGGTGGACGAGAGCATGTCTGGTGTGCTTGGGGTCCATGATTATGCTGGCTGTTTTTCTGAGGCAGCAGAAAGTGTAGACAGAGTCAATGAATGAGAGGCTGGTTTGCGTGATGGACTGGTCTACATTCACATTTGTAGTTTCTTGCGGTCTTGGTCAGAGCAGGAGCCATACCAAGTTGTGATACATCCGGAAAGGACGCTTTCTATGGTGCATCTGTAAAAGTTGGTGAGAGTCTTCGTGGACATGCCGAATTTCCATAGCCTCCTGAGAAAGTTGGTGGGCTTTCTTAACTATAGCATCGGCATGGAGGCACCAGGACAGGTTGTTGATGATCTGGGCACCTAGAAACTAGAAGCTCTTGACCATTTACATTTCATCCCTGTAGTTCGAGGCAGGGGCAAATCCTCTCCACCGCACTTCCTGAAGTTGATGACTATCTCCTTCGTTTACTGACATGGAGGGAGAGCTTATTGTTGTTGTACCAATTCACCAGATTCCCCCTCTCTTTCCTGTACTCTGTCTCATCATTGTTTGAGGTCCGACCCACTAGGGTGGTGCCATCAGCAAACTTGAAAATGAGTTGGAGGGGAATTTGGCCACACTGTCATAGGTGTAACATGGAAACATCGAAATTAGAAGCAGGAGTAGGCTATTCGGCCTACTTGATCATGGCTGATCATCAAATTCAATATCCTGGTTCCCCCCTTCCCCCCATATCCTTTGATCCCATTAGTCCCAGGGAATAGATCCAATTTATTTTTGAAATCAGACAACAAAGAACAAAGAAAACTACAGCACAGGAACAGGCCCTTCGGCCCTCCAAGCCTGCCGACTTAACTAAAGTCCATGCTGCCCGACTTGACTAAAACCCCCTACCCTTCCGGGGACCATATCCCTGTATTCCCATCCTATTCATGTATTTGTCAAGACGCCCCTTAAAAGTCACTACCATACCCGCTTTCACTATCTCCCCCGGCAATGAGTTCCAGGCACCCACTACTCTCTGTAAAAACAATCTGCCTCGTATATCTCCATTAAACCTTGTCACTTGCACCTTAAACCTGTGTCCCCTAGTAATTGACTCTTCCACCCTGGGAAATAGCTTCTGACTATCCACTCTGTCCATGCCTCTCATAATCTTGGAGACTTCTATCGGGTCGCCCCTCAACCTCCGCCATTCCAGTGAGAACAAACCAAATTTCTCCAACCTCTCCTCATAGCTAATGCCCTCTATATCAGGCAACATCCTGGTAAGTCTTTTCTGTACCTCTCCAAAGCCTCCACATCCTTCTGCTAGTGTGGCAACCAGAATTGAACACTATATTCCAAGTGTGGCCTAACTATGGTTCTATAAAGCTGCAACATGACTTGACAATTTTTAAACTCAATGCCCCGGCCAATGAAGGCAAGCATGCCGTATGTCTTCTTGACTACCTTCTCCACCTGCATTGCCACTTTCAGTGACCTGTGTACCTGTGCACCCAGATCCCTTTGCCTATCAATACTCTTAAGGGTTCTGCCATTTACTGTATATTTCCTATCTGTATTAGACCTTCCAAAATACATTATCTCACGTTTGTGTCTGGATTAAACTCCATCTGTCATCTCTCCGCCCAAGTCTCCAACCGATCTGTATCCTGCTGTATCCTCTGATGGTCCTCATCGCTATCCGCAAATCCACCAACCTTTGTGTCGTCCACAAACTTACTAATCAAACCAGTTACATTTTCCTCCAAATCATTTATATATATTACAAATAGCAAAGGAACGCCACTTGTCACAGCCCTCCATTCAGAAACGCGTCCTTCCACTGCTACCCTCTGTCTTCTTTGACCGAGCCAGTTTTGTATCCACCTTGCCAGCTCACCTCTGATCCCATGCGACTTCACCTTCTGCACCAGTCTGCCATGAGGGATCTTGTCAAAGGCCTTACTGAAGTCCATGTAGTCAACATCCACTGCCCTACCCTCATCAATCATCTTCGTCACTTCCTCGAAAAACTCGATCAAGTTCATGAGACACGACCTCCCCTTCAAAAAACCATGTTGCCTCTCATAATACGTCCACTTATGTCCAAGTGGGAATAAATCCTGTCTCGAAGAATCCTCTCCAATAATTTCCCTACCACCGATGTAAGGCTCACCGGCCTGTAATTACCTGGATTATTCTTGCTACCCTTCTTAAACAAAGGAACAACATTGGCTATTCTCCAATCTTCTGGGACCTCCCCAGAGCAGAAACTGATAGCCAAGTTCCACACACACGAGGACGGCCTCAACCGGGATATTGGGTTCATGTCACACTATCGGCTTAAAGCTTAACCCCCACAGTTGCCTGGACCTGCAGAGTTTCACTGGCTGTCTTGTCTGGAGACAATACACATCTTTTTAGCCTGTCTTGATGCTCTCTCCACTCACGTTGTTTTGTTTCTTAAAGACTTGATTAGCTGTAAGTATTCGCATTCCAACCATTATTCATGTAAATTGAGTCTGTGTCTTTATATGCCCTGTTTGTGAACAGAATTCCCACTCACCTGAAGAAGGGGCTTGGAGCTCCGAAAGCTTGTGTGGCTTTTGCTACCAAATAAACCTGTTGGACTTTAACCTGGTGTTGTTAAACTTCTTACTGTGTTTACCCCAGTCCAACGCCGGCATCTCCACATCATGACCTCCCCTGTAGCCAGTGAGGATATAAAGATTTCTCTCAAGGCCCCAGCAATTTCCCCCCTTGCCTCTCTCAGTATTCTGGGGTATATCCCATCAGGCCCTGTGGACCTGTCTACCTTAATGTTTCTCAAGAACCTCAATACCTCCTCCTTTTTGATCCCAACATGACTCAAACTATCTACACATCCTTTCCCAGACTCATCATCCACCAAGTCCTTCTCTTTGGTAAATACTGACTCATTTAATACCTCGCCCATTTCCTCTGGCTCCACGCATAGATTCCCTCCCTTGTCCTTGAGTGGGCTAACCGTCTCCCTGGCTACACTCTTGCTCTTTATATATGTATAAAAAGCCTTGGGATTTTCCTTAATCCTGCTGGCCAATGCTTTTTCATGACGCCTTTTAGCCCTCCTTTCTCCTTGCTTAAGATTCTTTCTACTTTCCTTGTATTCCACACTTGCTTCGTGTGTTCCCAGCCTCCTAGCTTTGACAAATGCTTCCTTTTTCTCTTTGACTAGGCTCATAATATCTCTCATTATCCAACGTTCCCAAAACTTGCCATACCCTTCTTAAATCCTTCATCCTTACAGGAATATGCCGGTCCTGGATCCCTATCAACTTACACTTGAAAGCCTCCCACATGCCAGATGTTGATTTGCCCTCAAACATCTGCCGTCAATCTACATTCTTCAGTTCCTGCCTAATATTGTTGTAATTAGCCTTCCCTCAATTTAGCACCTTAACTTGATGACTACACTTATCTTTATCCATCAGTACCTTAAAGCTTACTGAATTGTGGTCACTGTTCCCGAACTGCCCCCCTACTGAAACATCGATCACCAGGCCGGGCTCATTCCCCAATACCAGGTCCAGTATGGCCTCTTCCCTCGTTGGACTATCTACATACTGTTTCAAGAAGCCCTCCTGGATGCTCCTTCCAAACTCTGCCCCATCCACTCCCCTAGCACTAAGTGAGTCCCAGTCAATATAGGGGAAGTTAAAATCTCCCACCACAACAACCCTGTTACTTTTACACCTTGCCAAAACAACGTTTTGGCCTCAAGTACATTCTGTGGTAGTGAATTCCACACATTTACCACACTTGAGGTGAAGAAATTTCTCCTCACCTCAGTTCTGAAAGATTTGCCCCTTATCCTCAAACTATGACCCCTAGTTCTGGACACCCCCACCATTGGGAACATTCTTTCTGAATGTTCTAACCCAGTTAGAATTTTATAAGTTTCTATGAGATCCCCTCTCATTCTTCTAAGCTCCAGTGAATATAATCCTAACCGACTTAGTCTCTCCTCCAGACCTGCCATCCCAGGAATCAGCCTGGTAAGCAAGGACATCCACCCTCAGATAAGGACACCTTATATAATTGCAGCAAGACATCCTTATCACTATAAAATCCTCTCGCTATGTAGGCCAACATACCATTTGCCTTCTTTACTGCCTGTTGTACCTACGCGCTTTCAGCAACTGATGCGCAAGGACTCCAAGGTCTCGTTGAGTATCCACCTCTCTCAATTTATTCCCATTCAAGTAATAATCTGTATAAGGAGTATAGTAAGGGGCTGAGGACACAGTCTTGTGGGGCACTAGTGTTGAGGATAATCGTGGAGGAGGTGTTATTGCCTATCCTTACTGATTGCAGTCTGTGGGTTAGGAAGTCTAAGATCCAGTCGCATAGGGAGGATCCGAGCCCTAGGCCACAGAGTTTGAAGATGGGATTTTGTAGGAATAATAATGTTGAAGTCCTGGAGCATCACAATGCAAAAGTAGAATTACTCCCAGTTATTCTGCCCAGTAATACTGGATCCCATTGTTGTGGTGACATTCTGACCTTCCCCCCGCTGAGCCCATCACCTGCAAAGTGCCGATGCCCCATGTGGACCTCTATCCACCCCATCTAAAGGCTATGTGCATCATTACCTACAGCAGAGATGAACCCCGCTCAAGAGTGCTTCACATACCTACCCCCCCCCATATTAAATCCTCCCTATCTACATGCTGCAAATGTCCTGACTACCATCATAATTACCCCTGCAGCCCAATACAGAGCCCACCACAGTAATTGACTTTATTAGCAATTGTGTAGAAGACTGTGTGCCAAAGTAGCAAATCCGCATGTTTCCCAACAGGAAACCATGTATGAACAGGGATATGATATGGAGATGCCGGCTTTGGACTGGGGTAAACACAGTAAGAAGTCTCACAACACCAGGTTAAAGTCCAACAGGTTTATTTGGTAGCAAAAGCCACTAGCTTTCGAAGCGCTGCTTCTTCATCAGGTGAGTGGGATTTCAGTTCACAAACAGGACATATAAAGACACAAACTCAATTTACAAAATAATGGTTGGAATGCGAGTCTTTACAGGTAATCAAGTCTTAAAGGTACAGACAATGTGAGTGGAGAGAGAGTTAAGCACAGGTTAAAGAGATGTGTATTGTCTTCAGCCAGGACAGTTAGTGAGATTTTGCAAGCCCAGGCAAGTCGTGGGGGTTACAGATAGTGTGACATGAACCCAAGATCCCGGTTGAGGCCGTCCTCATGTGTGCGGAACTTGGCTATCAATCTCTGCGCAGCGACTCTGCGTTGTCGTGTATCGTGAAGGCTGCCTTGGAGAAGCTTACGCAAAGATCAGAGGCCAAATGCCTGTGACCGCTGAGGTGCTCCCCAACAGGAAGAGAACACTCTTGCCTGGTGATTGTCGAGCGGTGTTCATTCATCCGTTGTCATAGGGTCTGCATGGTCTCCCCAATGTACCATGCCTCGGGACATCCTTTCCTGCAGCGTATCAGGTAGACAACTTTGACCGAGTTGCAAGAGCATGTACCGTGTACCTGGTGGATGGTGTTCTCACGTGAGATGATGGGCATCCGTGTCGATGATCTGGCACGTCTTGCAGAGGTTGCTGTGGCAGGGTTGTGTGCTGTCGTGGTCACTGTTCTCCTGAAGGCTGGGTAGTTTGCTGCGGACAATGGTCTGTTTGAGGTTGTGCGATTGTTTAAAGGCAAGCAGTGGGGGTGTGGGGATAGCCTTGGCGAGATGTTCATCTCCATCAATGACATGCTGAAGGCTCCGGAGAAGATGTCGTGGCTTCTCCGCTCCGGGGAAGTACTGGACGACGAAGGGTACTCTGTCCGCCGTGTCCCGTGTTTGTCTTCTGAGGAGGTCGGTGCGGTTTTTCGCTGTGGCACCTCTGAACTGTCGACCTATGAGTCGCGCGCCATATAGAAACATAGAAAACTACAGCACAAAACAGGCCCTTCAGCCCCACAAGTTGTGCCGAACATATCCCTACCTTTTAGGCCTACCTATAACCCTCCATCCTATAAAGTCCCATGTACTCATCCAGGAGTCTCTTAAAAGACCCTATTGAGTTTGCCTCCACCACCACTGACGGCAGCTGATTCCACTCGCCCACCACCCTCTATGTGAAAAACTTCCCCCTAACATTTCCCCTGTACCTACACCCCAGCACCTTAAACCTGTGTCCTCTCGTAGCAGCCATTTCCACCCTGGGAAAAAGTCTCTGAGAGTCCACCCGATCTATGCCTCTCAACATCTTATATACCTCTATTAGGTCTCCTCTCATCCTACGTCTCTTCAAGGAGAAAAGACCGAGCTCCCTCAGCCTATCCTCATAAGGCATGCCACTCAATCCAGGCAACACCCGTGTAAATTGCCTCTGCACCCTTTCAATCTTTTCCACATCCTTCCTGTAATGAGGCGACCAGAACTGAGCACAGTACTCCAAGTGGGGTCTGACGAGGGTCTTATATAGCTGCATCATTATCCCCGGACTCCTAAACTCAATCCCTCAATTGATAAAGGCCAGCACACCATACGTCTTCTTAACCACCTCCTCCACCTGCGGGGCCGATTTTAGAGTCCTATCTAATGTGGTCCCGTTATTTAAGAAGGGTAGGGTATGAAATAGATGCATTTTTTACTACTAAATAAATGCAAGTGTAATTAATTTGTTTTTGAAAAGTGGTATCTTTTTTCAATAGTATTTTGTCATTTTGCACTGTGATGCTATCTCTACAATATTTGTACAGGTTTCTTTAAGCTAAAATTACTTTCTCTTTAACTGGCACTAATACCAGGTTCCAAGCCACTGTGACAAGATTGTAATGAATGGAGGTCTGCAACTGCTTCAGAAAATATACCAGCTGCGTCATGATTCTCAGAAAATTCAAAGAAATATCATTCGGACAATTGGAAACTTGGCTTTACATGAACACCTTCACTTAGCCATAGCTCAATCAGGTGAAGTGAAAGCATTATATGTCATATTTCCTGATTATTATGAAAGAATGAAGATTAGTCTAGCACTTTATACAGTTTATGTAATTGTGAGAAGGCTATATCCTTTTATTATAGCTGTTCATAATCAATTTCCACTAACTGTTATCAGCATATTCAAATTATTGTTTATCCACTGACTTCAAAATATTGTGAAGGCATTAATGTTGTTGAATACGTTATTTGTACTGAAGAAGTGACAGTTAATGGAATCTGTAATCTAAGGTACAGGATTATTTAATTATAGGATGGATTGGTATACTAGCGGAAGCAATGAAATCACCACATGTTATTCAGGCTTCACATGCGGCAAGAGCCTTGGCTAATCTTGATAGGGACACTGTGAAGGAGAAGTATGAGGACGGTGTATATATTCTTCATCCTCAGCATAGGAGCAGGTAAATGGATGTTGAAATGCTCTTTGTTCTTTGGAAATAACACACAAACGACGGGAAAGTTATTTAATAAACTGACCTTGTAAGAACATTATTCCTGCCATTTTACCTTCAGTTGTGTAACTTGTTGCTTTGTAAGTTAATCTATTTGGTCCAGTATTCTAACACACAGTCCCTTCAAGTGCAGACCAAATCTTAGTGCACAGGATCTGTAAATTAATTTGATCTTTTTTGGTATTATAATGTGACTGCGTGGGTTTTCTCCGGGTGCTCCAGTTTCCTCCCAGAGTCCAAAGATGTGCGGATTAGGTGGATTGGCCATGCTAAATTTCCCCGTAGTGTCAGGGAGACTAGTTAGGGTAAATGCATGGGGTTATGGGGATAGGGCCTGGGTGGGATTGTGGTCGGTGTAGACTCGATGGGCCAAATGGCCTCTTTCTGCACTGTAGGGATTCTATGATTCTGTGATACCTTGATGTATCACTTCCGTCTCTGCACCAAATTCCCAACATAACAACTTAACACTCTGTCCTTGGATCATTTTGTGCTTCCTCGCTTTCTTGGGGCGATTGGAAGGCTATGGAAATCCCCTCCACAATTCCCACTCCTTACCCTTGAACATAAGCCATCCGGACTTAGTGACTTATCCAATCTAAGCGTAATCAACCTTTCCAATACTTCCCACCCATCAATTTTCAGCCCATGTATTAGCCCCACCATCTCCCTTCTCGTGATATTTGGTCCCTATTAAACACCAATGCAAAGTACTAAATAGGTATTCTAGATTTGCATTTTGAGGTACATATAAAATAAAAATTAGATTTCACTCTTTTTCACTGCTTCAGATTTTGAAATTATTTATTTTCCTGAGTTTCAAATTTACTTTCTTTAAATATACTTGCAGAGTCTGCATTATTGCTGGGTTTCTAATAACTTTTCCAATTCTGACAAACCTCACAGTAAAAATTTGAGATTATTTTGTTCAATCAGTCTCAGCTTTTTTCATAACTGCCAAATGTTCTGCAGCCTTTCTGCATGTTCCAGAAGAGTACAGATCCTGATCTATTTTTTGTGTGCAGTCAGCCAATAAAAGCGGATGTTCTTTTTATCCACGGTCTGTTGGGAGCAGCTTTTAAAACATGGCGGCAGAAGGACCTCAGTGATATGGAGGATAAAGATACCAATTATACAGAATGTTGGCCAAAGGTATTGGTAAAATCTGTCTGAACTATTTTGATTGTGATCCCTTTTATTGTGATCAGCATTTTATTATACTTAACCCAACTGTAAATGTAGAAACTTGTTTGTGATTATCACAGAATTGTACAGTATAGAGGAAGTCATTCAGCTGATCGCTTTTATGCTGGCTCTTTGTAATAATCCTACTTCCCTACCCTTTCCTCATAGCCCTGTAATTTTTTTCCCCATCAACTATTTATTGCATTTCATTTTGAAAGTTATTATTAAGTCTGCTTCCTCCAGATTTTCAGGCAATTGGATGTATTATATTTTATTTTCAAGATCAGTATTATATTCACTTATTATTTATTCATTATGAAATGTTCCAAGGACCTAAGAGTGCCAAAAGGAGCTGGCACTGTATAGTTGAACTATTTAAAAAAAATTATGCATCCACCACCGATGAAAAGTAAAACAAAGTGAAATATTCCTTTCCAAGATAGAACATAGAACAGTACAGCACAGAACAGGCCCTTCAGCCCACGATGTTGTGCCGAGCTTTATCTGAAACCAAGATCAAGCTATCCCACTCCCTATCATCCTGGTGTGCTTCATGTGCCTATCCAATAGCCGCTTAAATGCTAAAGTGTCTGACTCCACTATCACTGCAGGCAGTCCATTCCACACCCCAACCACTCTCTGCGTAAAGAACCTACCTCTGATATCCTTCCTATATCTCCCACCACGAACCCTATAGTTATGCCCCCTTGTAATAGCTCCATCCACCCGAAGAAATAGTCTTTGAACGTTCACTCTATCTATCCCCTTCATCATTTTATAAACCTCTATTAAGTCTCCCCTCAGCCTCCTCCGCTCCAGAGAGAACAGCCCTAGCTCCCTCAACCTTTCCTCATAAGACCTACCCTCCAAACCAGGCAGCATCCTGGTAAATCTCCTCTGCACTCTTTCCAGCGCTTCCACATCCAAGATCAACTCAAACATTTCATTGGTGAAGGATCTCTTTATGATTGAGCCTCATTCACTCATGAAATGAACAGTGTTCAGTTGTTATATTATTGTGTAAAGCAAACTATACTGTGATCTGGGTGAAAATAACTCCACTTTGGATTGATGGCAATGAATTGGAGTAAATCCATATTAAAAGGCTTGTGTCTTAGAGGCATTCTTGCAATGTAAAGAGGTTTATCAGAGTGTTTTGACATTCTCATATTAGTACAGTTATGTTATTTTTGAACAGAAGGGACAGGAAGCTCAAATAAAATTGTTATTTGTCCACGATCAGAATTCAAGTGAATTCAGATTTCAGGCCCATGATCTTTTCTACTATCACACTTAGAATTATGCCATTGAGACATTAATTAAACTATTCAGTGATGGATTTTTTTATTTTCTATCCTAAATCTGGTAACTCATATGAAAGTTTCTGAGCGAGTGTCCTGCAGACCCACTCCAGAACCCCTAACCTCGGCGGAGGCAGTACCAGCTGAGATGTGTCATGCAGCATCTAATCGACCACAGATCACCCTGTTTATTAAGTGATCGGAATGTTGAATGGCAGAACAGAGGTACAGATTGTTAAGGGACCACCTGGGGAATGTGGCAGTTGCCCTAAGGTGGGCGGGAGGGTGGGGAGGTTGTTGGAGACAGGCTGGAGAGCAAATTTGGTGAAGTGGAAAAATAGAAGAATAAAAAATTATAAAAATTGATGAATGAGATAAAGGAAGAAATGAATCTCATTCATCCATTTTTATAACTTTTTATTCTTCTATTCCACTTCACCAAATTCGCTCTTTAGTCTCCTCCCCACCCCCCCCCCCACCCCCCCACCCCCATAGTCTCTTAACGATCTATACCTCTGTTCTGCTATTCACACATTCTGATCACTTAATGAATGCCTTTAGCACTTTTCTCAGTCTTCATCATCACTATTTACATTTCCTTTGCCCCCCAAGCCTCACAATATAAATCTTGTCTGATATTCTTTGCTCTCAACTCTGATGAAGGGTCATCCAGACTCGAAACATAGGGCCCGATTTTACCATTTTAATTCTAAGTGCTGAATCTGGGCGCAATTCAGATCTGATTTGGAAATCTGCTTTCAGGCGCCCTCATACACACTTAGCCTGGAAAAAAAATTGCGAGTCTGAATTGCGCTGTGGGCGGGGCTTATCACGCCTGAAACGATTGGAGCAGTTAGGAAAAAAAATTGAAAATCGCTCCCGGGCCGCAAAAAGCGGATAAAGTGGCCCAGGAGTGATGGCCCCCACAGACATCACCCCCACCCCTACAACATAACGTTCCCCCTTATCCACCCATCCCACCCCTCCCCCCCCCCACTACCCACACCGATCGCAACCCTCTGCCCCCTTTCCCTCCCCACCGATTGCCCGCAGAAGCAGACTCCTCCTGCCCTTGCTCTCCCCCGCCCCCCCCCCCCCCGAGATCCATCTGGCCCCCCCCCCCCCCCCCCCCTCCCCACACCCATCCACCAGTGATACATCTGACCGGACCCCCCCACCAGAAAATGATCAGGCTTCCCTTCTCCCGCCCTTCCCCTCACCAGAGAATGATCTACCCGCCTCCGCCGCGCCCCCCCCCCCCCCCCCAACAGACGACAATCTGGTCTCCCTCTGTCCTCTCTGGCCCCCCCCCCCACCAGAAAGTGAACTGTCCTCCCTCCCCCCATCCACCAGAGATACATCTGACCCCCCCCCCCCAAACAAAGAACGATCGGGCCCGCCTCCCCATCTCCCCACCACCGATCTGAGTCAGAGAGCCATTGGAAGCGCTGAACTTACCTCTTCAGCAGCTGGAGTGCCCGAAACACCTTTTGCTGAGCATGTCTGTTTTGTGCCGAATCTGGAGGCACAAACGCGATGGTAAAGGGTGAAATGCTGATAAAGTTGGGCGGGCAGTTCATTAATTCAATTTAAATGCATGCAAATACATTTAAATTGCCGTTGCACCCGTTTCGGGCACGAATTGGATCTCGGCCATTCCCGGACCTCGGTAAAGTGGGCATCTGTGCGGGTGCAGATCACGTTAATGGCCTCATGCCTGACTTTGCCACGTTTTTGCGCCCGAAAACGGGCACGACGTAATGGTAAAATCGGGCCCATAGGCTCCAATATCTCTCCACAGATGCTGTCAGATCTGCTGAGATTTTCCAGCACTTTTCTGTTTTTGTTTCAGACTCCAGAATCTGCAGTATTTTGCGAATATCTCCAGAATTTCTGTTTTCAAATTTCCAGCATCTGCAGTATTTTGCTTTTGTGCTCTTTTGGAGTATACTTTCAGTTTCTTGATGTTTTTCTGTTATACCTTTTGAGTAAAGATCCCATTATCTTTCCTAACACTAATATTAAGTTATAGCTCCAGGTCTGTAACTCCCTGGACTTCCATCCAAAACTCAGCTGTAGTTATCCTAACTCCCGTTCACCATAACCCCTGTGCTCACTGAGTTACACTGGCTCTTACTCTGGCAATGCAGCAATTTTAAAACTCTCATTTTTATTTTCAAATCCTTTCATGCCTTTCACCTCCCTATTTCTGTAACTCCCGTAGCCTTACAATTCTCCAAGATCTCTGCATTGGTACAATTCTTTTGAGCATTCCCCATTTGCCTTGCTCAATCATTAACAGCCATACCTTGAAATACCTATATCCTTAATCACTCTACCTCTCCTCCTTTAAGAAGTTATTGCAATTTAAGACTTGAAGCACCATTCTCTATTGCAAACATACTAGCGCAAGCCAAACTTACTTCAAAGTGGAGCAAAAAGTGCTGTTGTGAACAGCAGTCAGCAGATTTCATCAGATCATGTTCTAGAATTTCTGTTATCTTCATTGTGGATATTTGCTTTAGTTGCCCTTGTAGGCTTGATGGCAGGCAAAACTGCTGGTAAATGTTAACTTTTATTAAACATTCTTCTAACTATGTACAGGATAAGGCCATTTATAGTGGTTGTGAGCTTAGAAGTCATTTTAAATATTTTCTGTGATAGTCCTTCTCTTTTGCTTTAATATTTCTGTATTGCTGATTTGCATTCAGACTTGGTTGGCTGCAGACTGTCCCGGTCTAAGGATATTATCAGTGGAGTATGACAGTCATCTTAGCGACTGGAGATCCAAGTGCCCTGTAGAGAATGAAAGGTACACACTTGATCCTTATTCAAGTCCATACAATATTTTATTATATCTACGGTACAAACAACAGTTTGATAAGAAAATTAGCATTTATGTGGAGCAATATCATGTTCTGATGAGATAGTCTTGACTCTTGATTAAGCCAATTATAGCAGTCAATTTACACAAGGGAAAATGAATGCCTGGATAATATTTTGGTAGTGTGGTTAAGGAAGGAAACTAGAAAAACTTTCCACACTATTGTATATTGTTATAAGATCATTTAAAACATCTCGGGTGGAATCTTCTGGCCATTCACGCCAGTGGGATTTTCTGGTCCCACTGCAGTGAACGGGGGTTTGTCTGAGTACCAAATTCTTGGTCCTCGCTTGTAGTAGCAGCGTTGTGTGTGAACAGCTGGTAAGATCGCGCCCCTCATCTAAAAAACAGCAAACATGATCTTACGAGCTCAATCGGCCAAACTTTCAGAAAGGCAAAGTGGTAAGATTGGGCGAGAGACGAGAAACATGCCCGGTTTCTCACCTCCCCTGATTGTACTACTCCAACATAGTCAGCACAGATTCATGAAGGGCAAGTCGTGCCTCACAAATTTGATTGAATTTTTTGAGGAGGTAACTAAGTGTGTTGATGAAGGTCGGGCAGTTGATGTCATATACATGGATTTCAGTAAGGCGTTTGATAAGGTCCCCCATGGTTGGCTTATGATGAAACTGAGGAGGTGTGGGATAGAGGGAAAGTTGGCCGATTGGATAGGTAACTGGCTGTCTGATCGAAGACAGAGGGTGGTGGTCGATGGAAAATTTTCGGATTGGAGGCAGGTTGCTAGCGGAGTGCCGCAGGGATCAGTGCTTGGTCCTCTGCTCTTTGTGATTTTTATTAATGACTTAGAGGAGGGGGCTGAAGGGTGGATCAGTAAATTTGCTGATGACACCAAGATTGGTGGAGTAGTGGATGAGGTGGAGGGCTGTTGTAGGCTGCAAATAGACATAGATAGGATGCAAAGCTGGGCTGAAAAATGGCAAATGGAGTTTAACCCTGATAAATGTGAGGTGATTCATTTTGGTAGGACTAATTTAAATGTGGATTACAGGGTCAAAGGTAGGGTTCTGAAGACTGTGGAGGAACAGAGAGATCTTGGGGTTCATATCCACAGATCTCTAAAGGTTGCCACTCAAGTGGATAGAGCTGTGAAGAAGGCCTATAGTGTGTTAGCTTTTATTAACAGGGGGATGCAGTTTAAGAGCCGTGGGGTTATGCTGCAACTGTACAGGACCTTGGTGAGACCACATTTGGAATATTGTATGCAGTTCTGGTCACCTCACTATAAGAAGGATGTGGAAGCGCTGGAAAGAGTGCAGAGGAGATTTACCAGGATGCTGCCTGGTTTGGAGGGTAGGTCTTATGAGGAAAGGTTGAGGGAGCTAGGGCTGTTCTCTCTGGAGCGGAGGAGGCTGAGGGGAGACTTAGTAGAGGTTTATAAAATGATGAAGGGGATAGATAGAGTGAATGTTCAAAGACTATTTCCTCGGGTGGATGGAGCTATTACAAGGGGGCATAACTATAGGGTTCATGGTGGGAGATATAGGAAGGATATCAGAGGTAGGTTCTTTACGCAGAGAGTGGTTGGGGTGTGGAATGGACTGCCTGCAGTGATAGTGGAGTCAGACACTTTAGGAACATTTAAGCAGTTATTGGATAGGCACATGGAGCACACCAGGATGATAGGGAGTGGGATAGCTTGATCTTGGTTTCAGATAAAGCTCGGCACAACATCGTGGGCCGTAGGGCCTGTTCTGTGCTGTACTGTTCTATGTTCTATGTTCTATGTACTGGCTGTTTTGCTGGCAAAATTGGCTTTGCACTCAGAAAGGCACAAAGTCCCGGACGCTATCATCAGGGCTCATTTACCTTAAGAAAGTTATCTCCAATTGCAACGGGATCTTGATCAATTGGGCCAGTGGGCTGATGAATGGCAGATGGAGTTTAATTTAGACAAATGCAAGGTGATGCATTTTGGTAGATTGAATTAGGGCAGGACTTACTCAGTTAATGGTAGGGCATTGGGGAGAGTTACAGAACAAAGAGATCTGGGGGTGCATGTTCATAGCTCCTTGAAAGTGGAGTCACAGGTGGACAGAGTGGTGAAAAAGGCATTCGGCATGCTTGGTTTCATCAGTCAGGACATTGAATACATGTTGAAGTTGTGCAAGAAGTTGGTAAGGCCACGCTTGGAATACTGTGTGCAATTCTGGTCACCCTATTATAGAAAGGATATTATTAAACTAGAAAGAGTGAAGAAAAGATTTACTAGGATGCTACCAGGACTTGATGGATTGAGTTATAATGAGAGGCTGAATAGACTGGAACTTTTTTCTCTGGAGCGTAGGAGGCTGAGGGGTGACCTTATAGAGATCTATAAAATAATGAGGGGCATAGACAAGGTAGATAGTCAATATCTTTTCCCAAAGGTAGGGGAGTCTAAAACCAGAGGGCATAGGTTTAAGGTGAGAGGGGAGAGATACAAAAGTGTCCAGGGGGGCAATTTTTTCACAAAGAGGGTGGTGAGTGTCTGGAACAAGCTGCCAGAAGTAGTAGTCGAGGCGGGTACAATTTTATTTTTAAAAAAGCATTTAGATAGTTTCTGGGTCCGAGGGCGGCGGCGGCGGCTCAGTCCCCCGCTGTGCCCCAGACCCCTGGGCACCCCATAAGTCCGGAGAATCCTCCGGCCCAAGGATGGGGGCGCCCAGCATCAGAGGTCGGGACAGAGAGGGGGGCCTTCCTCACCACCGTTGCCCAAGGACCCAAACAATGGGGTGCTGCCACAGTCCCCCAGCAGACTACAAAGGAACTCCTCCGGGGTGCTGAAATGCACCGGGTGGAACGAGACCCCCGCTCTCACCCGGCCCCAGGGAGTCCGGCTTGGAGGACTGTGGCAGCACATGTTTCTTTTTGACTTTTTTCTTGCCCCCATTCTGGGGGCAAGGCACGAAGACGGGTGGGGGTAGGGCAGGGGATGGCACAAATTGGGAGAGGGGCGTAGGCGCCACCACCTCTAAGCTAGGGGAGAGGGTGTGGGGAGCCCCACTGGTGTCAAGTTCCCCCTCCCCTAAGGTTAGCGCCTCTCCTTGAGGGACAACCCCCTGGCAGGGGATGCCCCTCGCACTGCTCCTCTCCTTCCTGTCCTGCCCCTTTTTCTTTCCCTTCTCCTCCCCAGGAGGTGTCTCTGTCGCCGGCTCGTGGTCGCATACCCCCCATGCCCAGAACCAGGAACCCACGACGCCGTGTCCAGCACAGGACGTGACGTGTCAACGGGCCTGGTTGATGGTGTTGGAGGGGGGCCGGAGGTCTTGGTTTTCCCTGAGGCCCCCCCCCCCCACCGGCAGCCAAGATGGCAGCTGCTGCCGGCCTTGCGGGGGCCAGGTGGTACTTGGTTAGGGGGAAGAGGGGGCTGCGGCACCAGCTGCGGCCGCCTTGGGTGGGGGTTGGCGGCCTTGGAGGTGGGGCAGTTCTTTTTAATGTGCAACGTCTCCTTACACGCATGGCACTGCACGCTGTCCGCCGGCCAGAAGACCCTGTAGGTGGTCCCCTTGAAGCCCCTTTCCAGGCTGTCCTCCTGGGCCAGGTGGACATAGACCTGGTGCCGGAAGGAGTACATGTACCTTAGGGCGGGACATGAAGGCCGAGCGGGATCGGCGCCACCCCGGACCAGACCTGGAGATGGGGGAGGAGGAGCTCCACTGGGATGAAGGGCGGGATGTTCGAGATGACAATTCGATGGGCGGTGGCCTCTAAAGGTCCACCTCCAGGAACGTCCTGCCCAGGGCAAGGTGGACCGCCCGCTCGGCCTTCAAAAAGAATACGGCCTTGCCGTACATCTTTGAGGCCACGACAATGGCTGAGGGGCCGACAACCCCAGTCATTGCCCGAACACAGGCCTCAATGGTCATGTCGGGGTGGGCATAGCACTTCACACCCAGCTGTTTAGTTATCAATTGGAATGGTGGCAGGGTCCTGGCCGCCGCCACACCCACAAACATGGGCGTGAAAGGCCTTGCCACCAGCGACGGTGTGGTGGTCGCCATGTTCATAATAACAGGTGCTACGCCCACCCCGAGACTGCCCAGATGTATGGCAGAGCGTATTGGTCGTTTGTTCTCCGTGGGGAGGTGGGGGGTTGCAAGGAGGGTTGGGTGAGGGGCCTCTGTGGCCTTTATGTTAGGTGCAGAAAGGGTGGTAGAGGGGGGGGGGGGTCTCTGTCCAGGTATTGGGGGTCAGAGAGAGAATGAGGGAGGGTGGGGGTCCAGGTGCTGTCTCCCCCGGTGTCAGAGAGGGGGATGGAGAAGCAGGAGGGAGGACGAGGGATAGGGCACTGAGTGTGCCGGTGCCCCAGTCAGGAGGAGGAGGGGGGGTGGGGGTGCCGGTGTTGGGGGCAGCCCCCGACCACCCCCACCCCCCCAAACCCCCCTCCCCCCACCCCACTCCCAGTTTCAAGTCCACCCAGCACTTAAAATCAAAATGGTAAAATAGGGCCCCTAGTGTGCCCCACATGTGACTCCAGAAGTGCAACAATATGGCTGACTCTCATATGTCCTCTGAAATGAAGCACAGTAAGGGAAGGGCAATAAATGCTGGCCCAGTCAGTGACGCTCATGTCCTGTAAATGAATGAAAAAAAAGACATTTTTATTCAGTAAGGAAATCAAGGGTTTTGGAGATAAGGCAGGAAGGTGGAGTTGAGGATTATCAGATCCATGATGATTTTGTTGAGTGGCAAAGCAGACTCAAAGACCAAAGAAGATTACAGCACAGGAACAGGCCCTCCGGCCCTCCAAGCTTGCACCGACCACACTGCCCGATTGAACTAAAACCCCCTATCCTTCCGGGGACCATATCCCTCTATTCTCATCGTATCCATGTATTTGTCAAGACGCCCCTTAAAAGTCACTACCGTATCCGCTTCCACTATCCCCCCCGGCAACGATTTCCAGGCACCCACTACTCTGTGTAAAAAATCTGCCTCGTACATCTCTTTTAAAACTTGCCTCTCGCACCTTAAATCTGTGCCCTCCGGTAATTGACTCTTAACATGGAACATGGAACATAGAACAGTACAGCACAGAACAGGCCCTTCGGCCCACGATGTTGTGCCGAGCTTTATCTGAAACCAAGATCAAGCTCTCCCACTCCCTATCATCCTGGTGTGCTCCATGTGCCTATCCAATAACTGCTTAAATGTTCCTCAAGTGTCTGACTCCACTATTACTGCAGGCAGTCCATTCCACATCCCAACCACTCTCTGAGTAAAGAACCTACCTCGGACATCCTTCCTATATCTCCCA
This sequence comes from Mustelus asterias, assembly GCF_964213995.1. NCBI lineage: Eukaryota > Metazoa > Chordata > Chondrichthyes > Carcharhiniformes > Triakidae > Mustelus > Mustelus asterias. The sequence continues at coordinate 65,846,054 of NC_135815.1, read as the reverse complement.
CCAAGAAGCCTATAGTTATGCCCCCTTGTAATAGCTCCATCCACCCAAAGAAATAGTCTTTGAACGTTCACTCTATCTATCCCCTTCATCATTTTATAAACCTCTATTAAGTCTCCCCTCAACCTCCTCCGCTCCAGAGAGAACAGCTCTAGCTCCCTCAACCTTTCCTCATAAGACCGATCCTCCAAACCAGGCAGCATCCTGGTAAATCTCCTTTGCACTCTTTCCAGCGCTTCCACAACCTTCTTATAGTGAGGTGACAAGAACTGCACACAATATTCCAAATGTGGTCTCACCAAGGTGCTGTACAGTTGCAGCATAACCCCACGGCTTTTAAACTCCAACCCCCTGTTAATAAAAGCTAACACACAAGAGGCCTTCTTCACAGCTCTATCCACTTGAGTGGCAACCTTCAGCGATTTGTGGATATGGACCCCAAGATCTCTCTGTTCCTCCACAGTCTTCAGAACCCTACCTTTGACCCTGTAATCCACATTTAAATTAGTCCTACCAAAATGAATCACCTCACATTTATCAGGGTTAAACTCCATCTGCCATTTTTCAGCCCAGCTTTGCATCCTATCTATGTCTCTTTGCAGTCTACAACAGCCCTCCACCTCATCCACTACTCCACCAATCTTGGTGTCATCAGCAAATTTACTGATCCACCCTTCAGCCCCCTCCTCTAAGTCATTAATAAAAATCACAAATAGCAGAGGACCAAGCACTGATCCCTGTGGCACTCCGCTAGCAACCTGCCTCCAGTCCGAAAATTTTCCATCCACCACCACCCTCTGTCTTCAATCAGATATGATGTGGAGATGCCGGCGTTGGACTGGGGTGAACACAGTAAGAAGTCTCATAACACCAGGTTAAAGTCCAACAGGTTTATTTGGTAGCAAATACCATAAGCTTTTGGAGCGCTGCTCCGAAAGGCATGGTACATTGGGGAAACCATGCAGACGCTACGACAACGGATGAATGAATACTGCTCGACAATCACCAGGAAAGACTGTTCTCTTCCTGTGGGGGAGCTCTTCAGCAGTCACGGGCATTCAGCCTTAGATCTTCAGGTAAGCGTTCTCCAAGGCGGCCTTCACGACACACGACAGCGCAGAGTCGCTGAGCAGAAACTGATAGCCAAGTTCCGCACACATGAGGACGGCCCAAACCGGGATGTTGGATTTATGTCACATTATCAGTAACCCCCACAGCTTGCCCCCTGGACTTGCAGAATCTCACTAGCTGTTCTGTCTGGAGACAATACACATCTCTTTAACCTGTGTTGAATGCTCCCTCCACCCACATTGTCTGTACCTTTAAGACCTGGCTGGTTGTAGGGATTCGCATTCTAATTAGTATTCTGTAACTTGATTTCTGTGTCTGTGCACTGTTTGAGAGCACATTTCCACTCCATCTGACGAAGGAGCAGCGCTCCGAAAGCTTATGGTATTTGCTACCAAATAAACCTGTTGGACTTTAACCTGGTGTTGTGAGACTTCTTACTGTGTTCGATCAGATAGCCAGTTACCTATCCAATCGGCCAATTTTCCCTCTATCCCATACCTCCTTACTTTCATCATAAGCCGACCATGGGGGACCTTATCAAACGCCTTACTAAAATCCATGTATATGACATCAACTGCCCTACCTTCATCAACACACTTAGTTACCTCCTCAAAAAATTCTATCAAATTTGTGAGGCACGACTTGCCCGTCACGAATCCGTGCTGACTATCCCGGATTAATCCGCATCTTTCTAAATGGTCGTAAATCCCACCCCTAAGGACCTTTTCCATCAACTTACCAACCACCGAAGTAAGACTAACCGGCCTATAATTACCAGGGTCATTTCTATTCCCTTTCTTAAACAGAGAAACAACATTCGCCACTCTCCAGTCCTCTGGCACCATCCCCATGGACAGTGAGGACCCAAAAATCAAAGCTAAAGGCTCTGCAATCTCATCCCTTGCCTCCCAAAGAATCCTAGGATATATTTCATCAGGCCCAGGGGACTTATCGACCTTCAGTTTATTCAAAACTGCCAGGACATCCTCCCTCCGAACATCTACTTCCTCCAGCCTATTAGCCTGTAACACCTTCTCTTCCTCAAAAACATGGCCCCTCTCCTTGGTGAACACTGAAGAAAAGTATTCATTCATCACCTCTCCTATCTCTACTGACTCCATACACAAGTTCCCACTACTGTCCTTTTCCGGCCCTAACCTCACCCTGGTCATTCTTTTATTCCTCACATAAGAGTAAAAAGCCTTGGGGTTTTCCTTGATCCGACCCGCCAAGGACTTCTCATGCCCCCACCTAGCTCTCCTAAGCCCCTTTTTCAGCTCATTCCTTGCTAACATGTAACCCTCAATCGAGCCATCTGAACCTTGTTTCCTCATCCCTACATAAGCTTCCCTCTTCCTTTTTACAAGACATTCTAACTCTTTTGTGAACCATGGTTCCCTCACTCGGCCATTTCCTCCCTGCCTGACAGGGACATGCGTATCAAGGACACACCGTATTTGTTCCACCCTGGGAAAAAGTTTCGACTATCCACTCTGTCCATGCCTCTCATAATCTTGTAGACTTCTATCAGGTCGCCCCTCAACCTCCATCGTTCCAGTGAGAACAAACCAAGTTTCTCCAACCTCTCCTCATAGCTAATGCCCTCCATAGCAGACAACATCCTGGTAAATCTTTTCTGTACCCCCTCCAAAGCCTCCACATCCTTCTGGTAGTGTGGCGACCAGAATTGAACACTATATTCCAAGTGCGGCCTAACTAAGGTTCTATAAAGCTGCAACATGACTTGACAATTTTTAAACTCTGTCCCGGCCGATGAAGGCAAGCATGCCATATGCCTTCTTGACTACCTTCTCCACCTGCATTGCCACTTTCAGTGACCTGTGTACCTGTACACCCAGATCCCTTTGCCTATCAATACTCTTAAGGGTTCTGCCATTTACTGTATATTTCCTATCTGTATTAGACCTTCCAAAATGTATTACCTCACATTAGTCCGGATTAAACTCCATCTGCCATCTCTCTGCCCAAGTCTCCAACTGATCTATATCCTGCTGTATCCTCTGATGGTCCTCATCGCTATCCGCAAATCCACCAACCTTTGTGTCGTCCGCAAACTTACTAATCAATCCAGTTACATTTTCCTCCAAATCATTTATATATATATATATTACAAACAACAAAAGTCTCAGCACTGATCCCTGAGGAACACCACTTGTCACAGCCCTCCATTCAGAAACGCACCCTTCCACTGCTACCCTCTGTCTTCTTTGTCTTGACTCGATGGGTTGACTAACCTACTTCTGCTCCTACATCAAATGGTCTTATTGTCTAAATTCATTCATATATTACTAGAACTGTCATCAACTTCAAACTATAAAAACAAAATAAATATTTATGCTTACCTTACTTCAAGTACAAAAGTAACATTAAAAAGTGCAACCTCCCACCTCTACCAATGTTGTAACCAAGCTGGTCTCCCTGGAAGTCAAGGATTATAGGGATAAGGCAGGAAGGTGGAGTTGAGGATTATCAGATCCGTGATGATTTCATTCAGTGGTAGAGCAGACTCGATGGGTCGAATGACCTACTTCTGCTCCTACATCAAATTACCCTGGATAGGGTAATTCTGTTCACTGCACTTGCATACCTAGAATTTGCAGGGTGTGTCAGCTGAACCATAGCTGCACTTTGATTGGATGCACACAGCTCTCAGCCATCGGGGGTGATTCTTACCAAAAGAATTCTAAAGTCCAGGACGGGTGAGAAAACTGGAGAGTTGCTCACCCGTTTTTTTGGGCGAATTCAAATCCCAAATTTTATGCATTTAGTACATTAAAAATGGCCTAAACAGTCCCTAGCCTGTAGAGAAAGGAACGGGGCTTAAATCATCAGCCAGCTTGCTGTAACAGCAGAAGGAGCTATTGCACATGTGCAGACCTCTGTGGCTGCACATGCACAATTGCAACAGCAGGGGCTTGACAGGTCTGAGAGAGAGGCCTCTGCTGCTGCAGACCAATCGCGTCCCTTTCCAACCACCCCATCCCCTCACAACTGATCTCCTGCAAAGTGGAAGTGGGCTCCTCTCCCTCCCCATACCGATCTGATGCAGAGTAACAGCGGGGCTCCCTTCCCTCCCTATACCGATCCGATACAGAGTGGCAGCGGGACCCCCCCCCCCACCGGATTGGACCAGCCGGGCCATTTCAAGCCCTACCCTCATAGGCTTCTCTTCCCTTTCTTGCTCAGTTACCTCTGGTCCCTGAAGGATTTATTCTTGGGAGATGTGGGTTTAAATTCCATCATAGCAGCTGGTGGAATTTGAATTCAGTTAATAAAAACTGTAATCAGTTTTGGTGACCCAGTAATCAGTAATGGCGACCATGAATCTATCATTGATTGTTGTAAAAAACCACCTAGTTCACTTGAGTCCTTCAAGAGGAAAATCTGCCAATCACGATGTGACTCCAGAGCCACTGTAATGTGGTTGACTTTTAACTGTGTTCTGACATGGCCTAATAAGACACAAGGCAATTGGGAATGGGCAACAAATGTTGGCCTTGCGAACGATACCCACAACCCATGAAATAATTTTTCAAACTTCTCTTTGATTATGCTTTTCTGTTTTAACAGCTCCTCATGCAGCTTGGTGTCATGCTTTGTATTATAATGGCTCTGTGAAGACTCAAGACATTTTATTGTGTTCAAGGCACTATATAAATACAAGTTGTTGCTATTATTGTTGTAACTTGAGGTTTGCTTTGTTAGGAAATAGAGGTAGTTTTAAGTAAGTTATATTTGTATTTGTGGGTATTAGGAATAGGTTTTAGCTTTGCATTTATATTTAATGTATATTTGTGGGTTAAAAATGTGAAACATAGAAATTAGGAGCAGCAGGAGGCCATCTGGCCCTCAGAGCCTGCTTCACCATTCATTATGATCACGGATATGTCAGGAGATTCTGGATATGTGCAGAAAAAATAGGGTTGTTGTAGTGGGGGACTTCAATTTCCCTGGTATAGACTGGAAAGTGCTTAGGGCTGGGGGTCTGGACGGGGAGGAATTTGTAAAATGCGTACTGGAAGGTTCTTTGGAACAGTATGTAGATAGCCCAACTAGAGAGGGGGCTATACTGGATCTAGTTCTGGGAAATGCTAAGGCTTTTTATTCATATGTTAGGAACAAAAGAGTTGTCAGGGAAAATGTCAGACCTCTCGGGGACAAAGGAGGGGAATTATGCTTAGAACCCAAGGGAATAGGGGAGATCCTAAATGAATACTTTGCATCGGTATTCACAAAGGAGAGGGACTTGTTGACTGGGAGTGTCTCAGAGGGAGGTGTTGACCCGTTAGAGAGAATTTCCATTACAAGGGAGGAAGTGTTAGGTTTTTTAGGTAACATTAAAACTGACAAATCCCCAGGGCCTGATGGCGTCTATCCTAGACTGCTCAGGGAGACAAGAGATGTAATTGTTGGGCCTCTGATGGAAATTTTTGTCTCTTCATTGGACACGGGTGAGGTCCCTGAGGATTGGAGGATAGCGAATGTGGTACCGTTATTTAAGAAGGGTAGCAGGGATAACCTGGGTAATTATAGGCCAGTGAGCTTGACATCCGTGGTAGGGAAGTTGTTGGGAGAGGATTCTTAGAGACAGGATGTATGCGCATTTAGAACGGAACAATCTCATTAGTGACAGACAGCATGGTTTTGTAAGAGGGGGGTCGTGCCTTACAAATTTGGTGGAGTTTTTTTGAGGAAGTGACAAAAACGGTTGACGAAGGAAGGGCCGTGGATGTCATCTATATGGATTTGAGTAAGGCATTTGACAAAGTCCCTCATGGCAGGTTGGTTAAGAAGGTTAAGGCTCATGGGATACAAGGAGAGGTGGCTAGATGGGTAGAAAACTGGGTTGGCCACAGGAGACAGAGGGTAACAGTCGAAGGGTCTTTCCGGCTGGAGGTCTGTGACCAGTGGTGTTCCGCAGGGCTCTGTACTGGGACCTCTGCTATTTGTGATAGATATAAATGATTTGGAAGAAGGTGTAACTGGTGTTATCAGCAAGTTTGCGGATGGCACGAAGATGGTTGGACTTGCGGATAGCGATGAACATTGTCGGACAATACAGCAGGATATAGATAGGCTGGAAAATTGGGTGGAGAAATGGCAGATGGAGTTTAATCCAAATAAATGCAAAGTGATGCATTTTGGAAAAACTAATGTAGGGGGGAGTTATACAATAAATGGCAGAGCCATCAAGAGTATAGAAACACAGGGGGACCGAGGTGTGCAAGTCTACAAATCCTTGAAGGTGGCAGCACAGGTGGAGAAGGTGGTGAAGAAGGCATATGGTATGCTTGCCTTTATAGGACGGGGTATAGAGTATAAAAGCCGGAGTCTGATGTTGCAGCTGTATAGAATGCTGGTTAGGCCACATTTGGAGTACTGCGTCCAGTTCTGGTCGCCGCAGTACCAGAAGGACGTGGAGGCTTTAGAGAGAGTGCAGAGAAGGTTTACCAGGATGTTGCCTGGTATGGAGGGTCTTAGCTATGAGGAGAGATTGGGTAAACTGGGCTTGTTCTCCCTGGAAAGATGGAGAATGAAGGGAGATCTAATAGAGGTGTACAAAATTATGAAGGGTATAGATAGGGTGAACAGTGGGAAGCTTTTTCCCAGATCGGAGGTGGGGATCACGAGGGGTCATGGGCTCAAGGTGAGAGGGGCGAGGTATAACTCAGATATCAGAGGGATGTTTTTTACGCAGAAAGTGGTGGGGGCCTGGAATGCACTGCCAAGTAGGGTGGTGGAGGCAGACACGCTGACATCGTTTAAGAATTACCTGGATAGTCACATGAGCAGTCTGGGAATGGAGGGATACAAACGAATGGTCTAGTTAGACCAATGAGCAGCACAGGCTTGGAGGGCCGAAGGGCCTGTTTCCTGTGCTGTACTGTTCTTTGACTAATTATCCAACTCAATAACCTGATCCCACCTCCCCTATATCCTTTGTTCCCTTTTGCCTCAAGTGCTGGGTCTAACTGCTGCTTAAAAACATATGTTTTGACCTCAACTGCTTTCTGTGGTAGTGAATTCCACAGGCTAACCACTGTCTGGGTGAAGACATTTCTCTCCATCTCTGTCCTAATCAGTATACCCTGTATGCTCAGACTGTGCCCCAAGGTTCTGGGTAACTCCACCATTGGGAACATCCTCCTTGCATCTACCCTGTCTAGTCCTGATAGAACTTTATAGGTTTCTATGAGATGCCCCCTCATTCTTCTGAACTCCAGCGAATACAATCCTAACCGACTCTATCTCTCCTCGTATGTCAGTCCTGCCATCCCAGGAATCAGTCTGGTAAACCTTCTCTGCACTCTCTCAAGAGCAAGAACACTCTTCCTCAGATGCAGAGACCAAAACTGCACACAATGTTCCAGGTGTAGCCTCACCAGTGCCCTGTATAATTGTATCAAGACATCCTTGCTCCTGGTACTCGAATCCTCTCACTATGAAGGCCAACATACCATTTGCCTCTTTGTCTGCTGTCATGCTTACCTTCAGTGACTGTTGTACAAGGACACCCGGTTCTCGTTGCATTTTCCCTTCTCCTAATTTATGGCCATTCAGATAATAACATGAATTCCTATTTTGCTACTGAAATGAATAACTTTACATTTATCGAAATTATACTGTTATTTGCCCTTCATTTGCCACTCACTCAGCTTGTCCAAAATCACACAAGGATTTATGCATTCTCCTCCCGGCTCACACTCCCACCCTGTCAACCTGGGTCTCGTTTCATTTTAGAATAGAGACATCAGGTCTGGAGCTGTTTGTATGCCTACATTTTTAATGAGATATTACAATTCTTGAAGGGAAGTCAAAAGAGGTAAAATTAAAAGCTGTGCCGTTACCTAGCAACGGGATCAGAGTGGGAAACCCATAGAAACATAACAGCAGTTTTAGTTCTGTTAGATGCAGCAGTCCACAGAGAGTGCCAAAACAGACAAGACATGAAAAGGGACAGAGAGAAGTTCAAAGCTAAAGAAGATGGTTCCAAAAACCAGGGAGGTCCCAGGAAGACAACTAAGTCGAGCAACAAGCAAAGGGATTATGAATAGATCCTGTTAGGTAAAATCAAGAATGAGGAGCAGAAGAAAGCTCCAAGTTTAAAGAGGAAAGTTGCAGGAAGCAGACTTAAAGCAAAAGAGACTTGTGAGAAGCCAGAAGATCTGAGGAGACAGCCAGAGGTGGGTGACTCCTTACTATGGGCCTGTGAAGCAGTAGTGTTCTCTTAGTACTGATGAATATTTGAGAGAATGTATGGAAGGTGAAGCTTGAATACATGTGGTGATCTAAGGAAGAGGAATGTAGAAACATAGAAGATAGGAGGAGGCCATTTTGCCCTTTGAACCTGCTCCACCATTCATCACGATCATGGCTGGTCATCCAACTCAATAGCCTAACCCTGCTTTCTCCCCGTAACCTTTGATCCCATTCATCCCAAGTGCTATATCTAGCCGCCTCTTGAATACATTCAATGTTTTGGCATCAACTACTTCCTGTGGTAATGAATTCCACAGGCTCACCATTCCTTGGGTAAAGAAATGACTCCTCATCTCCGTCCTAAATGGTCCACTCCGAATCCTCAGACTGTGACTACTGGTTCTGGACACACCCACTATCGGGAACATCCTCCCGGCATCTACCCTGTTTAGTCCTGTTAGAATTTTATAAGTCTCTATGAGATCCCCCCTCATTCGTCTGAACTCCAGCGAAAACAATCCTAACCTAGTCAATAAATACATCAGTCCCGCCATCCCTGAAATCAGCCTGGTAAACCTTCGCTGCACTTCCTCGAGAGCAATAACATCCTTCCTCAGAAAAGGAGACCAAAACTGCACACAATACTCTAGGTGTGGCCTCACCAAGGCCCTGTATAATTGCAACAACACATCCTTGTTCCTGCATTCGAAACCTCTCGCCATGAAGGCCTACATACCATTTGCCTTCTTTACTGCCTGCTGCACCTGAATGCTTGCCTTCAGTGACTGGTGCACAAGGACACCCAGGTCCCGCTGCACACTCCCCTCTCCCAATTTACAGCCATTCAGGTAGTAATCCTCCACCTTGTTTTTGCTTCCAAAGTGAATAACGTCACATTTATCCAATTGCTATCTGCCATTGAATTGCCCACTCCCCCAACCTGTCCAGATCATGCTGAAGGATCTCTGCATCCTCATCACAGCTCAATCTCCCACCTAACTTGGTATCATCTGCAAACTTTGAGATGTTACATTTTGTTCCCTCGTCCAGATCATTAATATATATTGTGAATAGCTGGGGTTCCAGCACCAATCCCTGTGGCACCCCACCAGTTACTACCTGCCAATTTGAAAAGGACCCATTAATTCGTGCTCTTTGTTTCCCCTCTGCCAACCAGTTTTCTATCTATCTCAATACACTTCCCCCAATCCCATGCGCTTTAATCTTGCACAAGAATCTTTTCTGCAGGACTTTGTCAAACGCTTTCTGAAAGTCCAAATATATCACATCGACTGGCTCCCCCTTGTCAACTCTACTAGTTACATCTTCAAAGAATTCCAACAGATTTGTCAAGCATGATTTCCCCTTCATAAATCCATGCTGACTGTCTGATCCTGCCACTACTTTCTAAATGCTCTGCTATAAAGTCCTTGATAATGGATTTTAGAATTTTCCCCACTACCGATGTTGGGTTTACTGGTCTATAATTCTCTGTTTTCTCTCTACCTCTCTTTTTGAATATTGGAATAACATTTGCTACCCTCCAATCTGCAGGGACTGTTCCAGAGTCTACGGAATTCTGGAAGATGACCACCAATGCATCCACTATTTCTAGAGCCACTTCTTTAATTACTCTGGGATGTAGATTATCAGGACCTGGGGATTTATCCGCCTTCAATCCCATTAATATTTCCAACACCATTTTTCTCCTAATATTGATCTCCCTCAGTTATTCCCTCTCACTAAATCTTGCATTCTCCAACACTTCTTGTATCTGCTCTGTGTCCCCTTTTGTGAAGACAGGACCAAAATATGTATTCAGTTGCTCAGCCATTTCTTTGTCCCCTATTAAACATTCTCCCGTTTCTGTTTGTAGGGGCCCAACATTTGTCATCTTCAACCTCTTTCTCTTCACATATCTATAGAAACTCTTAGTGTCAGTTTTTATGTTTCCTGCAAGCTTACTTTTGTACTGTATTTTCCCCTTCTTAATCAATCCCTTGGTCCTTCTTTGCTGAATTCTAAACTGCTCCCAATCCTCAGACCTATTATTTTTCTTGGCCAATTTGTATGCTTCTTCCCTTGGATTGGAAACTATCTCTAATTTCCTTTGTAAGCCATGAATTGGCCCTCACCCATTTTGCTTTTGTGCCAAACAAGAATAAACAGTTGCTGCAGTTCCCCCATGCGTTCCTTGAATGTTTGCCATTGCTTATCCACTGTCATCCCTTTAAGTAACTCTCCCCAATCTATCAAGGCCAACTCACGGCTCATATCTTCATAGTTTCCTTTATTAAGATTCAACACCCTAGTCTCCAAATCAGCAACTTCACTCTCCATCTTGATAAAAAAATTCTTTCATTTATGGTCGCTCATCCCCAAAGGGTCTCACAGAGCTAGATTGGCAATGTAGTACCCAGTCTAAGATGGCCTACTTTCTAGTTGGTTCCTCCACATATTGGTCAAGAAAACCATCCCGTATACACTCCAGGAATCCCCCCCTCTAGGCCATTGTGGGTAATTTGATTTGCCCAATCTATGTGCGGATTAACATTACCCATGATCACCGATATTCCCTTATAACACGCATCTCTAATTTCATGTTTAATGCCATTCCCAACATCACCACTGCAGTTTGTAGGTCTACATATTGTGGTAATTTCATCTTTAACCAGCAGCACCACTCCACCACCTTATCCTTTATGCCTGTCCTTCCCAAATACTGAATATCCTGGGACATTCAGTTCTCATCCCTGGTCACCCTGCAGCCACGTCTCCTTAATCCCAATCATATTGTACTTGTTTACATTTATCTGCGCGATTAGTTCATCCACTTTATTGCAAATGCTCCGCACATTAAGGCACAGAGCCTTTAATCTTGTCATCTTCACATTGTTTGTCTCATTCCCAATATTTTTCTCTATGGCCCTGTTTGAATTTTGTCCTTGGTTTCTCTGCTTATCACTTTTCTTATTCCCTTTTCTACCTTTTGTTTTTGTCCTTGCTCCTTCCTTCTCTGGCTCCTTACGTAAGTTCCCATCCCCCTGGCATTTAGTTTAAGCCCTCCCCAACCGTTCTAGCAAGCAGTTCCCATCCTGCCCAGACGTAATCCGTCCAATTTTTATAGGTCCCATCTCCTCCAGAACCGGTCCCAATGTCCCAGGAATCTGAAACCCTCCCCCTGACACCATCTCTTCAGCCACGTATTCATCCAATATATCCTGTCATTTCTACTCATGACTAGCACGTGGCACCAGTAATAATCCTGAGATCACTACCTTTGAAGTACGATTTCTTAACTTTCTTCCTAGCTCCCTGTAGGACCTTTTAGGACCTCATCCCTTCTTTTACCTATGTTGTTTATACCGATGTGTACCACGAACACTTGCTGTTCACCCTCCCCCTCCAAAATGTCTTGTACCCGCTCCAAGAAATCTTTGACCCGAGCACCAGGGAGGCAACATACCATCCTGGAATCTTACTTGCGGCCACAGGAATGCCTGTCTATTTCCCTTACAATTGAGTCCCCTATAACTATTGTACTGGCATACTTTTTACTCCTCCCTTCTGCAGCAGATCCAACCATGGTGCAACGAGTTTGACTGCTGCTGCTTTCCCCTGAGAGGTCATTCCCCTCAACAGTATCCAAAACAGTATATGTGTTTTGCAGGGGAATGGTCACAGGAGATTCCTGTACTACCTGCCTATCTCTCTTGCTCTGTCTGGTGGTCACCCATTCCCTTCCTGCCTGCGGAGTCTGAGCCTGCAGTGTGACCGCCTCCCTATATGTGCTACCAAAAATACTCTCTGACTTGTAGATGCTCTACAGTGTCTCCAACCGCCACTCCAGCTCTGAAACTCGAGCTTCCAGGAGCTGTAGCTGGAGACACTTCCTGCATGCATGCTGACCCGGGGGACTGGAACTATCCCAACCTATATGGAACAACCACGGCTTGGAGTTCTCCTGTCATGTCTTACCCTTATAAGTTAAACTTTTGAAAGATGTTTTATTTCAGATTATATCCAATTCTCTAGGGCCTTTCTTTCCTGATTCTCGTTATTACCAAATATAACCTTTACAAACTATAAACCACAGAAATTACACAGAAACACTATTGTAGTGTACAACAACAACTACAATGCCAAGAGAAAAAAAAACTATTTGCCACTCACCAGCCAATCACTTACCTGCTGGCTGTGACGACACAGTTCAATTTCCTTCTACCTCTCACTTGCCCTCGAGTCTCCCTCACAGTTCCGCCTCTCTGTCCCTCTCAAAGATGAGCACCTCTGTAACAAAGAGAACAAAGAACAGTACAGCACAGGAAACAGGCCCTTCGGCCCTCCAAGCCTGTGCCGCTCCTTGGTCCAACTAGACCAATCGTTTGTATCCCTCCATTCCCAGGCTGCTCATGTGACTATCCAGGTAAGTCTTAAACGATGTCAGCGTGCCTGCCTCCACCACCCTACTTGGCAGTGCATTCCAGGCCCCCACCACCCTCTGTGTAAAAAACGTCCCTCTGATGTCTGAGTTATACTTCGCCCCTCTCAGCTTGAGCCCGTGACCCCTCGTGATCGTCACCTCCGACCTGGGAAAAAGCTTCCCACTGTTCACCCTATCTATACCCTTCATAATCTTGTATACCTCTATTAGATCTCCCCTCATTCTCCGTCTTTCCAAGGAGAACAACCCCAGTCTACCCAATCTCTCCTCATAGCTAAGACCCTCCATACCAGGCAACATCCTGGTAACCTCAGCACCGAATTCCCACTCAACTCCAAATTTCCAATACCCTCACTCTGGCTGAAATCTCACTTCGGTTGACTGGTTATGCGCAAGTTCACTGGTCAGAAGGAGAGACTGAAACACTGGAGGTGGATCCTTGTTGAAGATGTCCAAGTGAAAGTGTAATTTGGGAGGACATTCCAAAGTGAATTCTTCAAAAGTGGAGATTGGAAACTCAAGTTAAAAGACAGAGCTTTTGTGAGACTAATTGGCTCAATGTGTGACCAGCATTTAGAGGGACTTGATGAGAGATCCATAACATCTGTTTGGGGTGTTATCTGTTACTTGGTTTCAGAGTGTGGGGTTTCTAGTCACAGGTTGTCCGTTGGTTTACTGGAATGTTTACTCACTGTGAACGTTAGAGTATAAAATAGATTTTGTAACTTGTGTTATCCTTACAAATATGTATATATATGTTAAGACATAGTTGTGGGTGAAGGAGCAGTGTAATATAGTTAATCTTTTCCTGTTTAATAAGTGTTTTATTCTTAAAGGTTCATCAGCAGTCTCTGAGACTCAGTTCAGTAACTGCCTCCGTGTTTCTAAACAAAAAAAAAGTTAGGATCTATCGAGCTGGGTTCCACCCTGGAATCTGATTTGTCCAGTAGTAACACCAGCTGGGATTGTAACAACTTCATAAGATTCCTTAATTTGTCACTTAATTTAACAAATAATTTTTAAGTTTTAGTGTTGATTTGTGGAAATTTCTACATTATACATGTTTTCCTTTCAACTTTTAGTCAATTTTCTTAAAATTTAAACACACTTAGGCTTTAAACTAGCATGAACTAACAGCTGTAGTGAAACTAGACTTGTCTTTTTGTTTTTATCCAGGAAATCCTTGGCTTACAGGGCTGGGGAGCTGTTGACTAAGCTGAAAGCTGCAGGTGTTGGGGATAGGCCAGTGGTGTGGATAGCACATAGTATGGGAGGTAAGAACTTTACAAAAGCAGACAAACAGTTTCCCATCTGTCTCTTTTCCATGGTTGCCACTTGATGGAAAATATTTCTGTACCTGCATTAGAACCCACTTAATTATATTATTTGGAATAATATACCACATTTAGGAGGTCATTTGGAACAACACACGTGCTAATTCTGTGGTGACGCTTTTCCATTAATTCCATTCCTCTTCTCTTTCCCCATGGCTTCATATTTATTTTTTTATTCAAATCTTACCCAATTCTATCCTGAGTGCTACTTTTGAACATACTTCCACCATAGTTTCAGGCAGCGCATTCCAGATCACAATATTTTGCTGTGTAGAAATTGTTTCCTTATGTCACTTCTGATTAGTTTGGCAATCACCTAAAATCTATGTTCTGCCACTGGACATGGTTTTTCCTTATTTATTCTCTCAAAATCATTTATTAAACCTCCTTTTAATCTCTCTATTCTACTCTAGGAGAACAATCCTGGCTTCTCTAATTCTTCTGCATAACTTGGGAATGTAAGAACAGTAGACCACTTAGCCGTTCAGGCCAGTTCTACATTATGGCTGATTTGTGAGCTAACTTGACAAGTCTTTGCCCCATATCCCAAAGGATCTGGAAACGAATCACTAAAACACATTAAACCTGGCACATGTGCAAAGGTTTTCTTCTGGTGAATTCTTGAGCATTCACTTGATGTTTCTCACCCAACTCATATCCCCAAGACAGACAAAACCGCATTTGTTGCTTCAACTGCAGAGAAATACGTTAGTTCCCTAGACTCAGTGCAGAATTCTCCCCAAGAAAACGGTGAGATTCCCGCTGCGAGGGTCAGTTCAATTCAGTTTTCAATTCAACCACACCTGGAAATGTTTTTGCGGTCTGGAGAGATATTCATTAAATTCGCCTTTTTTGTTGGAGTGGGAACCTAAAGACACAAACAAGGCAAGCTCCTTGTGTGAAAAGGGTGCCCGGATCTCCAGTCAACCCTACACAACCTCACCCCCACTCTTGCTAGCTAAGGCCCCACCCCCTTCCACTCCCTGGCACTAGACCACCACCACTCGCTGATATCAGTACCTCTTCCCTCCTAGTAAGTGATACCCTGCTATGGGATCACTGAAGCCCCCCGCAATTGAGGAGCCCCGCCCTTGGGGGCCCCCCTTCAGGAGCCCCAACGGCCCCCCCTGTTGACCCCCCTGGGCCCCCATTCAGCCTCCCCCTCTTGGCACTGCAAACTTGGCACTATGGCAATGGCAGCCTGGCACTGCTTCCTGTACCCTGGCAGCGGCCACTTGGGTGCATCAATGGCCACTGAGCCCCCCAGCATGGCCATTACGCCTGGTCTCTATTTGTGAAGACTAGTGCTGATTCATGCCAGGTTTCACTGCCCACCAGAATCGGAAACTCCCAGGAACAAGGAGAATCCAGTTTTAAAGCGATAAAGCATATTTAAATGGGGAGTAAATATGCTAATCTGGTTCCTGCCCTCACTGGATACGATCTGTGCTGGGGCCATGCGGGGCAAGAGAATCCAACCCTCATTCTCTCAGTAGCCTTAGAACCATAGAAATGTGATGAGAGAAAAGATGGCGTTGATGTGCGAGGAAGCATGATCTACAGGTGTCACAATCCTCCTTGAAATCCAGCTGTTTGTTGAGGTCTGCAGAGAATTTAATGTACTTCAAAAGCAAGCTTTAGACATACCTGGAATGCAGTTCCAAATAGAGAACTTCGAAAGTCTAACTGGAAAGGGTTATTTTTAGATTCCTTCCTGCCGGTTGGAATTTATTGTATGTGCTCAGCGGGGGAGGGGCTGTGGATTTAAGCTCTGTCTGCAAACTCTCTGTTCTTTTTATCACCCAAGAAAGGGTGAATTAAAGTGGGAAGCAGGAGCCACTGAGCTCCTGCTGCAAATTGCAAGCTGCTACTGCTACTTATGGATTTTTTTTTCGCAGCTAGAGCTCTATGAGGGGCATGTTGCAGTTCAGCCTGGAACCATCTTGTAGTTTTTTCACTCAGTCAAGTGTGAATTGGTTTAGGGTGGGGGGCGACCCAGAGAAGAACTCCTGTGTCATAAAAGCTGTAACTGTCAGATCAACCTGGGGACACTGTGCTGTTTCTTTTTTCACCCAACCAAGGGTGAATTAAACTGGGGGAGAAGAGTTGCAACCTGCAGCTCGGCTGGGAACCCTTTGCTGCTTCTGTTCGCCCAGTTAAGGTGAAAAGCAATCCATGTAAGAACCCTGGTAGATCGAACAGCGAGACAGCTTGATATGTGGATCAAGAAATAGTGCCCCAGGCTGGAGGAAATGGATAAGTCCATGGACGCTGGAACAGGCAAAATGGCAGGAGGCAAACCAAAATGGAAGAGTGGGACCACAGGGGCAGAGGGGGGTGGGTCCCCACCACGTTCTCCTGGAGTGGTCCCTGAAGAGGGCATGCTGAGTGAAAGGGGAAGCTATTATGGACGCCATGCAAAGATTGGACAGTAAGTTGGACCGGTGGGCCACTGAGTTGCAGGCCAAGATAGACGAGCTGAGAGAGGAGCTCGGATCATCTGTTAAATCTCTCCACGGTGCCACCGTCGCCCATAAGAACTGCTTGAAGGAGCTTGAGGACTCGGAGGCATTTAGTGGAAACACTATCTCCGAGCTGATGAGCCAAATTACTCATTTGACATCGGAGGTTAAGTCCCTAAGGGAGAAATGTGATGAGATGGAAAGACATCAAAGCTGAAATAACATTCATCTGATAGGCCTTCCGGAGGGAATCAAGGGCCCAAATATCACAGACTTTGTCACCCGGCTATTGAAGAATGTGCTGGAACTTGAGGATGATCTGCTTCTGGATCGCGTACACAGAGTGTTATGGGCAAAGCCCAGACCGAGAGAAGCTCCTCGGCCCATTACGATACACCTCGGCACGAAACAGAATCCTGCGGCAAGCAGCACAGGCTACCACTCTGAGGTACCAAGAAAATAAGCTGTTGATATTTCTAGATTTTACCCCGGCGGTGGCAAGGAGAAGGGCAGCCTTCACCAATGGCAAACGACTTCTGCGGACTGTCCTGGGGTCAGGTTTGGGCTTCGCTTTCCAGCCTGCTTGAGGATTACTCTCAACAATGGAACTGAGCACAAAGTTCACGGATCCGTCATTGGCGATGAAATTTGTGAAGCAGACTTTTAAATTGGGTGACCGCACGGCGGATGTAAACTGATATTTGTTTTTTATGAACCTGCATGCTTTACCCGGATCGAATTGTCGGCCAGGAAAGGGTAATGGGTTTTGCGACTGTTAGGTTAAGTGTTTGATATTTCTACAGACCTTTTCAGGTTATAACACCTGTGACCACGATGAGAATGAAGGTGGAGATCGTGCTCCATGCGGAGTGCTGTGAAGGTGCTGTGATAAGGAGGCGTTGGAGGCACAGGTGCCCTGTTTGGACGGTAGCACGGTAGCACAGTGGTTAGCACTGCTGCTTCACAGCTCCAGGGTCCTGGGTTCGATTCCCGGCTCGGGTCACTGTCTGTGGAGTTTGCACATTCTCCTCGTGTCTGCGTGGGTTTCCTCTGGGTGCTCCGGTTTCCTCCCACAGTCCAAAGATGTGCGGGTTAGGTTGATTGGCCAGGTTAAAAAAAAAATTGCCCCTTAGAGTCCTGGGATGCGTAGGTTAGAGGGATTAGCAGGTAAAATATGTGGGGGTAGGGCCTGGGTGGGATTGTGGTCGGTGCAGACTCGATGGGCCGAATGGCCTCCTTCTGCACTGTAGGGTTTCTATGATTTCTATGGTTTGGCAAGGCGCGTGCGGGGGGAGGGGGGATGCTCTGTTTGTGGGTTTGGTCTGTGTGGGTGTTTTTGTGTCGTCTTTGCTATATCTTTTTTCCTCTGTGGGTGTGGTTTGGCCTCTTTCAAGCCCACCCTTCCTTTCTCATGGTTGGTTCCCCGCGGCCGGTGGGGAGGGTGGGGGATGGGGCCCTGGGATTGGCATCTGCCAATGTCAGCGGTTGGGGGGAGACTCCCCAGTGAAGAGGGATACCAGGCTACTGTTAGGAATGTGGGATGCTGACTAGGAGGCCCTTACACTCCGACCTCGGAGTGATCAAGTTCACTAGCCGGAATGTCTGATTAAGTGCGGTAAGATATTTCAGCATCTTCAACAACTGGGTACCCAAATTGCATTCCTCCAAGAGACCCACCCTCAGGCCAGTGGACTATTTTAGACTCTATAGAGGATGAGGGGGTCAATGCTTTCACTCAACTCTTCACACCAAGGTACGGGGGGGGGAGGTGGCAATCCTCATCCACAAGTCTTTAGCCCTAGTAGTAACCAATGTCATTTCTGACTCAAATGGCCAATACGTCATTGTCACGGGTAAATTATAAGGGACTCCCCTGGTGTTAGCCAATGTATATGCCCCAAACTGGGACTATGAAAACTTTTTCCGGTCGTTTTATGCGCTACTTCTAGATTTGAATTCACATCGGTTGATACTGGGCGGAGATTTCCACTGTTGAATCCTGCCCTGGACAGCTCCTCCCCCAGGACTGCTGTATCTTCCAAGTCGGTAGAAATTATTAAATCATTTCTCACGCAATACGCGGTGTCGGACCCATGGAGGTTTCTTAACCCAACTAATGGGAATATTCTTTTTTTTCACCTGTCCACCGAATGTATTCACGTATGGATTATTTTGTGGTCGATAATAAATTGCTTCTGGCTTTGCGCTCATGCTCCTATGAAACTATTGTAACCTCAGACCATGCTCCCTTGACAATGGACTTGGTAGTGGGGAGGCGGGTGGGCCCCCGTACGCCTTGGCAATTCAATACTTGTCTGCTCTCTGATGATGAATTTGTTAGATTTCCGTTCACCCAGATCGATGATTTCTTCGAGTTTAATGATGCTCCGGGACTCTCGAAGCTAGCTTATGGAAGACATTGAAGGCTTATTTAAGGGGCCAGATCATATCTTATTCAGTGAATGAGGCAAAGCAGAGAGGTAGGAGGCTATCGGAATTGCTGGAGCGTATCGCCCAAGTTGATGCCACATACACTGTGGGCCCGTCACCAGAGATATATAAGGAACGTTGACTACGACAAGCGGAGTTTGAGACCTTGTCCTCACGTCAAGAAGAAGAGATGCTGTTCAAATCTAAATATACACACTATGTGCATGGGGACAAGGCAAGCAAGCTACTAGCTCATCAGTTGCGCCAATTCTCCGTCAAAAGTCTAATACCACAAATGGAGACTTCGAATGGGATCTCTACTGATCCACAGTGAGTAAATGAACTGTTTAGGGGCTTTTACTCAACCCTCTATAGCTTGGAGGTTACTGCCAATGAGGCGGACTTTCAGGAGTTCTTTGGGGCACAGAATCTCCCCGTGGTGGACAGGGGAGAGGCCGCGACACTGGAGAAACAAATTGATGTTGAAGCAGTTAGGGCGGCCATAGCTTTGTCGAGTGGGAAATGTCCGGGACCAGATGGCTACCACATCGAATTCTACAAAAGATTTATGGATAGGTTGGCTCCCCTGCTACTGCGCATGATCAATGAATCATATGAGAACCACCCTCTCCCGCAGGCTTTGCGGCAAGCGACAATTTCGCTTATCCTTAAAAAGAATATGGACCCGCAAATCTGCAGCTTCTATAGACCGATCTCATTGCTGAATGTGAATCTCAAACTGATCTCTAAGGTTCTGGCCATTCGCTTGGAAAACATTCTGCCCTCTATCATATCGCCTGACCAGACTGGGTTCATTAAAAATAGACAGATGTACTCGAATATTCGGCAGCTGTTTAACATTACGCCTGCCACCTCCAAACTACCAGAGATGTTAATCTCGCTGGATGCTGAAAAAGCATTTGATCGGGTGAACAAAAAAAATTACAGCACAGGAACAGGCCCTTCAGCCCTCCAAGCCTGCACCAACCATGCTGCCCGACTGAACTAAAACCCCCTATCCTTCCGGGGACCATATTCCCATCCTATTCATGTATTTGCCAAGACGCCCTTAAAAGTCACTACCGTATCCGCTTCCACTACCTCCTCCAGCAACGGGTTCCAGGCACCCACTCCTCTCTGTGTAAAAAATCGACCTCGTACACCTCCTTTAAACCTTGCCCCTCGCACCTTAAACCTGTGCCCCCTTGTAATTGACTCTTCCACCCTGGGAAAAAGCTTCTGACTATCCACTCTGTCCATGCCTCTCATAATTTTGTAGACTTCTATCAGGTCGCCCCTCAACCTCCATCGCTCCAGTGAGAACAAACCAAGTTTCTCTTGGTTGGATGGAATGGGATTATTTATTTTATGCTCTCGGGAGGTTCGGGTTCGGCCTAAAACTCATCTCTTGGATCAAAATACTGTAATCTGCCCCTCTAGCCTCGGTCCGGATAAACAATGTGCATTCAGCTTTTTTCCCTTTGTCCCTGGGCACTAGGGAAAGATGCCCCCTCTCCCCCTCCCCTGTTATCTGCCACTGCTATTGAACCTCTTGCTGCGGCTTTTCGCAACAGCAAACGAATGGTGGGAATTGGTCGGGAGGGAATCGAGCAGAGAGTATCGTTATATGCCGCCGACCTACTTTTGTATGTCGGCAACCTGTCCAACTCGATACCCGAAGTCTTATCTATGCTAGAGAGGTTTGGTCGTGTTTCGGGATACAAGCTTAATTTGAATAAGAGTAAGCTCCTTCCTTTGAATGCTGCGGCTCGTAGCCTTTCGCTCCACACCCTACCTTTCAACATTGTCATTCGACAGTTTACTTACTTGGGAGTGCAAGTGACTAGCAAATTTAATGGGTGCTTTGGAGCTAACTTTATTCCACTCATGGGGCGGACGGAACAGGACCTCAAATGTTGGTCCATCCTCCATTATCATTAACAGCTCGTATCAATGCGGTGAAGATGAAAATACTACCTACGTTTTTATATCTCTTTCAGTGCATCCCGGTGTAACAAAGAACAAAGGAAATTACAGCGCAGGAACAGGCCCTTCGGCCCTCCAAGCCTGCACCGACCATGCTACCCGACTTAACTAAAACCCCTTACCCTTCCGTGGATCATATCCCTCTATTCCCAGCCTATTCATGTATTTGTCAAGACGCTCCTTAAAAGTCACTATTGTATCTGCTTCCACTATCTCCCCTGGCAACGGGTTCCAGGCACCCACCACCCTCTGTAAAAAATCTGCCTCGTACATCTCCTTTAAACCTTGCCCCACGCACCTTAAACCTGTGCCCCCTAGTAATTGACTCTTCCACCCTGGGAAAAAGCTTCTGACTATCCACTCTGTCCATGCCTCTCATAATCTTGTAGACTTCTATCAGGTCATCCCTCAACCTCCGGCGTTCCAGTGAGAACAAACCAAGTTTCTCCAACCTCTCCTCATAGCTGATGCCCCCCATACCAGGCAACATCCTGGTAAATCTTTTCTGTACCCTCTCCAAAGCCTGCACATCCTTCTGGTAGTGTGGCGACCAGAATTGAACACTATATTCCAAGTGCGGCCTAACTAAGGTTCTATAAAGCTGCAACATGACTTGCCAATTTTTAAACGCAATACCCCGGCTGATGAAGGCAAGCATGCCTTATGCCTTCTTGACTACCTTCTACACCTGCATTGCCACTTTCAGTGACCTGTGTACCTGTACACCCAGATCCCTTTGCCTATCAATACTCTTCAGGGTTCTGCCATTTACTATATATTTCCTATCTGTATTAGACCTTACAAAATGCATTACCTCACATTTGGATGTGATTAAACTCCATCTGCCACCTCTCTGCCCAAGTCTCCAACTGATCTATATCCTACTGTATCCTCTGATGGTCCTCATCGCTATCTGCAAATCCACCAACCTTTGTGTCGTCCGCAAACTTACTAATCAATCCAGTTACATTTTCCTCCAAATTATTTATATATATTACAAACAGCAAAGGTCCCAGCACTGATCCCTGAGGGACTCCACTTGTCACAACCCTCCATTCAGAAATGCACCCTTCCACTGCTACCCTCTGTCTTCTTTGACTGAGGTAAACACTAACAGTTTTAACAACACCAGGTTAAAGTCCAACAGGTTTATTTGGTAGCAAATGCCATTAGCTTTCGGAGCGCTGCTCCTACATGAGATGGAGGACTTGCAGAATCTCCTTTGCAGAATTGGACTTTAACCTGATGCTGTTAAAACTCTTACTGTGTTTACCCCAGTCCAACACCGGCATCTCCACATCATGACTTCTTTGACTGAGCCAGTCTTGTATCCACGAAGCCAGCTCACCTCTGATCCCATGCGACTTCATCTTCTGCACCAGTCTGCTATGAAGGACCTTGTCAAAAGTCTTACTGAAGTCCATGTAGACAACATCCACTGCCCTACCCTCATCAATCATCTTTGTCACTTCCTCGAAAAACTCGATCAGGTTAGTGAGACACGACCTCCCCTTCACAAAACCATGTTGCCTGTCACTAATACATCCACTTATATCCAAGTGGGAATAAATCCTGTCTCGAAGAATCCTCTCCAATAATTTCCCTACCACTGAGGTAAGGCTCACCGGCCTGTAATTACCTGGATTATTCTTGCTACCCTTCTTAAACAAAGGAACAACATTAGCTATTCTCCAATCCTCTGGACCTCTCCTGTAATATGGAGATGCTGGTGTTGGACTGGGGTAAGCACAGTAAGAAGTCTCACAACACCAGGTTAAAGTCCAACAGGTTTATTTGGTAGCACAAGGTACAAGCTTTCAGAGCGCTGCTCCTTCATCAGGTGAGTGGGAGTTCTGTTCACAAACAGGGCATATAAAGACACAAACTCAATTTACAAAATCATGGTTGGAATGCGAGTCTTTACAGGTAATCAAGTCTTGAAGGTATAGACAATGTGAGTGGAGGGAGGGTTAAGCACAGGTTAAAGAGATGTGTATTGTCTCCAGCCAGGACAGTTAGTGAGATTTTGCAAGCCCAAGCAAGTCATGGGGGTTACAGATAGTGTGACATGAACCCAAGATCCCGGTTGAGGCCGTCCTCGTGTGCGGAGCTTGGCTGTCAGTTTCTGCTCAGCGATTCTGCGTTGTGTGTCATGAAAGCCACCTTGGAGAACACTTACCCGAAGATCAGAGGCTGAATGCCCGTGACTGCTGAAGTGTTCCCCAACAGGAAGAGAACAGTCCTGCCTGGTGATTGTCGAGCGGTGTTCATTGATCTGTTGTCATAGCGTCTGCATGATCTCTCCAATGTACCATGCATCGGGACAACCTTTCCTGCAGCGTATCACACTCCTGACTTGCCTCGAGACAATAAGCAGGTTTTTAAAAAATTCATTCATGGGACATGGGCGCCACTGGCTGGCCAGCATTTATTGCCCATCCCTAGTTGCTCTTGAGAAGGTGGTGGTGAGCTGCCTTCTTGAATTGCTGCTGTCAAGGAGCGGTGGTTAGAGTGTCTCTTATTTGTGATGGTCATTGTGTGGCATTTGTGTGGCACAAATGTTACTTGCCACTTGTCAGCCCAAGCCTGGATATTGTCCAGATCTTGTTGCATTTGAACATGGACTGTTTCAGTATCTGAGGAGTCGTGAATGGTGCTGAACATTGTGCAATCGTCAGTGAACATCCCCATTTCTGACCTTATGACAGAGGGGAGGTCATTGATGAAGCAGTTGAAGAGTGTTGGGCCGAGGACACTACCCTGAAGGAATCCTGCAGAGATGTCCTGGAGCTGAGATGACTGACCCTCCACAACCAAAACCATCTTCATGTGTACCAGGTATGACTCCAACCAGCGGAGTGTTTGCCCCCTGATACCCATTGGTTCCAGTTTCGCTAGGGCTCCTTGATGCCACATTCGGTCAAATGCAACCTTGATGTCAAGGGCTGTCACTCTCACCTCACCTCTAGAATTCAGCTCTTTCGTCCATCTTTCAACCAAAAGCAAGTAGTGGGAGTTGGTGGTTGTTAATAAATGTAATCTCGCTCTCAGGACCAGGATGCAGTGCAACAAGATGTGTAATTACTTCACACAAGCGGTCAAGGGTAGTCATAAATGAACCACAAGCTGCACACATTCACCATACCACTTCACTCACCGTCAACACTGCAAGAGTTATCCCACAGACTAGTCAAACAACAGCTTGATACTTAATATGAGTCATATTCATGTAATAATACCTTACAGACAATGCCCAAAACACCAACCCTGAGTATGTCCTGTCCTACCAGCAGGACAGATGCAGCCGAGGCAGTAGCATGGTGGTAAACGATCGAGTGGGAATTGCCGTTCAGTCCTCAACATTGACTCTGGACCACATGCAGTTTAATAGCATCAGGTCAAACATGGGCAAGGAAATCCCCTGCTGAAATCCACCTACTGGCCTTCCTCAGCTGATAAATCAGTACTCCTCCATTTTGAATACTATTTGGAAAAAATACTGAGCGTGGTAGGGGCAAATAACTCTGGATGGGGACTTCAATGCTCATCACAAAGAGTAGCTCAGTAACTTCTTAACTGACCAAGCTGGCTGAGGAGACATATCTGTGGACATATCTGCCAGTCTTGGCCTGAGGCAGGTGGAGAGGGCACCAACAAGAGGGAAAAAACAATTACGTAGGAACATGGGGCTTAGGAGCAGAAATCATCATAGAAATCATAGAAACCCTACAGTGCAGAAGGAGGCCATTCGGCCCATCGAGTCTGCACCGACCACAATCCCACCCAGGCCCTACCCCCACATATTTTACCCACTAATCCCTCTAACCTACGCATCCCAGGACTCTAAGGAGCAATTTTTTTAACCTGGCCAATCAAACTAAGTAGGACATTCAGTTCTTTGAGCCGGCTGTGCTGTCCAACTCTACTTTCCTGTCTGCCCCCATAACCCCTAACTCCCATGTCTATCAAAAATCTGCTTGGAATAAATTAAATGATCCAAACTCTATTGCTTTCTGTAATTCTGTATTCCAGTGACCCTCTATGAGAAAGAAATTCTCCTCATCTCCACTTACAAAGAGGAATCTTTTATTCTTAAACTGTGTCCCCCCATTCTAGTTTCCTCCATAAGTAGGAACATCCTTTCGGTCCCCTCAGAATCTTGTATGTTTTAATATGATAACCTCTCATTCTTCTAAACTCGAATGGGTATAGGCCCAACCTGTTCAACCTTTCTTCATAAGATAAACCCCTCATCCAAGGTTTCAGCTGGGTGAACCTTCTCTGAACTGCTTTTAATGCAATTGAATTTTTTTCAAATAATGAAACCAAAACTATTCACTGTGTTGCACCAAGGTCCAGTACAGCTGCAGCAAAACGTCCTTATTTTTATATTTATTTCCCTTGTAATTAGTGCCAACATTCCATTTGCTTTCTTAATCATTTGCAGCATGTGGATACTAACTTTTTGTGATTCATGTTTCAGTACATTCAGATCCCTCTGCAGCACTTAGTTTTACAATCTCTGTCCATTTAAATAATGTCATTGTTTCTCTTCCTGCACTAATGATGCACAACCAGACATTCATCTGATTCTATAGCTGTTTTTTCTTGGGTCAGGTATCACCAAAGGCTTATTGATTGAGGGACGCCACTCTGCATCAAGTATGGCTGACCGGGAATCTCCCCTGCTCTTAGAACATAGAACATAGAAAGCCACAGCACAAACAGGCCCTTCGGCCCACAAGTTGCGCTGATCATATCCCTACCTCTAGGCCTATCTATAGCCCTCAATCCCATTAAATCCCATGTACTCATCCAGAAGTCTCTTAAAAGACCCCAACGAGTTTGCCTCCACCACCACCGACGTCAGCCGATTCCACTCACCCACCACCCTCTGAGTGAAAAACTTACCCCTGACATCTCCTCTGTACCTACCCCCCAGCACCTTAAACCTGTGTCCTCTCGTAGCAACCATTTCAGCCCTTGGAAATAGCCTCTGAGAGTCTACCCTATCCAGACCTCTCAACATCTTGTAAACCTCTATCAGGTCACCTCTCATCCTTCGTCTCTCCAGGGAGAAGAGACCAAGCTCCCTCAACCTATCCTCATAAGGCATGCCCCCCAATCCAGGCAACATCCTTGTAAATCTCCTCTGCACCCTTTCAATGGCTTCAACATCTTTCCTGTAATGAGGTGACCAGAACTGCGCGCAGTACTCCAAGTGGGGTCTAACCAGGGTCCTATAAAGCTGCAGCATTATTTTCCGACTCCTAAACTCAATCCCTCGATTAATGAAGGCTAGTACGCCGTACGCCTTCTTGACCGCATCCTCCACCTGCGAGGCCGATTTAAGAGTCCTATGGACCCGGACCCCAAGGTCCTTCTGATCCTCTACACTGCTAAGAATGGTACCCTTCATATTATACTGCTGCTTCATCCCATTGGATCTGCCAAAATGGATCACCACACACTTATCCGGGTTGAAGTCCATCTGCCACTTCTCCGCCCAGTCTTGCATTCTATCTATGTCTCGCTGCAACTTCTGACATCCCTCCAAACTATCCACAACACCACCTACCTTGGTGTCGTCAGCAAACTTACCAACCCATCCCTCCACTTCCTCATCCAGGTCATTTATGAAAATGACAAACAGCAAGGGTCCCAGAACAGATCCCTGGGGCACTCCACTGGTCACTGACCTCCATGCAGAGAAAGACCCCTCCACAGCCACTCTCTGCCTTCTGCAGGCAAGCCAGTTCTGGATCCACAAGGCAACAGCCCCTTGGATCCCATGCCCTCTCACTTTCTCAAGAAGTCTTGCATGGGGGACCTTATCGAACGCCTTGCTGAAGTCCATATAGACCACATCCACCGCTCTTCCTTCGTCAATGTGTTTGGTCACATTTTCAAAGAACTCAACCAGGCTCGTAAGGCACGACCTGCCCTTGACAAAGCCGTGCTGACTACTTTTGATCATACTAAACTTCTCAAGATGATCATAAATCCTGTCTCTCAGGATCCTCTCCATCAACTTACCAACCACTGAGGTTAGACTCACCGGTCGGTAATTTCCCGGGCTGTCCCTGTTCCCTTTCTTGAATATAGGGACCACATCTGCAATCCTCCGGAACCTCTCCCGTCTCCATCGACGATGCAAAGATCATCGCCAAAGGCTCCGCAATCTCCTCCCTCGCCTCCCACAGTAACCTGGGGTACATCCCATCCGGTCCCGGCGACTTACCAACCTTGATGCCATTCAATAGTTCCAACACATCCTCTTTCTTTATGTCCACATGCTCGATCCTTTCAGTCCACCGCAAACCAGCAGTACAACCACCCAGATCCCTTTCCACTGTGAATACCGAGGTAAAGTATTCATTAAGCACCTCCGCCATTTCTAACGGTTCCGCACAAACTTTTCCCCCTTCACCTTTTAAGGGTCCTATGCCTTCACATCTCATCCTTTTACTCTTGACATATTTGTAGAAAGCCTTGGGATTCTCCTTAATCTTACCCGCCAAGGTCTTCTCATGACCCCTTCTCGCTCTCCTAATTTCCTTCTTAAGCTCCTTCCTACATCCCGTATACTCCTCTAAATCCTTAACACCTCCTAGCTCTCTGAACCTTCTGTACGCCTCTCTTTTCTTATTCACCAGGTTCATCACAACCTTCGTGCACCACGGTTCCCGTACCCTACCAACACCCCCCTGTCTCATCGGAACGTTGTCATGCAGAGCTCCAGACAAACATTCCTTGAAAATCCTCCACTTTCCTTCGGTACTTTTCCCCAAGAATGCCTCCTTCCAATTTACCTGTCTAATTTCCTCCCTGATGACACTGTATTTCCCTTTACTCCAGAGAAACACTTTCCTAGCCTGCCTGATCCTATCTCTTTCCAATGCTATCGTGAAGGAGATAGAATTATGATCGCTATCCCCAAGATGCTCACCCACCGAGAGATCCTCCACCTGTCCAGGTTCATTAGCCAGCACCAGATCAAGTACAGCCTCTCCTCTATTAGCTTATCCACATACTGTGTCAGGAAACTCTCCTGGACACACCTAACAAACTCCTCTCCATCCAAACCCCTAGCCCTAGGGATATTCCAATCTATGTTTGGGAAATTAAAATCTCCCATCACGACAACTCTGTTATTTCTACATCTCTCCAGGATCTGTTTCCCCATCTGCTCCTCAACATCTCTGTTACTATTGGGCGGCCTATAGAAAACACCCAGCAAAGTTACCGACCCCTTCCTGTTCCTAACCTCCACCCACAGAGACTCCGTAGTCAATCCCTCCATGGCGTCCACCTTCTCTACAGCCGTGACACTATCCCTGATCAACAGTGCCACTCCCCCCCCCTCTCTTGCCTCCCTCCCTGTCCTTCCTGAAACATCTAAAACCCGGCACCTGAAGCACCCAGTCCTGTCCCTGAGACATCCAAGTCTCCGTAATGGCCACCACATCACAATTCGAAGCAGCAATCCACGCTCTAAGCTCATCCACTTTATTCACTACACTCCTGGCATTAAAATAGACACATCTCAGACCTTCAGCCTGAGCACTTCCCTTCTCCATCACTCGTCTAACCTTCCTCTTACCCTGTCTACATTCCTTATCTATTTGCGAGCTAACCTCCTCGCTCTCAGTCCCCTCATTTCGATTCCCTCCCCCCAACCTTTCTAGTTTAAAGTCTCTCCAGTAGCCTTAGCCAACCTTCCCGCCAGGATATTGGTCCCCCTGGGATTCAAGTGCCACCCGTCTTTATTAAACAGGTCACACCTGCCCCTAAAGAGGTCCCAATGATCCAAGTACCCAAATCCTTGTCCCTTGCTCCAGTCCCTCAGCCACGCATTCATTCTCCACCGATTCCTGTTCTCACTCTCCCGCGGCACAGGCAGCAATCCCGAGATTACTACCTTTGCATTCCTCTTTCTCAGCTGTCTACCTAACTCCCTATATTCTCTTTTCATGACCCCTTCCCTCTTCCTACCTATGTCAGCAGTACCTATATGCATCACGACCTTGGGCTCCTCTCCCTCCCCCTTCAGGATTTCTGGGACTCGACCAGAGACATCCCGGACCCCTGCACCAGGGAGGCAAACCACCATCCGAGAGTCCCGTCTGTGTCCGCAAAAACGCCTATCTGACCCCCTCACCGTAGAGTCCCCAATTAGCACTACCCTCCTTTCCTTACCCTTTTGCACGACTGGGCCAGGCTCAGCTCCAGAGACACTGCCACCGCTGCTTCCCCCAGGTGGGCTGTCCTCCCCAGTAGTACTCAGACAGGAGTACTTATTATTAAGGGGCACATCCACCGGGGTGCTCACCATCAACCGAGCTTTCTCCTTCCTCACTGTTACCCAGTTACCCTCCTCCCGTGGTCCCGGTGTGACCACCTGCCGATAGCTCCTGTCAATGACCTCCTCACTATCCCTAACCCGGCGAAGGTCCTCGAGCTGCAATTCCAGTTCCCTAACATGGTCCCTTAGGAACCGCAGCTCAACACACCCAGCACAGATATGGTCGTCCGGGAGGCTAGGAGCCTCCAGGACCTCCCACATCCTACATTGGGAACAACATACTGGCCTCGCACTCATAATTGCCCTTTTAAACACACAGGGAAAAAAAGTGAATGAAAATTTTAAACTTACCTTTCCTCCTCCTGTTTTCTCCAAAGCCCTGCTCTCACTGGGTCTTTTTAGGTTAGAGGAGGAGGGAGGGTGGGATACTCTACAAGTGTAGAGTATCGGGATTCCTCTCTGTTCCAATTTATTGGGGAAAAAAAAAATCTCTCTCTCACAGACCTCCCTGCGCGACCACTTCCGGGTTTAAAAAAAAAACCCGCGAAAAAGTACGTTAAAAAATAAAAGCGCTTACCCGCAGCACTCCTCTCGCGAATCTCTCCCTCTCTGCTGTACTTCCAAGAAGCAATGAGGCCGATTCACTGAGGTGAGTAACTTTTAAAAAATCTCTCTCTCCCAGACCTCCCTGCGCGACCACTTCCGGGTTTAAAAAAAAACCCGCGAAAAAGTAAGTTAAAAAATAAAAGCGCTTACCCGCAGCACTCCTCTCGCGAATCTCTCCCTCTCTGCTGTACTTCCAAGAAGCAATGAGGTTTAAAAAAGGGCGGCATGGACCTTATCACCTGCCGTTGGATTTAGCAGGTTATAGTAGACCTGCTGACCTCATTATGGATACACATTTCTTGACCATCAAGTCATAGAGGTTTACAACATGAAAACAGGCCCTTCGGCCCAACTTGTCCATGCCGCCCTTTTTTAAACCCCTAAGCTAATCCCAATTGCCCGCATTTGGCCCATGTCCCTCTATACCCATC
Source organism: Mustelus asterias (assembly GCF_964213995.1). Taxonomy (NCBI): domain Eukaryota; kingdom Metazoa; phylum Chordata; class Chondrichthyes; order Carcharhiniformes; family Triakidae; genus Mustelus; species Mustelus asterias. Next base: position 65,815,767 of record NC_135815.1, on the reverse strand, counting down.
TTACCCATGTAACTGTCTAAATGCTTTTTAAAAGACAAAAATGTACCCGCCTACTACCTCTGGCAGCTTGTTCCAGATACTCACCACCCTCTGTGTGAAAATATTGCCCCTCTGGACACTTTCTCTCCCCTCTCACCTTAAGCCTATGCCCACTAGTTTTAGACTCCTCTACCTTTGGGAAAAGATATTGACTATCTAGCTGATCTGTGCCACTCATTATTTTATGGACCTCTATAAGATCACCACTCAGCCTTCTACACGCCAGAGAAAAAAGTCCCAGTCTATCCAGCCTCTTCTTATAACTCAAAATCAAGTCCCGGTAGCATCCTAGTAAATCTTTTCTGCACTCTTTCTAGTTTAATAATATCCTTTCTACAATCTTTCTGTCGTCTGCAAAGTTACTAATCAGACCACCTGCATTCTCCTCCAAATCATTTATCTATAACAGTTAGAATAACACTCTTCCACTGTGACTCTCTGATTTCTATGAGTGGCGGTGAGGGGGACATCCTGTAATGGGGAGTGAGGGGTTGAGGGAGACATTCTGTAATGGGGGGAGGTGATGAGGGGGACTCTCTGTAATTGGGGGTTGGGGGGTGAGAGACACTCTGTACTCGGCGGGAGGGGGCGAGGGCAACTGTAATCGGGGGGGGGGGGTCGTGGGTCGGACACTCTGTAATCGATGGGAGAGGGTGAGAGGTACACTCTGTAATCGGGAGCAGGTAGTGAGAGGGGCACTCTGTAATTCAGGGGGGAAGCGGTGAGGGGGACACTCTGTAATCGGGTCGAGGTGGTGAGGAGGGGCACTCTGTAATCCAGGATGGGGCCGGGAGGTTGAGGGGGTCACTCTGCAATTGGGGGGGAGGGGGGAAGGTGACACTCTGTAATCAGCGGAGACGGCGAGGGGGCACTCTGTAATCGGGAGAGGGGATGTGAGACTCTCTGTAATGAAGGAGATGGGCTGAGGTGCACACTTTGTAATGGGGGGAGTGAGTGAGGGGGACACTTTAACGAGGGACAGCGGATGAGGGGAATACTAATCGGGGTGAGGAGGAGACTGTGTTGGGACGTCTTGTTAAAGTTGTACAAGACATTGATAAGGCCACACTTGGAATACTGTGTGCAATTCTGGTCACCCTATTATAGAAAGGATATTATTAAACTAGAAAGAGTGCAGAAAAGATTTACTAGGATGCTACCGGGACTTGATGGATTGAGTTATAAGGAGAGGCTGAATAGACTGGGACTTTTTTCTCTGGAGCGTAGGAGGCTGAGGGGTGACCTTATAGAGATCTATAAAATAATGAGGGGCATAGACAAGGTAGATAGTCAATATCTTTTCCCAAAGGTAGGGGAGTCTAAAACTAGAAGGCATAGGTTTAAGGTGAGAGGGGAGAGGTACAAAAGTGTCCAGAGAGTGGTGAGTGTCTGGAACAAGCTGCCAGAGGTAGTAGTAGAGGCGGGTACAATTTTATCTTTTAAAAAGCATTTAGATTACATGGGTACGATGGGTATAGAGGGATATGGGTCAAATGCGGGCAATTGGGATTAGTTTAGGGGTTTTAAAAAACAAAGGGCGGCATGGACAAATTGGGCTGAAGGGCCTGTTTCCATGCTGTAAACCTCTATGACTCTATAATAGAGTGACCAGAACTGTACACAGTACTCCAAGTGTGGCCTTACCAATGTCTTGTACAACTTCAACAAGACGTCCCAACTCCTGTATTCAATGTTCTGACCCGATGAAACCAAGCATGCTGAATGCCTTCTTCACCACTCTGTCCACCTGTGATTCCACTTTCAAGGAGCTATGAACATGTACCCCTCGAGCTCTTTGTTCTGTAACTCTTCGCAGTGCCCTACCATTAACTGAGTAAGTTCTGCCCTGGTTCAATCTACCAAAATGCACCACCTCGCATTTATCTAAATTAAACTCCATCTGCCATTCGTCAGCCCACTGGCCCAATTGATCAAGATCCCGTTGCAATCGGAGATAACTTTCTTTACAGTCCACTATGCCACCAATCTTGGTGTCATCTGCAAACTTACTAACCATGCCTCCTAGGAGTCCTGGGGTGGGACTAAAACCCAGAGCTTCTGGTTCAGGCAGGGACGCTACCCTGTGCCACAATTTCTTCCTTTTAAATAGTGGACAAGTTAACATGTTCCTACATCATAATTCATCTGACGTATTTTTGTCCACACACTTAACCTGTCTATATCCCTTTGCAGATTCTCTACCTCCTCTTGACAACTTATTTTCCTTCCTCTCTTGGTGTCATCGTCAAATTTAGATACCGTATTAGAACTTGCTCTCATCAATCTATTTGTCGCTGATGCATCTATCGATTACAGTATAGGTAGGAGTGACAACTACAAAGTCCTTGTGAAGGTGAAGTCCTATCTTCACACTGAGGATACTCTACAGCATGTTAAGTGGCACCATCACTGTACTAATTAGGATATGATGTGGAGATGCCAGCGTTGGACTGAGGTGGGCACAGTAAGAAGTCTCACAACACCAGGTTAAAGACAAACAGGTTTATTTGGAATCATGAGCTTTTGGAGTGCTGCTCCTTCCTCAGGTTAATGGAGAGTTAGGTACACAAACATGGCATATATAGACAGACGCAATTGCAAGATAATGGTTGGAATGCGAGTCTTTCCAGGTAATCAAGTCTTTGCGGGTACAGCCAATGCAAGTGGAGGGAGGGATAATCACAGGTTAAAGAGTTGTGAATTGTCTCAAGCCAGGACAGTTAGTAGGATTTTGCAAACCTAGGCCAAATGGTGTGGGTTTCATGCAATGTGACATGAACCCAAGATCCCGGTTGAGGCCGTCCTCATGCGTGTGGAACTTGGCTATCAGTTTCTGCTCGGTGATTCTGCGTTGTGTGTCTTGAAGGGCGCCTTGGAGAACGCTTATCCGAAGATCGGAGGCTGAATGCCCTTGACTGCTGAAGTGTTCCCCGTTAGGAAGAGAACACTCCTGCCTGGTGATTGTCATGCGGTGTCCATTCATCCGTTGTCATAGCATCTGCATGGTCTCTCCAATGTACCATGCCTCAGGACATTCTTTCCTGCAGCGTACGAGGTAGACAACGTTGACCGAGTCGCATTAGTATGCACCATGTACCTGGTGGGTGGTGTTCTCACGTGTGATGGTGGTATCCGTGTTGATGATCTGGCACGTCTTGTTGAGGTTGCCGTCACAGGTTTGTGTGATGTCGTGGTTGCTGTTCTCCTGAAGGCTGAGCAGTTTGCTGCGAACAATGGTCTGTTTGAGGTTGCGCAGTTGTTTGAAGGCAAGTAGTGGAGGTGTGGGGATGGCCTTGACAGATGTTCATCTTCATCGATAACATGTTGAAGGCTCTGAAGAAGATGTCATAGTTTCTCTGCTCCGGGGAAGTACTGGACGACGAAGGATACTCTGTTGAACATGTCTCGTGTTTGTCTTCTGAGGAGGTCGATGTGGTTTTTCGCTGTGGCACGTTGGAACTGTCGATCAATGAGTCGAGCGCCATATCCCGTTCTTACGAGAGTGTCTTTCAGGTCTGTAGGTGTCTGCGCGCGTTCCTCCTCATCTGAGCAGATCCTGTGTCTACAGAGGGCTTGTCCGTAGGGGATGGCGTCTTTAACGTGTTCAGGGTGGAAGCTGGAGAAGTGGAGCATCGTGAGGCTATCCGTGGGCTTGTGTTAGAATGAAGTGCTGAGGTGATCGTCCTTGATGGAGATGCGTGTGTCCAAGAATGCAATCATTTCTGGAGAGTAGTCCATGGGGAGTCTGATGGTGGGATGGAACTTGTTGATGTTATCATGTAGTCGTTACAGTGATTCCTCGCCATAAGTCCAAAGGAAGAAAATGTCATCTATGTATGTAGTATATCGTGTCAGTTGAAGGTCCTGTGAGGTGAAGAGGTCTTGTTTGAACTTGTGCATAAAGATGTTGGCGTATTGAGGTGCAAATTTGGTCCCCATGACTGTTCTGTGTGTCAGGATGAAGAACTGGTTGTTGAAGGGGAAGATGTTGTGGTCCAGGATGAAGCGGATGAGTTGTAGAATTGCATCTGGAGATTGGCAGTTGTCAGTGTTGAGTCCTGAGGCTGTTGCAGCAATGCCATCGTCATGGGGGATGCTGGTGTAGAATGCCAAGACGTCCATTGTGACGAGGAGTGTTCCTGGTTCAACTAGTCCATGGGTGCTGAGTTTCTGTAAGAAGTCTATAGTGTCGTGATGGGATTCCGTGTACGTTGGGTTTCAGGATGTCCTTGATGTAGCCAGAGAGGTTCTCACACAGGGTCTCATTGCCTGATACAATGGGATGGCAGGATGTGTTGGCCTTGTATATCTTTAGGAGGCAGTAGAGATCTCCAATGCGGGGAGTACGTGGGATGAGAACACGGAGGGTGCTCTGAAGGTCCGGATCAAAGGTCTTGATCAGTCTGTTGAGTTGGCAGAGGATATGCGGCTCCTTAAAAGCCTGAGTGACCGTTTCTGCCACCTGCTGCCCCCACTTGCAGGCTGACGGGCAGCCAGTTCCTGGTCCCAACAAGCTCCCCTTGTTCTACTCCTGTGGCCTCGAACCTTGCCTGGCCTTGTCCTTCAGCCGCCACTGCAGCAACAAGAATGACTTCCAGCTCTGCTGGCTCCAATCCAAAATCCATCTCTGCTCAAGTGGGTGAGTCATGATGTGGAGATGCCGGCATTGGACTGGGTGAGACCAGGAAGGACAGAGACAGTCCGGGTCCCTCAATCCATCCCAGCACCTGTGCCCCCATGACTCTGGACGCCACCATCCGGACCCCATCCCCAGTGCCATCCACCACAATGGGCTGCCAACAGCTGACACATTATTGCCATGCTGGCCATGGGCACTGCCCATGCCCTCTCATGGTCGCCAATCGCCTCCCACATGGTTGTACCTTCCCTTCACAAGATGCGACACGCTGCATCCTGCACGTCCAGTGAAGATGTGTAGTTACTGGTATGTGGCGCGAGCGTGTTTCCCCAGACGGCTAGCCCCCAAAGTACGGACCTCTGATACCACAGGACATTGCTGGTAGCATGTGGCAGACCAGGATTGCACTCAGGCGCTCACATAGAGCATAAGGGTGGCTACGAGGAGGTCCCCATTGGGAACCCTTGAAGCATAGATCTGCCTGGACGTCTGGTGCACTGTCTTCCAGGAATGGCATGCAATGAGACAGATGGTGAGAAGCATCCTCGTGACTTTCAGGTGACGGGTGGCAATTGTAGGAAGCACTGTTGAGTCCATATGGTGTGAGGAGCCATTTTAACACCTGCAGAACTCCTATGATTAGGGGCGACAGCTGCCAGACCTGTTGCTTGTTTCTGTTAGTGGGGCCTGGAATGGAATGTCAGCAATAAACCACAGAGCCTGTCCAGGACAGATGTCAGAGTAACCCTGCAACATTGGTGGAGTTGGGACTCGACCTTGTATGCAACCCTTCAGGGGTCATTCAACGGCCATAGGGAATGCATGCAAAACAAGCCCCAAGCCAGAGGCGACTCCCGCTTTGTGGACCCCAGACAAGCCCAAACCGCCCCCCCCCCCCCCCCCAGATCCCCGGACAAGTCCAAGCTGCCCCGACCCCCCCCCCCCCCCCCACCGACCCCATACCCATGCAAACCCCCCACCCCATGGCAGCGTCGCTTCTGCCCCGCTCTCTCCACACACCAAAGGTTGGTGCTCAGTGGTACTCACCTCCTTGGTCTCCTTCGTTATTGCTGCGCCTGCGCCACACTTCTAGAGACCTGTACTAATTAGGAATTGGGAAGCCTCTGGGAGGGGGGAACGATTGCATGCCAAACTCGCTAATGATATTGAAATCCAGTCAATCTCGTGCTAATGAGTCTCACACCCAGAAGTGGTGTGCACCAGTCGAAAGTGGCTGGGAAGATTGCCAATCTTTTGACGCCTGCTGCGAATCTGATTTTTAGCTTTGCATGTTATTTTCCCAACTCGCCACCATTTATGCCAGGTATGGTGAGGTGGTAGAATCCCACCCTACCGTTTTACTTCTGCTTTTTAATTCAGTCCTTAACTTCTCATACTCCCTTAGCAGAACCTCTTCCTTACAAAGAACAAAGAAAATTACAGCACAGGAACAGGCCCTTCGGCCCTCCAAGCCTGCACCAACCATGCTGCCCAACTCCATTAAAATCCCTTACCTTTCCGGGGACCATATTCCTCCATTCCCATCCTATTTATGTATTTGTCCAGGCGCCCCTTAAAAGTCACTATTGTATCCGCTTCCACTACCTCCCCCGGCAGCGAGTTCCAGGCACCCACCACCCTCTGTGTAAAAAAAACCTGCCTTGTACATCTCCTTTAACCTTGCCCCTCGTACCTTAAACCTGTGTCCTCAGTAATTGACTCTTCCACCCTGGGAAAAAGCTTCTGGCTATCCATTCTGTCCATGCCTCTCATAATCTTGTAGACTTCTATCAGGTCGCCCATCAATCACTGTCGTTCCAGTGAGAACAAACCAAGTTTCTCCAACCTCTCCTCATAGCTAATTCCCTCCATACCAGGCAACATCCTGGTAAATCTTTTCTGTACCCTCTCCAAAGCCTCCACATCCTTCTGGTAGTGTGGTGACCAGAATTGAACACTATATTCCAAGTGCAGCCTAACTAAGGTTCTATAAAGCTGCAACATGACTTGACAATTTTTAAACTCTGTCCCAGCCGATGAAGGCAAGCATGCCATATGCCTTCTTGACTACCTTCTCCACCTGCATTGCCACTTTCAGTGACCTGTGTACCTGTACACCCAGATCCCTTTGCCTATCAATAATCTTAAGGGTTCTGCCATTTACTACATAATTCCTATTTGCATTAGACTTTCCAAAATGCATTATCTCACATTTGTCTGGATTAAACTCCATCTGCCATCTCTCCGCCCAAGCCTCCAATCCCGATCTATATCCTGCTGTATCCTCTGACGGTCCTCATCACTATCTGCAAATCCACCAACCTTTGTGTCATCCGCAAACTTACTAATCAAACCAGTTACATTTTCCTCCAAATCATTTATATATACATATTACAAACAGCAAAGGTCCCAGCACTGATCCCTGAGGAACGCCACTTGTCACAGCCCTCCATTCAGAAACGCACCCTTCCACTGCTACCCTCTGTCTTCTTTGACCAAGTAAGAAGTCTCACAACGCCAGGTTAAAGTCCAACAGGTTTATTTGGTAGTCCAAAGATGTGCGGGTTAGGTTGATTGGCCATGCTAAAAATTGCCCTTAGTGTCCTGAGATGCATAGGTTAGAGGGCTTAGTGGGTAAATATGTAGGGATATGGGGGAAGGGCCTGGGTGGAATTGTGGTCGGTGCAGACTCGATGGGCTGAATGGCCTCTTTCTGTACTGTAGGGTTTCTATGATTTCTATGAAAAGCCACTTTTGAAGTGGCTTTTGCTACCAAATAAACCTGTTGGACTTTAACCTGGTGTTGTGAGACTTCTTACTGTGTTTACCCCAGTCCAACGCAGGCATCTCCACATCACTTCTTTGACCGAGCCAGTTCTGTATCCACGTAGTTAACTCACCTCTGATCCCATACGACTTCACCTTCTGCACCAGTCTGCCATGAGGGACCTTGTCAAAGGCCTTACTGAAGGCCATGTAGACAACATCCACTGCCCTACCATCATCAACCATCTTCGTCACTTCCTCGAAAAACTCAATCAAGTTAGTGAGACACGACCTCCCCTTCACAAAACCATGTTGTCTCTCACTAATACGTCCACTTATTTCCAGGTGGGAATAAATCCTGTCTCGAAGAATCCTCTCCAATAATTTCCCTACCACTGACGTAATTACCTGGATTATTCTTGCTACCCTTCTTAATCAAAGGAACAACATTGGCTATTCTCCAATCTTCTGGGACCTCCCCTGTATCCAGTGCGGATACAAAGATTTCTCTCAAGGCCCCAACAATTTCCTCCCTTTCCTCTCTCAGTATTCTGGGGTGTATCCCATCAGGCTCTGTGGACTTGTCTTCCTTAATGTTTCTCAAGAACCCCAATACCTCCTCCTTTTTGATCTGTTAGTACAATCTATGTCATTGGTATCTAGACCATGACAACTGATCCTTCATTTCCTACTACAAATTCCCCTCCAGCCTTGAGCAGATCTCCTGAACCCTGACACAAGGCAGACAACGCGGCCTTTTGACTCATGCACCGCCCCCCCCCCCCCCCCCCCCCCCCAATCTTTATTTTGTTTAATTTAACTAATTTGTTTTCAAGTTTGGAAATATCAGTCAACTATTGTCTATATTTATATCAAGTAGTTTAACAAGTTTAACTAAATGTAATGAAATATTTATATCACCCCAATACCACTTTAAACTACTGCCCATATTTAGAGGAATAAAATTTTAAAAACTCACCAATCACCTACCTGCTCGCCTAATTTAAACTTTGAATACTCAGCAGTTGATGGAGGCTGAAAAAAGGATACAAAAAGCAGCAGTTCCACACCCCTCTCCAAATTCCCACCTGCACCAAATTCGCAAGTTGGCACTCATACCTTGTCATGCTCAGGTCTTGGCAGACTCTTTACAACAATCAGGATGGAGTGCAGCATAGTGGACAATATTAGCAGGCCCACTTACTTACAGTGACTCAAAATGTCAAGTGAAATCCTTATTTGCTTTCCTAATTCGTTTTTGCTGGTATTTTAAGGATCAAATTTCCTGCATGTTCAATGAGTGTTCTTCCATATGCTTAAATTTATTTTTTAGTTAGAATGCTCAGGAAGTTGGTAAATAAGATGCATCATGTTGGGTCAAGAGAACTATTGTTTAGGAGCACTGCAGTGGAAATGGAGAACTTTAAAGTGCCTGAACTTTTGGGGGGATTTGTTGGGGCGAGAGAGAGATGCAGGTGGAAATGATGAGGGTTGTGGACCTACAGTTTGGCTGAATTGGATTGTGGGTCATGGGATTTAGTAGTATAGAGATGGAGATGCTAAACTTTTCCAATATAAAACAATTTTAAAGATTAATGGCACTAAAATGAGTGATCCTGGCATTTGACAGTAATATGCTCATGACATTCGGGCTTTGGAGGATTAAGAATAATGGGTTTTAACGGCAATGCTGAGACAGTCATGGGCTTTGGCAACACTGAGGATATGGGTCTGGTTAGAAAGCACTAGGGTTGGAATTCTGGAGATTGGGTAAACCCCCTGATGCCTTCATCATAGAGTCATACAGCGCAGAAAAGGCCCTTTGTCCCCTGGAGCCTGCACTGACAATATCTACCACTGAAGTCACACTGATCCCATTTTCCAACACCTGTCCCATATCCTTGAATGTTATGATATTTCAAAGTGATCATCCAAATGTGTTTTAAAGGTTTTAAGGTTTCCGACCTCCACTACCTTCCCAGGCAGTGCATTCCAGATTCTCACCATCCTCTGAGTGATTTTTCTTTCTCAAATCCCCTCTGAATCTCCTGTCCCCTGCCCTAAAACTATGTTCCCTCGTGATTGACCCCTCAACCAAGGGGAACAGCTGCTTCCTATCCACTCTGCTCATAATTTTATATACCTCAACCATGTCCCCCCTCAGCTTCTCTGCATGAAAGAAAACAATCCAAGCCTATCCAGTCTCTCCTTATAGCTCAAATGCTCTGTCCCAGGCAACATCCTAGTGAATCTCTTCTGTACCCCACTAGTGCAATCACATCCTTCCTATAGTGAGGTGACCAGAACTCCACACAGTTCTCCAGCTGGGGCCTAACCAATGTTCCGTACAGTTCCAACATTATCTCCTTGCTCTTAAACTCTATGCCATGACTGAGAAAAGCAAGCATCCCATCTGCCTTCTTAACTATCCTATTCACCTGTTCTGCCACCTTCAGGGATCATGTGAATAAGTACCTCAAGATCCATCTGTTCCTCTGAGCTTCCTAGTGTTCTGCCATTCAATAAATACTCCCTTGTCTTCCTTCTTCCAAAGTCCGTTACTTTTTCCAAAGTACATTACCTCGCACTTATCAGGATTAAATAGCAACTGCCACTGCTCTGCCCATCTGACCAGCCCATCTATATCTTCCTGTAACCTACGACCTTCTTCACTATTAACCACCCTACCAATCTTGGTGTCATCTGCAAACTTGCTATCATTTCCCCCACATTATCATCAATATAATTTATGTATATAACAAACAAGAAGGGACCTTGCATTGTGGTACACCACTGGACACCAGCTCCCAGTCACCCAAACAGCTCTCTATCACCACCCTTTGTGTCCTATTACTAAGCCAGTTTTGGATCCATTTTGCCAAGTTTCCTTGAATTCCATGTGCTTCAACCTTATAGAACATAGAACATAGAAAGCCACAGCACAAACAGGCCCTTCGGCCCACAAGTTGCGCCGATCACATCCCCCCCTCTAGGCCTATCTATAGCCCTCAATCCCATTAAATCCCATGTACTCATCCAGAAGTCTCTTAAAAGACCCCAACGAGTTTGCCTCTACCACCACCGACGTCAGCCGATTCCACTCACCCACCACCCTCTGAGTGAAAAACTTACCCCTGACATCCCCCCTGTACCTACCCCCCAGCACCTTAAACCTGTGTCCTCTCGTAGCAACCATTTCAGCCCTTGGAAATAGCCTCTGAGAGTCCACCCTATCCAGACCCCTCAACATCTTGTAAACCTCTATCAGGTCACCTCTCATCCTTCGTCTCTCCAGGGAGAAGAGACCAAGCTCCCTCAACCTATCCTCATAAGGCATGCCCCCCAATCCAGGCAACATCCTTGTAAATCTCCTCTGCACCCTTTCAATGGCTTCAACATCTTTCCTGTAATGAGGTGACCAGAACTGCGCGCAGTACTCCAAGTGGGGTCTAACCAGGGTCCTATAAAGCTGCAGCATTATCTCCCGACTCCTAAACTCAATCCCTCGATTAATGAAGGCTAGTACGCCATACGCCTTCTTGACCGCATCCTCCACCTGCGAGGCCGATTTAAGAGTCCTATGGACCCGGACCCCAAGGTCCTTCTGATCCTCTACACTGCTAAGAATGGTACCCTTCATTTTATACTGCTGCTCCATCCCATTGGATCTGCCAAAATGGATCACTACACACTTATCCGGGTTGAAGTCCATCTGCCACTTCTCCGCCCAGTCTTGCATTCTATCTATGTCTCGCTGCAACTTCTGACATCCCTCCAAACTATCCACAACACCACCTACCTTGGTGTCGTCAGCAAACTTACCAACCCATCCCTCCACTTCCTCATCCAGGTCATTTATGAAAATGACAAACAGCAAGGGTCCCAGAACAGATCCCTGGGGCACTCCACTGGTCACTGACCTCCATGCAGAGAAAGACCCCTCCACAGCCACTCTCTGCCTTCTGCAGGCAAGCCAGTTCTGGATCCACAAGGCAACAGCCCCTTGGATCCCATGCCCTCTCACTTTCTCAAGAAGTCTTGCATGGGGGACCTTATCGAACGCTTTGCTGAAGTCCATATAGACCACATCCACCGCTCTTCCTTCGTCAATGTGCTTGGTCACATTTTCAAAGAACTCAACCAGGCTCGTAAGGCACGACCTGCCCCTGACAAAGCCGTGCTGACTACTTTTGATCATACTAAACTTCTCTAGATGATCATAAATCCTGTCTCTCAGGATCCTCTCCATCAACTTACCAACCACTGAGGTTAGACTCACCGGTCGGTAATTTCCCGGGCTGTCCCTGTTCCCTTTCTTGAATATAGGGACCACATCCGCAATCCTCCAATCCTCCGGAACCTCTCCCGTCTCCATCGACGATGCAAAGATCATCGCCAAAGGCTCCGCAATCTCCTCCCTCGCCTCCCACAGTAACCTGGGGTACATCCCATCCGGTCCCGGCGACTTACCAACCTTGATGCCATTCAATAGTTCCAACACATCCTCTTTCTTTATGTCCACATGCTCGATCCTTTCTGTCCTCCGCAATCCAGCAGTACAACCACCCAGATCCCTTTCCACCGTGAATACCGAGGTAAAGTATTCATTAAGCAGCTCCGCCATTTCTAACGGTTCCGCACAAACTTTTCCCCCTTCACCTTTTAAGGGTCCTATGCCTTCACATCTCAATCAGTCTCACGTGTGTCCTTGTTGAAGGCTTTGCTAAAATCCACATAAACTACATGAACTGCACTTCCCTCATCCATACACTCGATCACATTTTTGAAAAATTTGTTAAGAATGACCTCCCTCTGACAAAGCCATACTGTCTATCCTAATCAATCCATGCCTTTCCAAGTGAAGATTAATTCTCTCCTTTAGAATTTTCTCCAATAGTTTCCCTACCACTGACATGAAACTCATTGGTCTGTAATTTCCTGGTTCATCTCTACCATCCTTTTTGAAAAGTGGAACCACATTAGCCATCCTCCAGTCGCCTGGCACTTCCACCGTGACCAGAGAGGAATTAAAAATTTGGGTCAGAGTTCCTGCAATTTCCTGCCTCGCCTCCCACAGCAGCCTGGGGTGCAATTCATCGGGGCCTGGGGATTTGTCCAGTATAGTTAGTGCATTTACTAGTGCAACTGATAAGAACAAAGAACAAAAAGCACAGGAACAGGCCCTTCGGCCCTCCAAGCCTGCACCGACCATGCTGCCTGACTTAACTAAAACCCCCGACACTTCCAGGGATTTTCTATTCCCATCTCATTCATGTACTTGTCAAGACACCCCTTAAAAGTCACTACCGTATCTGCTTCCACTACCTCCCCCAGCAACGTGTTCCAGGCACCCGCCACTCTCTGTGTAAAAAAAATCTGCCTCGTACATCTATTTTAAAACTTACCCCTCACACCTTAAACCTATGCCCCCTAGTAATTGACTCTTCCACCCTGGGAAAAAGCTTCTGACTGTCCAGTCTGTCCATGCCTCTCATAATCTTGTAGACTTCTATCAGGTCTCCCCTCAACCTCCGTCGCTCCAGTGAGAACAAACCAAGTTTCTCCAACCTCTCCTCATAACTAATGCCCTCCACACCAGACAACATCCTGGTAAATCTTTTCTGTAGCTTCTCCAAAGCCTCCACATCCTTCTGGTAGTGTGGCGACCAGAATTGAACACTATATTCCAAATGCGGCCTCACTAAGGTTCTATAAAGCGTCAACATGACTTGCCAATTTTTAAACTCAGTACCCCAGCCGATGAAGGCAAGCATGCCGTGTGCCTTCTTGACTACCTTCTCCACCTGCATTGCCACTTTCAGTGACCTGTGTACCTGTACACCCAGATCCCTTTGCCTATCAATACTCCTAAGGGTTCTGCCATTTACTGTATATTTCCTATCTGTACTAGACCTTCCAGAATGCATTATCTCTCATTTGTCCGGATTAAACTCCATCGACCACCTCTCCGCCCAAGTCTCCAACTGACCTATATCCTGCTGTATCCTCTGATGGTCCTCATTGCTATCCGCAAATCCACCAACCTTTGTGTTGTCCACAAACTTACTAATCAATCCAGTTACATTTTCCTCCAAATCATTTATATATATTACAAACAGCAAAGATCCCAGCACTGATCCCTGAGGAACACCACTTGTCACAGTCCTCCATTCAGAAACGCACCCTTCCACTGCTACCCTCTGTCTTCTTTGACCGAACCAGTTTTGTATCCACCTTGCCAGCTCACCTCTGATCCCATGCGACTTCACCTTCTGCACCAGTCTGCCATGAGGGACCTTGTCAAAGGCCTTACTGACATTTGCATTTACACTGACAAAAGATACATTTACTTATATCAATGGTCTGGGCTGGATACATTTGAGTTTAACTACTATTGCTGTAATATTAATCACTCTTGTCAAGTTTGATGTCTTTGTCTTTAGCTAATATGATCTTTCCATTTTAGGCTTGCTAGTCAAAAAGATGCTTTTAGATGCTTCAGAGGATCCCGAAATGAGGTCAGTGGTTCAGAATACCCAAGGGATTGTATTTTACAGTGTACCCCACTCTGGATCTCGCTTAGCAGAGTACTCTGTTAGTGCTCGTTTTCTGCTGTTTCCCTCTGTTGAAGTCAAGGAACTTAGCAAGGGTAAGATTGGCTTATCTGATCAACTCAATCTTCTGCTTCTCTATCATTCATTCTGTATGTCATTCACCGTTGAATTTTGTATAGGATTGATTGTTTATTTTTCTCTGCATATACTTTAAAAATATGCCATGGTCAAAACTTTCCTGTAGTTCCATGACCAAAGCATTTTCAGTGAGGATTGAGGAGCTGTGATGACTTTTCCATTTAACAGAACTGACATTTTTTCCAAGGTTGTTTCCCATTCTCAATCTCTTGCTGTAATCTAAACGCCTGAGTTCCGAGTCTAAGAACTTTCAGAATTCAGGCACAGAAAATAAGGGAGAATAAGCTAAACCGAGAGTAGAGCAACAGAAAATAACTTGGCAGACCTATTGAAAAATAAACAAAATTAAACCTAACCAGAATGCCATTAGTGAAAATGACAAGAGACCGTGGTTACTAAAAAGGGAATACTGCATTCTATATTCCAGCAATTCAAAGTCTGAGGATACTGGGTAGACCATTATAATCAGGACAGAAAATCACAGGGTGCCCAAGGTGGAGGGACCCTCCTAACATGCCTGGTTTGCCTGGTGGTTTGCCCACATGGTGTGGCCCCTGCCCACTGCTGTTTGAATACCAGTGGCAGAATAATGAAGTCCTTAAATGGAGGATGCAGGAGTGGAGGAAGAGAATGGAATGGAGGAGGACACAGGAGTAAGGAGTGCTGATGGAGTAGGGATTGAGGAAGGATTAAGGAGCATTGAAGAAGAAAAGGAAGGAGCGAAGGAGAATGCAGAAGTGGAGATAGGGGACAAGTGAGGGAGGGTGCCGGAGTAGGAGGGGAGGAAGAAGTAGTATGGGGAAAGGGGAATGTCCAGGTGATTGTGCAAGGGAGGGACTTGTGTCAATGTCAGTCTCCTGGGAAGAGAATTGAGGATGGTATTAGAAAAAAGAAATTGTGAGGGGTCTGAGGGAGTCGTGGGGTGGGAGGGTAAGGGTGTGTTCTAAGCAGTAGAAAAGGCAGCAGGGGTGGTCAGTGGAAACTCGTAAGCAGTCATGGACCCTGGGAGTGGGAAGGAGGTGGTTGGAGAGGTCAATGTGGATGGGGTGGGATATTCAGGGAGGTAGGAATTTGCATATTCACCTGAACATTGTTGAAGGAGAAGAGTGGGGGCTGAAGGATAAAGAAGAGGGGATCAAAGGTTATGCCAGGGTGGGTAATAGTAAGATGGGAAAGGACATGGGTGGGGACTGGAAATGAGGGGGAGCTGATCCTAAATCTTACGATCACCATTTTCACAAAAGGAACGTAATCGTGGCTATGTGTCGGATGGACACTGCAGCTGTGTGGGAGTGGGTGGGCAGAGATGCTGTCAGCTCAGATGGATAACTGAAAGAGAACCTCTATAGGCAGCAGAGCAAATCTTGGGCCGCTCAGATGAGTCTGAAGGTTGGAAGATCTGCGTGTGTGGGGAAATGTTTCCACGAGGCTGTGAAAGGCCCTGCCACAGACACTTCTCCCTCCAGAATCACTCATGGCATGGCTGCATTCAGTTAGACTGCGAGTGTTGGATGAGGGGGACCTTGTGAAGTCAATATAATGACGCTGAAAGATAACAGATATAGTGCAAATGCAGATACAGTTACATATTAGACAGCGACAGTATTCACCTGTGCAATCACTTGTGCTCAAAAAGACTTTGTTTTTCTAGGCCTGCTACTATATCTATGTGCTTCTGGGACATCTGCAGCCTGTGGAGTTGTCAGTTCTGTTGCCTTTAATGACTTCAGTGGCTGTCTTCTGGAGAGCTGAGGTCTGGATGGCCCCAGCTTGCTTTGGCTTTCCACTGATGGACCAGCTGCATTCTCTGTAGTGACAGAGAACGATGCTGAAGGGGTCAAAGGCTGAGGGATTCAGAGGGAGTGGACAACCTCTAAAAGTTCTCGGAGTATGAACCAGGGGTGTCCAGCTGCTGCTCCTCCTCCCTTTGGGTGCTTGAGGACCCCGGCCTGAACTGCTTAAGGGGAAGGTGTGCGCGCGCGCGCACACACACACACACACACACACACACACACACACACACACACACACACAGGGATGTTGAGGTGTCCAGATTCCCTCTCACATTGCCCTTGAAGTAACTCACCTGTGGTAACGGTGATGGAGTGCAGGTCTGCGCACATCTCCAAAGGAAACTGAGTGTTCTGCTGGACAAGGGCCGTCAAGGTGTCAGCCATCTTCCCCTTGGAGACCTTGATGGGCGCACATGTTTGGAACACATCATCAGAGAGCAGGCGGATGGACTCTTCTAACTTGCATGCCACTTTGTTGATGGCATCTTTGTTAATAGCTCTTCCTGAGGCTCCTCTGCCTCCTGCTGACGTTCCATCATATGTTGGAAGGCCGATTCCAGAGGCTCGTTATCACACTGGGACCTTATAGATGCTTCTTCCCTAGATGTCCTCCAAGAGTCGAGGAGCTCGGGAAACTGCCCTCTCCTGATGCAGACACGGTGACTGCCAGATTGTGCGGCCCCTCCTGAACCAGCTCTAAAACCCACTGCCGTGTGTGTACCTTAGCTTGTGGAGGGTGCAAGTGAGCACTGTGATGCCTCTAACATGTAGAGCTCTCCTCTTCCACACTTTCTTGACTCCTTTCTGGGGTGGTCTGGGGTCCTCTCCCTTTGAATTTAGTCTCTTCCTGGAGGCATACATAAATTGGAGGATTGCATTCTGGATTATTCCTCATTTACCCCCCTTCTAACATGGTGGCAAGTCATCACTTGTGCAAAATGGACAGAGGTTATGGACCAGATCCCTCCAGAGTACAGAGCACATCCACATGCAAGGGGAAGGCTCATAAGTGCATGTGACATGGAGGGTGCTTATACTCTCTATGCCTAAACCTGTCCCCCCCAGCCACCTCATCCATGTACTGTCCCATGTCTACTGAAGGGTGGAGGAGGCAAAGTGGCCAGGAGTGAAGTGGGGCTGTGAGGCAGGACATGCTTTGCCACTGGCCCTTGGGCCCTGATATTTTTGAGTCTTTGCTGATTGTGGATTGTGCGACCATGGCTGAGTATTACCCTGGCAGCGAGAATGAGGTTTTTCACTGCGGCATCATTGTGTGTGAATGAGGGAAGTGCAATTGATGTAGTTTATATGAATTTTAGCAAAGCCTTTGACAAGATTCCACATAGGAGACTGATTGAGAAGATTGAAGCACTTGGAATTCGGAGAAACTTGGTGAGATGGATCCAAAAGTGGTTTAGTAATAGGACACAAAGTGTGGAGGGAGAAGGCTGTTTGAGTGACTGGAGGCCGGTGTCCAATGGTGTACCACAGGGTTCAGTGCTGAGACCCTTACTGTTTGTTATAAACATAAATGATATAGATGATAATGTAGGGGAAAAGATAAGCCCAGTCTGCAGGTACATCTATGATATAGATGATATAGGTACATCTATGATATAGATGATAATGTAGGGGAAAAGATAAGCCCAGTCTGCAGGTACAACAGGTGATCAAGAAGGCAAATGGGATGTTGGCCTATATTGCGAGGGGGATAGAATATAAAAGCAGGGATGTCTTGATGCACCTGTACAGGGCATTGGTGAGGCCGCAGCTGGAATACTGTGTGCAGTATTGGTCCCCTTATATGAGGAAGGATATATTGGCATTGGAGGGAGTGCAGAGAAGGTTCACCAGGTTGATACCGGAGATGAGGGGTTTGGATTATGAGGAGAGGCTGAGGAGATTGGGTTTGTACTCGTTGGAGTTTAGAAGGATGAGGGGGGATCTTATGGAGACTTATAAGATAATGCGGGGGCTGGATAGGGTGGAGGCGGAGAGATTCTTTCCACTTAGTAAGGAAGTTAAAACTAGAGGACACAGCCTCAAAATAAAGGGGGGTCGGTTTAAGACAGAGTTGAGGAGGAACTTCTTCTCCCAGAGGGTGGTGAATCTCTGGAATTCTCTGCCCACTGAGGTGGTGGAGGCTACCTCGCTGAATATGTTTAAAGCGCGGATGGATGGATTCCTGATCGGTAAGGGAATTAAGGGTTATGGGGATCAGGCGGGTAAGTGGTACTGATCCACGTCAGATCAGCCATGATCTTATTGAATGGCGGGGCAGGCTCGAGGGGCTAGATGGCCTACTCCTGCTCCTATTTCTTATGTTCTTATGTTCTAAGTTTGCAGATGACACTAAGTTTGGTAGGGTGGTTAATAGTGAAGAAGAAGGTTGTAGGTTATTAGAAGATATAGATGGGTTGGTCAGATGGGCAGAGCAGTGGCAGATGCTATTAAACCCTGATAAGTGCGAGGTGATGCATAAGGGACACTTGCTTTTATCAGTCGTGGCATAGGAGCAAGGAGCTAATGTTGGAGTTGTACAGAATGCTGGTTAGGCCCCAGCTGGAGAACTGTGTGCCGTTCTGGTCACCTCACTACAGGAAGGATGTGCTTGCAGTAGAAGGGTACAGAGGAGATTCACCAGAATGTTGCCTGGGATGGAGCATTTGAGCTATAAAGAGAAACTGGATATGCTTTGGATTGTTTTCTTTAGAGCAGAGAAGGCTGAGGAGGGACATGATTGAGATGTTTAAAATTATGAGGGGTATGAGCAGGGTGATGAGGAAGCAGCTAATCCCTCTAATTGGGGTGTCAATCATGAAGGGGCATTGTTTTAGTGTGGTACCTAATGCCAAACATTTACATTCATGGGTTTCTCACTGTTTTGTTGGTCTCTGATTCGCCCGCCCTGCCATCATCCCAGTGCTGCAGTCATCAGGGCACCCAATTTAAAAACCGTCCCATCGCACGACAGCAACCCTTAGCAGATTGCTGGGAAGTGATGGCTGCCAAGAAATCTAACCCCAAGTTTTTGGATGCCCCTCTGGAGAGACTACTTGATGCTGGCCCAACATGATGTACTGCACCTGTGCTCAGGAAGAAAACTAGACAGCAAGGTGATGAATCAAGCATGGGAGGTAGTGCTCAGCTTTAACGCCCTGCAGAAGAGGACAGCCATCCAGTGCAGGAAGAGGATGCATAATCTCCTCCGTCCTGCCAGGATAAGTCACTCCTCTCATCACTCTCAACTCACACACCCATCACACATCTACAGGGATTTCACTCGGTGCCAGCTCAAGGGGCAGCACCATGCACTTGGCCCCACACATCTTCATCTCCCGCATCCTCATTACCTCGGTCCCACTCACCATCCACACATGCCAGGCATCCTTATTCTCTGCCCTGGCACACATCCTGCTTACACTCTTTCCATCTCTTTTCATGAAGGAGAAGCTGGCACACAACAAGAGGGAGAGATTCCAGACAGTTGGAGGGATGCCATAGCTGAAAGTCCTCACAGATTTTGAGGAGAGAGCCATCCAGCTGGTCAAGGATGGTCGACCACTCTTGTGCTGATGGTGAATTCAGTGGGGATAAACTAAGTGAGGATCCAGCACTGCAACATTAATCAACCAACAATGCTGAGATTCATACCTCCTGTCTCTCAGTACCTGCCATGCACTAATGGACTCTCCTTTCTTTCGCAAACATATCTGGGAAAAGCAGCCGAGGGAATCCACCAGCCAGATCCTCGACTCCAGCCCCAACAGCAGCATAGAGAAGGGATCCACAAACCCTGAAATAGAAGAAACGTCACAGTGCTCACCCACATCCTCCATCAGCCCAGAAACAAGCACCTCAGCGGCACTTACTTTTAGAACAGCCTCAGGGTCACAGTCTGGTCAGCACATCACACTATCTGGTCCACAGCAGAAGGAGGCATGGAGATCCCAGGGTGCAGGCACTAGGAGGATTGTTAGAGGCCAGGAATCCACAGAGTCCCAGTCAGATGATGTGTCTCTGGACTCGGTTATGACTCAATTGCTGGAACTCCAAAGGCAAGGGAGAGAAAATCAGAAAGAAATGTCTAGTACACTCCTTGGATTGAAAGGCTCCATGGAGGAGTCTGTTTTTCTTATACCTGAGGTGATTATGCCGACACTCTAACGCAACGAGGCCAACGGTGCCATGGTGGTAAATGCCGTAGAGACCTTGGTCCAAGATCTTTGTCCTGCACTGCTGAGGATGGTGCAGATTCTTGAGCTCACTTCAGCTGCCTCTTTATCACAAGGAGAAAGCTGGGGGCCTTCAGGAGCTTCGATTGGGAGGCAGATCTGCTGGTGCACACCCCAGGGCCATCCAACCAAGTGACTCCAGGAATGTCCCACCCAGAGAACCACAGAATCCCTGTGGTGTAGAAGGAGGCCATCCAGCCTATCGAGTCTGCATTGATTCTCTGAAAAAGCATTCCACCCAATCCCTCCCTTCCGCCCTATCCCCATAATCCTGTGCATTTATCATGGCTAATCCACTCAACCTACTCATCTTTACCATCCAAATTCCCTCTTCCTGTGACTGTTTCTGCTCCAGCTCCACAGGCAAAGAGGATGGCATTGCCACACAGGGCCCTGAAAGCTGGCCAAGGCCTCCAGGTCTTGGCCCTCCAGAGGATTCCCGCCAAGGTCATCACAGACAACAGGGCATGGCAGACAGCAGGCTGCCTCCAGGTGGATGTTGTGGATGCTCCAAGACCAAGCAGCAAGGTTAGAAAAGGACTGTGTTCCTGTAATTCTGAAGTAAAAACCTGATCCTTGCACAAGATAAAGGCAGGGTGTTTACTTCTGGCCTTCCTCCATCTGCTTTATGCAAGGTTCTCAACACATTGATGGCTGTATCAGTCATCTTATAGGAAATGAGGATGTCTCTCACAATGTACAAGCTAGTGTCACTCATTCCAGTCATTGTCCTGGTCTGCACCCTGCAACTTTGAGGTGTGGCTGCCCCCAGCCCCCACCATCCTATCTGCTTATGCCTCCGGTTACCTCAAGGGTGCAGCTCACAAAGGATGCCGTAGGATCAGGAGAGGTAAAACATTCCCTGCTGCATCACATGCTATGACCCTGGTCATTGAGAAAAACAAGCTGCCATTAGCCAGATTGGAGTCAGACATTCGTGAAGCTCTGTGAGGTCTGGCCCCACTTCAAGTCATCATCATCATCCTCCTGGAATGTAGTGACTATGAGCAATCACTGTGTCCCATGACAAGGAGTCTTATCACAGAGGGTGTGTGCTACAATCAGACTGATGGGAGAACAATGCTCATAGAAACTATTTGAAGATAATGGGATGTCCTCACTGAATATCCTCATCAGCCCTCATGAATCTAGCAGCAATGATTGTGCCCCAAACTTACTTTCCTTGTCTGGACATCACTATTGCCTCATTGTCGACATTCTCTCGAGAACCTACTCAGCCTCATCCCCTGTTGCACCATCAGGTTGTATACGGTGCAGTAGGTGACCACAATGCATGACACCCTCTGCGGATTATATTGCAGGGCTCCACCAGACCAGTCCAGGCACTAAGAACCTTGGCTTCAACATATGGTCTGCTCCACCAAAGTGTAAGTTGCAGCATGAGATTGTCTCAGCTGTAACCTGCAGCCTCTGCACAAGCGTCATTATCCATATCCTCAGTGGGCAGCTCTTGTTCCCGAGGAGCCAAACTTGTAGACCCTGAAATATGTCAGGGATCTGAGAGCTGCTCAGAATGTAGGAGTCGTGTATACTCTCTAGAAATTGAGCACATATCTGGAGAATGCATTTGATGTGGTAGACCAACTGAACGTTTACTGACAGGAAGCCCTTGCAGTTCACGTAGTTCACAGCTTGATGCCTCGGAGCTTTGAGTGTGATGTGATTGCAGTCGTTGGCACCTTGAACTAATGGAAAACCAAAGATTGCACTAAGCTCATTGCTTGCACCCTGGTTTGCCCGATCCCAGTTGAACCACACAAAGTTGTGCACCCTGTCAAAGATTGCATCTGTCACCTTTGGATGCACTTGTGTGCAAAATCCCAGAGGTCACCTGTGGAGTCCTTGAAGGAGCCACTTGCGTAGGAATTGAGCACCGTAGTCACTTTCAGTGACAATGGCAGTGGATGCCCTCCAAGTCCCTGTGGCATCAAATCCTGCAGAAGGTGGCAGGTGTGACCAGCCAGTTCCCTGGACATGTGTACTCTTTGGTGACACTGGTTCTCGAACATCTGCAAGTAAGTTAGATGCCACCTGAATACCTGGGTCTAGCGAAGCACCTTTAAGCGATGGCTCTCTGGGGGTCATACTCTGTGTGCAAAGCAGGCTCTGCCACACCTTCCCTTCCATAATTCTCTTCTGCCTTTGGCGAGTCAAGGCACCTCCATTGACATCTTCTTCTGCCTATTAGCAAGAAGAATGACAGTGAGATCACCAATCTGCATGTTCCATATGTTCTCCTCACTGCTATATCAAAGAGAAAGACATGATGGTTAGCATTTGTCTCCTAAGGACCACTCTTCGTCCATTCATCATCTGAAGCTTCCTCTTAAAGCCCACTGACTCGTGTCCAGGCCACAACATTGATAGCCAGTCCTTACTTCGCATTCGCATAGGGATGTTTTGTTGCAATTGTATAGGGTGTTGGTGAGGCCACACCTGGAGTATTGTGTGCAGTTTTGGTGTCCTTATCGGAGGAAGGATGTCCTTGCAATAGAGGGAGTACAAGCAAAGGCTTACCAGGCTGATTCCTGGGATGACAGGTTTGTCATATGAGGAGAGACTAAGTCAGTTAGGATTATGTTCACTGAAGTTTAGATGAGTGAGTGGAGATCTATAGAAACTTATAAAATTCTAACAGGATTAGACAGGGTAGATTCAGAAAGAATGTTCCCATGGTGGGGGAGTCCAGAACTAGGGTTTATAGTTTGAGGATAAGGCATAAACTTTTTAGAACTGAGAAATTTCTTCACCCAGAGGGTGGTGATGTGTGGAATTCACTATCACAGAATGTAATTGAGGCCAAAATGTCTGATTTCAAGAAGAAATTAGATATAGCGTTTGGGGCTAAAGGGATCAAGATATTGAATTTAATAATCAGACATGATCAAAATAAACTGCGGAGAAGGCTCAAACGGCCGAATGGCCTATTCCTGCTTCTAGTTTCTATATTTCTACTTTGGCAACATCCCACACCACCCTTGCCTCACACCACATAACCAACTGGCCACACCTTTGGCCACTCTACTGTACCCTGAGTTCTCATCTAAGACGTAGGCATTGTCTAATTGTTCACTCCATGGCCTTGCACTCACCCTAGTCTATTGATGGCATTTGTCAATACCCACTTCATCAAGAAACCAAAGATGTAATCCCAGCCTCCCTCGAGTGTCACTCCAATCTCCCTCGGAGTCAACCCCCTGATTACGCAGTCACTCTGCGAGCGCTGCGTTCATTTCTGAGCTCCCCTTTTAAAGCCAGTCATGCTTCACGCTGTTCTGACATCACGCCGCCGTGGATGGATATTTTGACAGAGGACATCATTGCAGTGTATAGGCTCAAGAATGATGTCCCTGATGCTGAACAATAGGAAACGTGGCTCACCACTGACAGGACGTGGGGACAATCGCGGTAATCTTTCACACCAGTGTAAAATGCAACTTTGGATATTTTCCACTCTCGTCACCTGATCCGCCCAATACAAACGGGAACGGAAAATCCCAGCCTGAGTCAGGGGGTTGGAGTTTAAGAGCCGTGGGGTTATGCTGCAACTGTACAGGACCTTGGTGAGACCACATTTGGAATATTGTGTGCAGTTCTGGTCACCTCACTATAAGAAAGATGTGGAAGCGCTGGAAAGAGTGCAGAGGAGAATTACCAGGATGCTGCCTGGTTTGGAGGGTAGGTCTTATGAGGAAAGGTTGAGGGAGCTAGGGCTGTTCTCTCTGGAGCGGAGGAGGCTGAGGGGAGACTTAATAGAGGTTTATAAAATGATGAAGGGGACCGATAGAGTGAACGTTCAAAGACTATTTCCTCGGGTGGATGGAGCTATTACAAGGGGGCATAACTATAGGGTTCATGGTGGGAGATACAGGAAGGATATCAGAGGTAGGTTCTTTACGCAGAGAGTGGTTGGGGTGTGGAATGGACTGCCTGCAGTGATAGTGGAGTCAGACACTTTAGGAACATTTAAGCAGTTATTGGATAGGCACATGGAGCACACCAGGATGATAGGGAGTGGGATAGCTTGATCTTGGTTTCAGATAAAGCTCGGCACAACATCGTGGGCCGAAGGGCCTGTTCTGTGCTGTACTGTTCTATGTTCTAAGATGGGAGAAGTCCACCCTCAAACACATCATGGGCACGATGTTACCGTCTCACCGGTTGATCGGCGTGGCGAGCCAGGAAAATAGCATGGGAGGCCAAAAATGGACCGAATCAGTTTGCAATCCTCCCAGGCTCTCTTTACACCCAGAAAGAGCACGAAGCCTATTAACATAAAAATTATGCAATTTAAAAGCACTTATCTGGTTCGGCAGGCCTGCTACCACCCTCCCGGATGCTTCCGCCCTCAACATGGCAATGCTGGGGATTCAGGGCCCATTGAAGCCCCTGGGTGGTAGGGCACCTGGACGGGTAGTGCTTATCGGGCAGTGTCAGCCTGGCAGTGCCACCTGGCACCCTGGTCGTGACCCAGTGCCGGGGGCAGTGCAAAGGGTTGGACCTGAATGGGAATGAGGCCTGATTGTGAATGGGGCTATGATGGGGGTGTGGCATGCTCAATGACGAGGTGGCTTATGCAGGGGAGAGCTTTACAAGGCGGCTAGTTAGCAGCAGGGAAGCACTGAAAGGGTGGTAGTATTCAGGGGGGAGCTCTGTAAGGAGGGTGGTCATGGAGTGGGTAGGGCGTGCAGAGGGTGGTCGTGACAGGGCAGCATGTCAGGTGCACAAGGAGACTTGTTGGGAGAGTCCTGATGCTCCGAAGCCAGCATCTCATTTTGGTGTGGCGGGGGGGGGTGACTGTGCCACCAATGTGGCAGGAGGTGGGGGGCAGCAGGGATGGTAGGGATGGGGGGGGGGGTCTGATGTCTGTTGGGGAGGATGGGAGAAGGGGTCCTGGTTCAATAGTAGATCGGAGCGCCCTGCGCAATGGCCCCTGAGCACTTTGAAGCCCCCCCAACCCCATTGGCACAAATCTCCCAGCTGTCAAAAAAACTGACGAGTGCCAGACAATTGCAGTTCCGAGTTCACACAAAAGATTGAAGTGAAACATTCCCGTTTTCACACTGTTATGACACCTGAGTTTTTTAGGGAAATTCCGCCCAATGACTTGCAAAAGATTAAAAGTCAAAACGGAGAATAGGAGGAAATGTGCAAACCTGAAGTAAAGGTTTTAAAATATTTTATTGTTAATATTATTTTTGTTGAATTACATTAATATTATAGTAATAAAGATGCTTCTGACAGTTTAGCAGCTTAATTACTGGAATCCTAATTGGTTGTTTAATTTCAAATACATGGTAAAAAGTTCCACAGCTCCAGGAATTCCTTTTGTAACCAATGTTAAACCATAACAATAATACTTATCCCTTAAAACTACAATTTCACAAGGATTATCATCAACTTTTTATTTACCTTTGTTCACGAATATTTTCTTGTAGATTCACCTGCTTTGAGAGAACTGAACAATAACTTTATCAAGCTGGTGCAGGAACACGAAGTCAATGTACTGAGTTTTGGGGAAATGTTACCAACCTACATTGGCAGTATGATCAAACTGCATGTGGTACCTCTAACGTCAGCAGGTATAGTATACCTCAGACTAGTGAGACTATCCATGAGAGCCACTTCCTGTTCCCTTGATCATATTCCCACTAAATCACCCAACATTGCTTCCTGGCCCTCATGTTAGTTGATATTGTGAATGTTTCTCTCTCCTCAGGAACTGTCCCCATCTCATTCAAATCCTCTGTTATCAATGCAACCCCTTGATTCCTCTGTCCTTGTAAACTACTTCAATCTCCTTGTCCTGTCCAGAGGTCTTGTCACCTCCCAAGTCTGTGTACATCTTTCCCAAACTCCATATTTGGATCCTTTCAAACAATTTTCTATTCTGCTCCAGTATTGAAATGGCTCTTGATGAGTCTAATGGCTCCCATCTGTGCTGTCAAGACTCCAAGGGCTGAATTTTACGATTCCCCCACTGGTGGTTTTGCAGACCTCAAAACTGTGCCCTGACCTGGCCATAATTTTACCTCGGGCAATTTAAAGAAAGATATTAGCACAGACAATGTGGAATCTCTATGGGTTGAGTTAAGAAACACCAAGGGGCTAAAAACATTCGTGGGGATGGTATACAGACCACCAAGCTGTAGTGGTAATGTTGGGAATAATAGCAGACAGGAAATTAGAAATGCATGTGATAAAGGAACATCTGTGATTATGGGTGACTTTAATCTGCATAAAGATTGGGTGAGTCAAATTAGTCACAGTACAATGGTTTTCTGGACCAATACATTGAGAAACCAACAAGGGAACAGGCCTTCCTGGACTGGATATTGTGATTGAGAAAGGACTAGTTGGCAGTCTAGTTGTGAGAGAACCCTTGGGAATGAGTGACCATAATATGATAGAATTCTTTATCAATATGGATAGTGAGATAGTTGATACTCAGAACAGGGGGCCCTATAAGTAACTATGATGGTATGAGTTGGCTATGATGGACTGGGAAATATTACTGAAAGAAAGGACAGTGGACAGGCAATGGCAGGCATTCGAGGAACAAATAGGTTAACTCCTAAAGTTGTTTATTCCTATTTGGTGCAAAAGTGGAAAGGGAACTGTGGCCAAACCGTGGCTTACAAGGGAAATTAGAGATGGTATTAGATTTTTTTTTAAATGAACAAATTGGAAAGATAAAGCAATAGACCTGAGGATTGGGAGCCCTTTAAAATTCAGCAAAGGCAGACCAAGAGGTTAAATAGGAAGGGAAAAATAGAGTATGAAAGTAAGCTAGTAAGGAATATATAAACTGATTGTAAAAGTTTCTATAGGTATGTAAAAAGAAAATAATTGTGTGGCACAGTGGTCAGCACTGTTGCCTCACAGTGAAAGGGACCCAGGTTCAATTCCGGCCTCGGGTCACCGTCAGTGTCGAGTTTGCATGTTCTCCCTGTGTCTGCATGGGTTTCCTCTGGGTGCTCTGGTTTCCACCCACATTCCAAAGATGTGCAGATTAGGTGGATTAGGCATGCTTAATTGCCCCTTAGGTAAATACGTGGGGTTACGTGGATAGGGCCTGGGTGGGATTGTGGTCGGTGCAGACTTGATGAGTCAAATGGCCTCCTTCTGCACTGTAGGGCTTCTATGATTCTATGAATTGACAAAAAAAGAATGTAAGCCCCTTACAGTTAAATGGGGGAATTCATAATGAGGGAAAAGGAAATAGTTGAGGAAATAAATTTGTACTTTGCTTCTGTCTTCACAAAGGAAGACATAAATAATATACCAGAGGTTCTGAGAAAGACAAGTTTTAGTGAGGGGCTGAAGGAAATCAGTATTAGTAGAGAAATGGTTTTGGGGAAATTAATGGGATTGAAGGTAGATACATCTCCAGGGCCTGATAATCTTCATCCCAGAGTACTTAAGGAAGTGACTCCAGAAATAGTAGATCTATTGGTGGTCATTCTACAAAATTCTTTAGACTCTGGAATGGTTCT
Organism: Mustelus asterias; assembly: GCF_964213995.1. Lineage (NCBI taxonomy): Eukaryota > Metazoa > Chordata > Chondrichthyes > Carcharhiniformes > Triakidae > Mustelus > Mustelus asterias. The sequence continues at coordinate 65,788,086 of NC_135815.1, read as the reverse complement.
TACAGATTGGAGGATAGCTAATGTAAATAAGCTATTCAAAAAGAGAGGTAGAGAGAACTATAGACCAGTGAGCCTAACATCAGTAGTAGGGAAGTTATTAGAGTTCATTATCAAGGATTTCATAGCACAGCATTTGGAAAGCAGTGCTATAATCAGACAGAGTCAACATGGATTTATGAAAGGGAAATTATGCTTGACAAATGTACTGGAATTCTTTGAGGATGTAACTAGTAGAGTTGACCAGGGAGAATTGGTGGATGTGGTTTATTTAGGCTTTCAGAAGGAATTTGCAAAGTCTCACATAGCAGATTATCATGTAAAGTTAAAGTGGATGGGATTGCATATATTGTCTTGAGATGGTGAGAAAGCTGGTTTAGCAGACAAGAAGCAAAGAGTTGGAATAAATGGGTCTTTTTACGATTGGCAGGCAGTGACTAGTCAGATACTGTGGGGATCTGTGCTAGGACCTCAACTGTTCACATTATATATTAATGATTTGGATGAGGGAACGAAATGTATTATCTCCAAATTTGCAGATGATACAAAGTTAGGTGGGAAGGTGAGCTGTGAGGAGGATACAGAGATGCTTCAGTGTGATTTGGACAGGCTGAGTGAGTGGGCATATGCATGGCATGCGCAATGTAATGTGGATAAATGTAAAGTTATCCACTTCAGTAGCAAAAATAGGAAGGCATATTATTTGAATAGGTGTAAATTGAGAGAGGGGGATACTCAGCGAGACCTTGGTGTCCTCATTGCATAAATTGCTAAAAGTAAGTGCACAGGTGCAGCAGGCAGTAAAGAAGGCAAATGGTATGTTGGCCTTTAAACTGAGAGGATTTGAGTATAAAAATAGGGATGTTTTACTGAAATTGCATAGGGCATTGGTGAAGCCACACCTGGAGTATTGTGTGCAGTTTTGGTGTCCTTATCTGAGGAAGAATGTCCTTGCTATGGAGGAAGTGTAGCAAACATTTACCAGGTTGATTCCTGGGATGACAGGTCTGCCATTTGAGGAGAGACCAAGTCGGTTAGGATTATATTCATTGGAGTTTAGAAGAGTGAGAGTGGGTCTCATAGAAACTTATAATATTCTAACAGTATTAGACATGGTAATTATTATCAGTGTAGACTTGAAGGACCAAAGGCTCTTTCTGCGCTGTACAATTCTACAACTATGACTTGATAGTATTAACCTCGAGTTATGCTGAAAAATGAGACAGGCTGTTAAAACTTTTCATGTTGCACTCATAAGAACAGATGCAAGAATGCCAAATTTCGAAGGGAACAGCAGTCAATACTGCTTGAGAAAAGGGTGCTGATGAGTTGACAAGTCGACTCTGTTAAGTTACGGCACTGCCGTGGAGAATCTACATGGAACTACTGCCCCCCATACTTTTGTTCAATTTTTAAAAATCACAATGCTTGGACATTTCTCTTTTGGTTGCAGATAACAAGTGCCTGTGTATGTTAATTTAGTAAGCATAAGTGAGCCACATTACGAGCCTGACGATCTCAAATTAGTTGTTAATGTAATTCTTAGTATATTCAGGGATTGTTCAGCGAGTGCTGTTCAATTGTAGAATCACATCTAACATTAAATATTATATTCTGAGTTTTGTAAGCGGAGGCTGGTTGACTACATTCAGCACTCTTCACATAGCCATAGGGACATACTATCAAAGGGACATACTGTTTGATACAATCCACAGCTCCAGGGACCTGGGTTCGATTCTCGGCTTGGGTCACTGCCTGTATGGACTTTGCACATTCTCCTCGAGTCTGCGTGGGTTTCCTCCGGGTGCTCCGGTTTCCTCCCACAGTCCAAAGACGTGCGGGTTAGGTTGATTGGCCATGCTAAAATTGCCCCTTAGTGTCCTGAGATGCGTAGGTTAGAGGGATTAGTGGGTAAAATATGTAGGGATATATGTAGGGCCTGGGTGGGATTGTGGTTGGTGCAGACTCAATGGGCCGAATGGCCTTTTTCTGTACTGTAGGATTTCTATGATTCTATGATTAGTTACCAGGACATATGGCCTCCATCGCTGGCATTGCATCGGCCCTAAAATTCATATACAACATTGTTAATTTGTGTGGTATTGGCTTGGCAGTAGCACCCTGTTAGTGGAAAATATCACTCATGTTGCTACTGCATACCAGCAGTGTGAAGTAGCTAGCTTCACCAGCTCCTCAAATGAAACAAAAACATGGGGAACAATAGTTCTCTGGTGCATTCTATGGCAGTGCCTCAGCCAATCAGAATCAATTTGCCAACCAATTAACATCCTTTTCTCATGTTTCCTTAGAATTTGGCATTCTTGCGTTTGGACTGATGAGTGCAGGATGAAAAGGTTTGACAGTATGCCTCTTTTTCAGCAATACTCAAATAAAGATTTAGATATTATGATGCAACAAGTGAGGGATACTTATGATAAATACCAGATTTACAATTCAGTCAAGGGTTAAGGTGAATGCAAAAGGTAAAATGGAGAACCAACAAAGTTTTTTAAAAAAGGAGAAATGGGGTGGATGAAAATAGATTAGCATGTAAAATAAAAATATTTTAGAAGCATACAAATATTAAAAGGGTAGCCAAAGGAAGGATGAGGCCAATTAGTAACCAAAGGATGATTTTTTTTATTGAGGCAAAAGTCAGTCAAGAATCTATCTAACTCAACTTTAAAAATAGTCCGTGTCCTTGCTTCCACTGTTCTTTGGAGAAAAGAATCCTACAGACTAATGACTCTTTTGGCGTTCATTGCAAGAGGACTTGAGTACAGGAGCAAGGCTGTCTTACTGCAGCTGTACAGGGCCTTAGTGAGACCACACCTGGAGTATTGTGTGCAGTTTTGGTCTCCTTGCCTAGAAAGGACATACTTGCCATAGAGGGAGTACAGCGAAGGTTCACCAGATTAATTCTTGAGATGGCAGGATTGTCGTATAAGGAGGTATTGGATGGACTAGGTCTGTATTCACCTGAGTTTAGAAGAATGAGAGGGGATCTCATTGAAATGTATAAAATTCTGATGAGGTTGTAAAGACTGGATGCAGGGATGTTGTTTCCTCTGGCTGGGGGTCTAGAACAAGGAATCACAGTCTCAGGATACAGGGTGAGATAAGATTTAGGACTGCGATGAGAAGAAACCTTTTCACTCAGAAGATGGTGAATGTGTGGAATTCTCTACCACAGAAGGCTGTGGAGAATATATTTAAGAAGGAAATAGACAGATTTCTAGACTTTAAAGGCACCAAGAATATGAGGCGAGTGCGGAAGTTTGGCATTGAGATGGAAGATCAGCTATTAGCATATTGAACGGCGGAACAGGCTCAAAGGGCCAAATGACCTACTGTTCTATTTTCCATGTTTCTCTGAGTTAATAAAATTTCTCCTCATCTGCATCTTAAATGTGAGACTTATTTTGAACTGTGTCTCTCTCATAATGGGGAAGTCAGCATCCATCCTGTCAAGTCCACTCAAGATCTTCTAAACCCCATTGAATGTAGGCCCAACCTTTCCCCACTAGATAATCCCTTCACCCCATGAATAAGTTGTGTGAACCTTCTCTGAACTGCTTCTAATGTAATTATATTCTTTCCTAACTAGGGAGATCAAAATTGTTCACTTGCTGTACCTCCATACTAACCTTTTATGATTCATATCAAAACTCCTGTACTACCATTTAACTAAATACTGTTTTTCTATTCTTCCTACCATTTTCCCACATTATACTCCACCTACCAAAATATTTACCCATTCATATAACCGTTCTCCATCCCTTTGCAGACACATTATGCCTTCCTCACAACTTACTCTCCTATGTATCTTTGTGTCGTCAGCAAAATTAAGAACCATACATTTGGTCCCTTCATCCAAGTCATTGCAGTAGATTGTAAATAGTTGAGACATTAATCCCTGTGGCACTCCACTAGTTACAGCTTGGTGGTCCATTTATTTCTACACTCTGCTTCCTGTTAGCTAACCAGTCCTCTATCCATGGAACATTTTGCTCTACAAGATTTTTACTTTTCTACTTTGTTCATCTACCAAGTTGATGACTGTTGAGCAAGGTGCATTGCTTTATTAAATGTTCTATCAACGTGCCCTACCACCTTCTATGATTTACATACATATACACCGGGTTCCCTTTGTTCCTGCATCTCTGAGAGTTTCTCCCTTTATTTTTCACAGTCTCCCCACATTGTTCCTGCTAAAATTAATCACTTCACACTTCTCTACATTGAACTTCATCTGCCATTTGTCTGCCCAATCCACCAACTTGTCTATGTCCTTTTGAAGTTTAAGATAATCCTCATCACGATTGATAATGCTTCCAGTCTTCGTATCATCGACAAATTTTGAAGTCACGCCCTGTACCTACAATCTAGGTCATTAATATATATCAGGAACATCAAGGGTCACAACACTGCGGAACTTCACGACACACCTTCCTTCAATCTGAAAAACAAGTTTGCACTAATCCTATTGATTTGATTTGATTTATTATTACAAAGAACAAAGAACAATACAGCACAGGAACAGGCCCATCGGCCCTCCAAGCCCGCGCCGCTCCCTGGTCCAAACTAGACCATTCTTTTGTATCCCTCCATACCCACTCCATATGGCTATCTAGATAAGTCTTAAATGTTCCCAGTGTGTCCGCCTCCAGCACCTTGCCCGGCAGCGCATTCCAGGCCCCCACCACCCTCTGTGTAAAATACGTCCTTCTGATATCCGTGTTAAACCTCCCCCCCCCCTCACCTTGAACCTATGACCCCCTCGTGAACGTCACCACCGACCTGGGAAAAAGCTTCCCACCGTTCACCCTATCTATGCCTTTCATAATTTTATACACCTCTATTAGGTCACCCCTCATCCTCCGTCTTTCCAGTGAAATGTAGACAGAGTCAATGGATGGGAGGCTGGTTTGCGTGATGGATTGGGCTACATTCACGACTTTTTGTAGTCCCTTGTGGTCTTGGGCAGAGCAGGAGCCATACCAAGCTATGATAGAACCAGAAAGAATGCTTTCTATGGTGCATCTGTAAAAGTTGGTGAGAGTCATAGCTGACATACCAAATTTCCTTAGTTTTCTGAGAAAGTAGAGGCATTGATGGGCTTTCTTAACTATAGTGTCGGCCTGGGGGGCTTAGGACAGGTTGTTGGTGATCTGGACATCTAAAAACTTGAAGCTTTCGACCCTTTCTACTTCGTTCCCATTGACGTAGATGAACATGTATGCATGTTCTCCTATACACTTCCTGAATTCGATGACAATCTCCTTTGTTTTGTTGACATTGAGGGAGAGATTATTGTTGCTGCAGCAGTTCACCAGATTCTGTGTCTCATTCCTGTACTCTGTCTTGTCATTGTTTGAGATCCGACCCACTACAGTGGTGTCGTCAGCAAACTTGAAAATCGAATTGGAGAGGAATTTGGCCACGCAGTCAGGTGTATAAGGAGTATGGTAGGGGGCTGAGAACACAGCCTTGTGGGGCACCGGTGTTGAGGATGATCGTGGAGGAGGTTTTGTTGCCTATCCTTACTAATTGTGGTCTGTGGGTTAGGAAGTTCAGGATCTAGTCGCAGAGGGAAGTGCCGAGGCCCAGGCCATGGAGTTTGGAGATAGGTTTCATGGGAATAATGATGTTGAAGGCTGAGCTGTAGTCAATAAATAGGAGTCTGACATAGGTATCCTTCTATCTAGGTGTTCCAGGGTTGAGTGCATGGCCAGGGAGATGGTGTCTGCTGTGGACCTGTTGCGGCGGTAGACAAACTGTAGTGGATCCAGGTAGTCCGGGAGGCTGGAATTGATTTGTGCATGACTAGCCTTTCGAAGCACTTCATAATGATGGATGTCAGAGCCACCAGCCGATAGTCATTAAGGCACACTGTTTGGTTTTTCTTAGGTACCGGGAAGATGGATTCCAATCTATATTTGGAAGTTTCTCCGTTATAATTATTCCATAATTTTTGTACCTCTGTAATTTTTTTGCAGATTTGTTTCTCTATATCCTGCATCCCTTCCACTAGTGGTGGTCTATATATCACACCAATCAATGTTATTGCACCTTTTTCTATTCCCTACCTCTAGTCAGAGAGATGACATCCTTGACCCCTCTAGAGCATTCTCCCTCTGCAGTACTGGTCACGAGCTTACCACCTCGTTCCACCCATCGATTAGCATGGCGAGCTGGGAAAATAGCGTGCGATGTGAAAAGTTAGTATTGCGCCTGGCGTCACACGGTTTCCAATCTTCCCAGCCATTTTTTCCAGGTGTGAACCGTTTTGTGCCCAAAATGGGTGTGACACTTATTAGCATGTATTTGAATGAATTTTAATATCATTAGTGAGTTCGGCACAGCTGCTTCCCCCCTCCCAGATATTTCCCACCAGGAGACCCTCAGAGGTGTGCCTTGTTTGTGAGCAGATATCCACTCCATCTGACGAAGGAGCAGAGCTCCGAAAGCTAATGGTATTTGCTACCAAATAAACCTGTTGGACTTTAACCTGGTGTTGTTAAAACTCTTACTAGAGGGCACCGCCACAGCGGTCCAGGGAGTAAAACCGCACCTTCAGGAGCCCGATGGACCAGCGCGTGCGCACTCACTGCCATTGCCACCGTCTCCCAGACCCCATTGCCGGCCTGACCCCTGGGTTGTCGCCTGTCCTGGGGGAAAAAAATGACCCTCCTCTCTTCGAAAGCATCCAGCAGATGGCACAGCTCTCTCTCTGAAAACCTTGGTGCTGCTCTTCGTGGTGCCATCTTCCTGGCATGACTGACACTGAGTCTATTGTTAGCGCTTATATGGAGCTGCCCCTTGTTAACGCCGTACAACTGCGGCCACTTTGAGTGAGTCAAGCACCCGGAGGGTCTTTTCCGACGTGTATCAAATCGAGGCTCTTTCATTGCACTAAGTGTCAAAATATTGCAGTGCGGAGTACACTGAAAAAACTGGCGTGATTCAGACTTTTATGACATTTAACATTTTTTTGATCAATACTGCCACTTGCCCCCTCCCCTCTACTCTCTTTTCTTCCACACCTGTCTCTCCAAAAACACCTTGTATCCATGAATATATACTGTCCAGTCCTGCTGTCTTGGAGCCATATCTCCGTTATAACAATTATATCATAGTTCCATGAGTTAGCCTGTGCCTGTAGTTCACCAATATTATTAACCACACTCCTTGCATTCACATACATGCACAGTAATCTTCTTGACTTTCCCTGTTACTCTGACTCTATCTAATGACTTACTATTGTTCGCTCTAGTTTTATCAAACTCTCCAAGTAGTCTATTTCCCTTGATACTACTCTCTGGTATATCCTCCTAATCAGTTAATGAATGTCTACTTACCATTTCCAGTTTTTCTCTCCTTTTGGAATTTCCCCTCAATTTTCTACTCCCCTCCCAGTGACAAAGAAGTATGTATAAGATTTTAGTATTTAGTGTCTTTCTTGCCTACAAAACACTCAGCTCTTTCAATATCCAATGTTCTCTCATCGTGTTTTCCCTTGTGAGTTCTAGGAAGTTCCATACACACAGTTAAAGGCAAAATCCTGGTTAAAAGAATGAATAATTAGCATTTCACATATTTAAATAACCAACATTCTTGTCCCATACAATTTCTGCTCTTTCAATCAGTCACCCTTTGTTCCTTCAAAGACAGGGATGGCCATTCTAGTAGTAAATCACAGAAATTGATGTTCCAGTACAAGTAGTGTTATTCCACTGCTTGTACCAATAGCAATAAGAAAATTTAGCTTAAAATATTTACAACAGAGGATCACTGATAACAGCGAGGCAACAGTAAGCATATCACATAAGAGAAAAACTAGGATTTAGATACTACCATTCGAAACCTCAGGATATTCCAAATTGTATTATAGCCAGTTATCTGTGATAGTATAGAAACTCTTTCAAACTCAATATTCCCCTCCTGTGTAGGCAGATTTTGGCAAGGTGTAAAAGTAACAGGGTTATTGTGGTGGAAGATGTTAATTTCCCCTATATTGACTGGGTCTCACTTAGTGCTAGGGGCGTGGATGGGGCAGAGTTTGTAAGGAGCATCCAGGAAGTCTTCCTGAAACAGTATGTAGATAGTCCAACTAGGGAAGGGGCCATACTGGACCTGGTATTGGGGAATGAGCCTGGCCAGGTGGTCGATGTTTCAGTAGGGGAGCAGTTCGGGAACAGTCACCACAATTCAGTAAGCTTTAAGGTACTGATGGATAAAGATAAGTGTAGTCCTCAAGTTAAGGTGCTAAATTGGGGAAAGGCTAATTACAACAATATTAGGCAGGAACTGAAGAATGTAGATTGGGGGCAGATGTTTGAGGGCAAATCAACATCTGGCATGTGGAAGGCTTTCAAGTGTAAATTGATAGGGATTCAGGAACGGCACATTCCTGTAAGGATGAAGGATAAGTATGGCAAGTTTTGGGAACCTTGGATAACGAGAGATATTGTGAGCCTAGTCAAAGAGAAAAAGGAAGCATTTGTCAAAGCTAGGAGGCTGGGAACACACGAAGCAAGTGTGGAATACAAGGAAAGTAGGAAGAAACTTAAGCAAGGAGTAAGAAGAGCTAAAAAGGGTCATGAAAAAGCATTGGCCAACAGGATTAAGGAAAATCCCAAGGCTTTTTACACATATATAAAGAACAAGAGGGTAGCCAGGGAGAGGGTTGGTCCACTCAAGGACAAGGGAGGGAATCTATGTGTGGAGCCAGAGGAAATGGGCGAGATATTAAATGAGTACTTTGCGTCAGTATTTACCGAAGAGAAGGACTTGGTGCATGATGAGCCTGGGAAAGGATGTGTAGATAGTTTGAGTCATGTTGAGATCAAAAAGGAGGAGGTATTAGGGTTCTTGAGAAACATCAAGGTAGACAAGTCTCCAGGGCCTGATGGGATATACCCCAGAATACTGAGAGGCAAGTGATGAAATTGCTGGGGCCTTGAGAGAAATCTTTGCATCCTCACTGGCTACAGAGGAGGTGAACACAGTAAGAGTTTTAACAACACCAGGTTAAAGTCCAACAGGTTTATTTGGTAGCAAATACCATTAGCTTTCGGAGCGCTGCTCCTTCGTATCTTCGTATCACATCGATCTTTATAAGACGAAAGAGCAGCGCTCCGAAAGCTAATGGTATTTGCTACCAAATAAACCTGTTGGACTTTAACCTGGTGTTGTTAAAACTCTTACTGTGTTCACCCCAGTCCAACGCCGGCATCTCCACATCATGACTACTACAGAGGAGGTCACAGTAAGAAGTTTAACAACGCCAGGTTAAAGTCCAACAGGTTTATTTGGTAGCCCTCTAATAAATCTGTTGGACTTTAACCTGGTGTTGTTAAACTTCTTCTGTGTTTACCCCAGTCCAACGCCAGCATCTCCTCATACAGAGGAGGTCCCAGAGGATTGGAGAATAGCCAATGTTGTTCCTTTGTTTAAGAAGGGTAGCAAGAATAATCCAGGTAATTACAGGCCGGTGAGCCTTACATCGGTGGTAGGGAAATTATTGGAGAGGATTCTTCGAGACAGGATTTATTCCCACTTGGAAATAAGTGGACGTATTAGTGAGAGGCAACATGGTTTTGTGAAGGGGAGGTCGTGTCTCACGAACTTGATCGAGTTTTTCGAGGAAGTGATGAAGATGATTGATGACGGTAGGGCAGTGGATGTTGTCTACATGGACTTCAGTCAGGCCTTTGACAAGGTCCCTCATGGCAGAATGGTGCAGAAGGTGAAGTCGCATGGGATCAGAGATGAGCTGGCAAGGTGGATACAAGACTGGCTCAGTCAAAGAAGACAGAGGGTAGCAGTGGAAGGGTGCGTTTCTGAATGGAGGGCTGTGACAAGTGGTCAAGGAGGAAGGGGCTTGGAGCTCCGAAAGCTTGTGTGGCTTTTGCTACCAAATAAACCTGTTGGACGTTAACCTGGTGTTGTTAAACTTCTTACTGTGTTTACCCCAGTCCAACGTCGGCATCTCCATATCATGACAAGTGGTGTTCCTCAGGGATCAGTGCTGGGACCTTTGCTGTTTGTAATATATATAAATGATTTGGAGGAAAATGTAACTGGATTGATTCGTAAGTTTGCGGACGACACAAAGGTTGGTGGATTTGCGGATAGCGATGAGGACCATCAAGAGGATACAGCAGGATATAGATCAGTTGGAGACTTGGGCGGAGAGATGGCAGATGGAGTTTAATCCGGACAAATGTGAGGTAATGCATTTTGGAAGGTCTAATACAGATAGGAAATATACAGTAAATGGCAGAACCCTTAGGAGTATTGATGAGCAAAGGGATCTGGGTGTACAGGTACACAGGTCAGTGAAAGTGGCAATACAGGTGGAGAAGGTAGTCAAGAAGGCATACGGCATGCTTGCCTTCATCGGCTGGGGTATTGAGTTTAAAAATTGGCAAGTCATGTTGCCGCTTTATAGAACATTCGTGAGGCCGCACTTGGAATATAGTGTTCAATTCTGGTCGCCACACTACCAGAAGGATGTGGAGGCTTTGGAGAGGGTACAGAAAAGATTTACCAGGATGTGGCCTGGTATGGAGGGCATTAGCTATGAAGAGAGATTGGAGAAACTTGGTTTGTTCTCACTGGAGCGACAGAGGTTGAGGGGAGACCTGATAGAAGTCTACAAGATTATGAGAGGCATGGACAGAGTGGATAGTCAGAAGCTTTTTCCCAGGGTGGAAGAGTCAATTACTAGGGGGCAAGTTTTAAAAGAGATGTACGAGGCAGAGTTTTTTACACAGAGAGCGGTGGGTGCCTGGAACTCGTTGCCGGGGGAGGTAGTGGAAGCGGATACGGTAGTGACTTTTAAGGGGTGTCTTGACAAGTACATGAATGAGATGGGAATAGAGGGATATGGTCCCCGGAAGCGTCGGGGGTTTTAGTTAAGTCAGGCAGCATGGTCGGTGCAGGCTTGGAGGGCAGAAGGGCCTGTTCCGTGCTGTAATTTTCTTTGTTCTTTGTTTGTACAACATTCCTTCACTTTTATTTATGATTAGTACAAAATCTTGTGTTGTTCATTGGAGTTTTTGAATGATTTTCTTCAAGCTGATCTTTGAATGAGAATTCCTGGCATTTAATGGTTGCAAATCAATCATGGAATTCAATGAGAAGAGTGCAATGAGTGAAAATTAAGTACTCCAATGTAAGTTAAGAATATGCCATTAATTTAAAACTGAGTTGTTGTTCATGAGTTCCTTTTATTGTGCCATGGGAAATTGAATGATTGAGAAAATTGAGGAACACTTTGTTATACAGCTTTAATTTAAACACCTTCCAAGCATTCCAGTTTAATGAGACTAACAAGGACAGTAATTCAATTATTTCTTTATTTAACACTTCTAGTACCAACTCAAACATAAACAATTGCAACTCATACTGAACAAATACTGGGTGTCCTTGATAGGTATGTTCCTGTCAGGCAGGGAGGAAATGGCCGAGTGAGGGAACCATGGTTCACAAAAGAGGTGGAATGTCTTGTGAAAAGGAAGAGGGAAGCTTATGTAGGGATGAGGAAACAAGGTTCAGATGGCTCGATTGAGGGTTACAAGTTAGCAAGGAATGAGCTGAAAAAGGGGCTTAGGAGAGCTAGGAGGGGACATGAGAAGTCCTTGGCGGGTCGGATCAAGGAAAACCCCAAGGCTTTGTACTCTTATGTGAGGAATAAAAGAATGACCAGGGTGAGGTTAGGGCCGGTCAAGGACAGTAGTGGGAACTTGTGTATGGAGTCAGTAGAGATAGGCGAGGTGATGAATGAATACTTTTCTTCAGTGTTCACCAAGGAGAGGGGCCATGTTTTTGAGGAAGAGAAGGTGTTACAGGCTAATAGGCTGGAGGAAATAGATGTTCGGAGGGAGGATGTCTTGGCAGTTTTGAATAAACTGAAGGTCGATAAGTCCCCTGGGCCTGATGAAATGTATCCTAGGATTCTGTGGGAGGCAAGGGATGAGATTGCAGAGCCTTTGGCGTTGATCTTTGGGTCCTCGCTGTCCACGGGGATGGTGCCAGAGGACTGGAGAATGGCGAATGTTGTTCCTCTGTTTAAGAAAGGGAATAGAAATGACCCTGGTAATTATAGACCGGTTAGTCTTACTTCGGTGGTTGGTAAATTGATGGAAAGGGTCCTTAGGGATGGGATTTACGACCATTTAGAAAGATGCGGATTAATCCGAGATAGTCAGCACGGATTCGTGAAGGGCAAGTCGTGCCTCTCAAATTTGATAGAATTTTTTGAGGAGGTAACTAAGTGTGTTGATGAAGGTAGGGCAGTTGATGTCATATACATGGATTTTAGTAAGGCGTTTGATAAGGTCCCCCATGGTCGGCTTATGATGAAAGTGAGGAGGTGTGGGATAGAGGGAAAGTTGGCCGATTGGATAGGTAACTGGCTGTCTGACCGAAGACAGAGGGTGGTGGTCGATGGAAAATTTTCGGATTGGAGGCAGGTTGCTAGCGGTGTGCCGCAGGGATCAGTGCTTGGTCCTCTGCTCTTTGTGATTTTTATTAATGACTTAGAGGAGGGGGCTGAAGGGTGGATCAGTAAATTTGCTGATGACACCAAAATTGGTGGAGTAGTGGATGAGGTGGAGGGGTGTTGTAGGCTGCAAAGAGACATAGATAGGATGCAAAGCTGGGCTGAAAAATGGCAAATGGAGTTTAACCCTGATAAATGTGAGGTGATTCATTTTGGTAGGACAAATTTAAATGTGGATTACAGGGTCAAAGGTAGGGTTCTGAAGACTGTGGAGGAACAGAGAGATCTTGGGGTCCATATCCACAGATCTCTAAAGGTTGCCAGTCAAGTGGATAGAGCTGTGAAGAAGGCCTATAGTGTGTTAGCTTTTATTAACAGGGGGTTGGAGTTTAAGAGCCGTGGGGTTATGCTGCAACTGTACAGGACCTTGGTGAGACCACATTTGGAATATTGTGTGCAGTTCTGGTCACCTCACTATAAGAAGGATGTGGAAGCGCTGGAAAGAGTGCAGAGGAGATTTACCAGGATGCTGCCTGGTTTGGAGGGTAGGTCATATGAGGAAAGGTTGAGGGAGCTAGGGCTGTTCTCTCTGGAGCGGAGGAGGCTGAGGGGAGACTTAATAGAGGTGTATAAAATGATGAAGGGGATAGATAGAGTGAACGTTCAAAGACTATTTCCTCGGGTGGATGGAGCTGTTACAAGGGGGCATAACTATAGGGTTCGTGGTGGGAGATACAGGACGGATATCAGAGGTAGGTTCTTTACGCAGAGAGTGGTTGGGGTGTGGAATGGACTGCCTGCAGTGATAGTGGAGTCAGACACTTTAGAAACATTTAAGCGGTTATTGGATAGGCACATGGAGCACACCAGGATGATAGGGAGTGGGATAGCTTGATCTTGGTTTCAGATAAAGCTCGGCACAACATCGTGGGCCGAAGGGCCTGTTCTGTGCTGTACTGTTCTATGTTCTATGTTCTATGTTCATTAACCCTTTACCGAACTTAACTAACTGAACATCAACTTTCAACTGCACTTTAACTCTAATTGAACATCAATTTTAACTATTTAACTGAAGATAGATAGTACCGAGTTAGGAAAACGCTGGCCAAGAAATATCCTCGATGTAGAATCGATTTTCTTCTCTCTCAAGCATTCTTCAGGGTACAAGCTTTATTGCAATGGTTGGTCTCTTCCGAGTTATTGCTGCCAAACAAAGAACTCATGTCTTTGATCCACAATTCTCCACTTGCTTCCAGAAGAGTCTCTGTCATCCAGCCAATTGTGTAACCAGAAATCGATCACCTGGCTCGAACATCCAGTGAAATTATATTTGAACGAAGCCATGATGCTTAGCTCATTTTACATGTCCCATACATAGCAGCCATAAATCGGAGCCACAATGTCTCAGTTAATGTAAACAACTTCCCTGATCTGACCAACCCAGGAAACTTCAGATCATAGCTCTCAGACCAGAGCCTCTTTACGACCTGCATCTGGTTTTAATCTATAAATTGACCAAATTCCCAGCATGCTTCACTCTGAGCCAGAATAGCCATTTTAAAGCCACTATTGTCAATATTGTTATTAAATCATTGTTGCAGCCGTTCTTTCTCCGTCTCCAACTTGCTCCTGTACCATTGTTATATTTTCAGTCACTTTACGTTAGTTGGTAGAAAAGGACTGTTGCACCCCAGATTAATGGGGTGTGAGTTCACATATTTAGTTCTCAGCCTGAGCCATCACACTGTGAGGAGCTGTCATTACTCCTGAAATCAAGTGCTTTTTTATTGGAAAGGGAAAAGAAAATTAGAAGGTGCCATACTGAAGTACTTGTGTGTAGTTCTTAAAACCAAGCTTCAAATTGGCATTGGGAAAGACCACTTTGCACCTTCCTGGTCTGGTTGACTCAGTTTTAGAGTATGTAGTTCACTTACCAACTGAAGGTAGTGATGAGATCTTATTTTTGTCATCAGGTGACAGTTCTGTTACTTTAATGGAATCTGCACAATTACACATTATACATTTAGATTTTAATTATTTTTCAGACTTGGGAATTGGGGATCTTATTCCCTTGGACGTTAATCATCTAAACATTTGCAAACCTGGGAGCAGAGATTCCTTCCTTTATCAGCGGAGTCTGAAATTTATAAAAGATGCCCTGGCAAAAGAACTCAGAAAGGCGAATCAAGATCTCACTAAGCAGCCATAGTTTCGACTTTAGTGAGCAAATCCTACTTTACATGGTACTTTATGGCAATGTGTTCCTCATGTAAACAAAAATTTGAAAAAGCCAGTGCTTGCTACATTTTAGGATTATACTAAAAATTGTGGTATATAATAAATGAAACAATATATATACACATTTATAATAATATTATAGGTCCACAAAAGACAATCTGCTAATGCACAAATAACTATTTTGTTTAAAGGATATAATTTTTTTATAAAAGAACTGTATTTCAAAATCTATGTTTAATGAAACTGGTTATTTATTTATTACTGACAGTTTGCTTTGCAACCTTTCAATTAATTTAACCTTGCACTTTGGGTTTACATGAAAGGCAACACTCCTGTCTTGCAGTAATGTCAAAACTTGGTTAACCAAATTTACGCAAGAACTTCCACTGGTTTTCCACTGTTAATGCTTTTTGCTTTGCCTAATAATGGGACATGGTACCATGGTATATCACAATTATGCAACAAATGGTACAACATTGAAGACACTAACGTGTTTATTGAAATATTTGCCAGGTTTGTATGTTGGGTTGTAAAGCCAATCTTGTTCCATTTGGGATGATTTTATTCTACTTAATAATAGCGAAGACAAAGAAAGGCCCACTTTGTGATTGTCTTGAGCAAACATTTGAAGAATCACAACATTACAAGATTGCATTGCAAATGTTTTTTTTCCCAGTGGAAGATGCCTTGACAACATTTTCTTTCAAAACAAATATTAAAGCAATTTGAAAACTCATGTTTTTGAAGGTTCTGATCTTTTAAAAGAATTCCCCGAAGAGTTTCATAACCAGTTAAGTGCTTTTGTGTAATCATCATAAAGTGATCAGGAGATAAATAAATGCAAATATTAGAGATTGTAGGTGCTGAAAGATGAACAGAAACAGTTTATGGTAATGTAAATACCATTTGAGAGAAGCTTTTGGGATAGAAGTGGATACCGTCATTGGAAATATTGGCAGTGACATCATACAAGCATAGGTGTGAGTGAAAGACAAAGATGAGGTGCAGCTAGGGAGTAGGGTTTATTTTAAGAAAGAGTGATCTCTGTAGCTAGATGGAGAACTGGCTTTACAAATGAAAAATTATACAATACATATTGCCAGGATGACTGTCATAGAGGTTTACAGCATGGAAACAGGCCCTTCGGCCCAACTTGTCCATGCCACCCTTTTTTTTAAAAAACCCCTAAACTAATCCCAATTGCCCGCATTTGGCCCATATCCTTCTATACCCTTCATACCCATGTAACTACCTAAATGCTTTTTAAAAGATAAAATTGTACCCGCCTCTACTACTACTCTGGCAGCTTGTTCCAGACACTCACCACCCTCAGTGTGAAAAAATTGCCCCTCTGGACACTTTTGTATCTCTCCCCTCTCACCTTAAACCTATGCCCTCTAGTTTTAGACTCCCCTATTTTTGGGAAAAGATATTGACTATCTACCTTGTCTATGCCCCTCATTATTTTATAGACCAAGGTCACCCCTCAGCCTCCTACGCTGCAGAGAAAAAAGTCCCATACTATTCAGCCTCTCCTTATAACTCAATCCATCAAGTCCCGGTAGCATCCTAGTAAATCTTTTCTGCACTCTTTCTAGTTTAATAATATCCTTTCTATAATAGGGTGACCAGAATTGCACACGGTATTCCAAGTGTGGCCTTACCAATGTCTTGTACAACTTCAACAAGACATCCCAACTCCTGTATTCAATATTCTGACCGATGAAACCAAGCATGCCGAATGCCTTCTTCACCACTCTGTCCACCTGTGACTCCACATTCAAGGAGCTATGAACATGTAACCCTAGATCGCTTTGTTCTGTAACTCTCCCCAATGCCCTACCATTAACTGAGTAAGTCCTGCCCTGGTTCAATCTACCAAAATGCATTACCTCGCACTTGTCTAAATTAAACTCCATCTGCCATTCGTCAGCCCACTGGCCCAATTGATCAAGATCCTGCTGCAATTGCAGGTAACCTTCTTCACTGTCCACCATGCCACCAATCTTGGTGTCATCTGCAAACGTACTAACCATGCCCCCTATATTCTCATCCAAATCATTAATATAAATGACAAATAACAGTGGGCCCAGCACTGATCCCTGAGGCACACCGCTAGTCACAGGCCTCCAGTTTGAAAAACAACTCTCTACAACCACCCTCTGGCTTCTGTCAAGAAGCCAATTTTGTATCCATTTAGATACCTCACCCTGGATCCCGTGAGATTTAACTTTGTGCAACAACCTACCATGCGGTACCTTGTCAAAGGCCTTGCTAAAGTCCATGTAGACAACATCAACTGCACTGCCCTCATCTACCTTCTTGGTTACCCCTTCCAAAAAACTCAATCAAATTTGTGAGACATAATTTTCAACTCACAAAGCCTGTCCTTAATCAGTCCTTGCATCTCTCAATGCCTGTAGATCCTGTCTCTCAAAATACCTTCCAACAATTTACCCACCACAGATGTGAGGCTCACTGGCCTATAGTTCCCAGGCTTTTCCCTGCAGCCCTTTTTAAACAAAGGCACAACATTTGCCACTCTCCAATCTTCAGGCACCTCACCCGTGACTATCGATGATTCAAATATCTCGGCTAGGGGACCCGCAATTTCCTCCCTAGCCTCCCACAACATCTGGGATATACCTCATCAGGTCCCGCAGATTTATCTACCTTGATACGCTTTAAGACTTCCAGCACCTCCTTCTCTGTAATATGTACACTCCTCAAGACATCAATATTTAATTCCCCAAGTTCCCTAACATCCATGCTTTTCTCAACAGTAAATACTGATGAGAAATATTCATTTAGGATCTCACCCATCTCTTGTGGATCCGCACATAGATGACCTTGTTGATCCTTAAGAGACCCTACTCTCTCCCTTGTTACTCTTTTGCCCTTTATGTATTTGTAGAAGCTCTTTGGATTCTCCTTGTCAAAGTAGATGGAAAGATAGCAAAGTTATCGGTAATAAGAAGGCTTAAGTTCCAGATCAATTCTACACTGAATTCCTATTTTGAAACAAGACCCTGTGTGTCCATTACCAAATGGAAGTTATCAAATTTTTTCTTGGATTCAATCCTGCAAGAGGTAATACCTCAAGGATATTAAAAGATATTAGATTACCGCTTCAGGCTTAGCTTAAGCTCTATAACTAAACTTACAACTGTGGTTAAAACAATACCTGATCGGGAAGAGTACTGTTATGATGACCACAAAGGCCATGGGGGATCATCTGTAGATCTACCCATGCACTTCATGGAATATGAGCTGCCTTATTGAATGAGCAGAGGTTTGCCCAATGGAAAGCAGTCAGTGGGGATTTTTAAGCCTGTGACTTTTCATGGACCAGCATTGTAGGTCCCAAGGTGAAGACTACCTGACCTGTAAGCTGTGAGAGCAGCCTTTTCCTTTGGTGCACAATAAAGGGCATTGGTGACGTTAAACTGGCGTATGACTGAATTACTACATTGGCGACGAGAATAAAATGTTGCAAAAAAATGTATTTTTTTCCTCCATCTTGCCCTCCAGACAACCCCTGAATGTCAACAACATTGAAGGAGACGAAAAGCAAAAAGTGTTATTGCTAAGTTCTTGGCTAGGTTGGGGAAATAGCTGAACACTGTGAATTTGGACCACCTCTTGATGAAATGTTACAGGACAATATGTGGCATAAATGACCTAACCATCCAAAATAAGCGGTTGTACAGTGCAGTGTTAATTTACGTCTACTTGTGACACTTAATGAAGTTACTGTGACAGTCCCCTCATCGCCAAACTCCGGTGCTTGTTCGGGTACACCGAGGGAGAATTTAGCATAGCCAATGCACCTAACCAGCACACCTTTCAGACTGTGGGCCGAAATAGAGGAAACCCACGCAGACAAAGGGAGAACGTGAAGACTCCGCACAGACAGTGACCTAAGCCAGGAATCGAACCTGGGTCCCTGGCGCTGTGAGGCAGCAGTGCTGACCACTGTACCACCATGCTGCCCAAAAGGGGCAAGGGGCATCAAGCAGCAATGCCTTTCAACTGGTGAGAGGGACCATAAGTCCTCAATGGAATGTGCTTGTGTGAATCAGGTATTAAAGGGCCCCATAGAAACCCTAATGTCACCACCAGACAGTCAAGAAACAGGAGTATTAAAGAGCATACTCCAGAAAGGTGTGGTTGCCAGTGGACGGATTACTATAAGCACTGTAAAAGGACACAGCCACAGCGATGTTTCAGGAACAGGCAAAACGCACGCTGCCTATGAAGAAAGCGAAGACTGGTACATCAACACACAATGCAGGTATTCCGTCTTCCAGAGATAGCAACAATACAACTGAATCATATTGTATCGCCTAAAGTTGTCCCAATAATGTTGGAATTACTAGTAAATGACTATCCCATGAAGATGGAGGTGGACTTTGGAGCTGCAGTCTATATTATCAGAGGATGTATTTTGGTAGATTGAACCAGGGCAGGACTTACCCAGTTAATGGTAGGGCGTTGGGGAGAGTTTTATAGAACAAAGAGATCTAGGGGTACATGTTCATAGCTCCTTGAAAGTGGAGTCACAGGTGAATAGAGTGGTGAAGAAGGCATTCCGCATGCTTGGTTTCATTGGTCAGAACATTGAACAAAGAACAATACAGCACAGGAACAGGCCCTTCGGCCCTCCAAACCTGCTCCGCTCCCTGGTCCAAACTAGACCATTCTTTTGTATCCCTCCATTCCCACTCTGTTCATGTGGCTATCTAGATAAGTCTTAAACGTTCCCAGTGTTTCCGCCTCCACCACCTTGCCCGGCAGCGCATTCCAGGCCCCCCACCACCCTCTGTGTAAAATACGTCCTTCTGATATCCGTGTTAAACCGCACCCCCCCCCCCCCCCACCTTGAACCTATGACCCCTCGTGAACGTCACCACTGACCTGGGGAAAGCTTCCCACCGTTCACCCTATCTATGATAATTTTATAATTATATTTCATAATTTTATACACCTCTATTAAGTCTCCCCACATCCTCCGTCTTTCCAGTGAAAACAACCCCAGTTTACCCAATCTCTCCTCATAACTAAGCCCCTCCATACCAGGAAACATCCTGGTAAACCTCCTCTGCACTCTCTCTAAAGCCTCCACATCCTTCTGGTAGTGTGGCGACCAGAACTGGGCGCAGTATTCCAAATGCGGCCGAACCAACGTTCTATACAACTGCAACATCAGACCCCAACTTTTATACTCTATGCCCCGTCCTATAAAAGCAAGCATGCCATATGCCTTATTCACTACCTTCTCCACCTGTGACGTCACCTTCAAGGATCTGTGGACTTGCACACCCAGGTCCCTCTGCGTATCTACACCCTTTATGGTTCTGCCATTTATCGTATAGCTCCCCCCTACGTTAGTTCTACCAAAATGCATCACTTCGCATTTATCTGGATTGAACTCCATCTGCCATTTCTTTGCCCAAATTTCCAGCCTATCTATATCCTTCTGTAGCCTCTGACAATGTTTCTCACTATCTGCAAGTCCAGCCATTTTCGTGTCATCCGCAAACTTACTGATCACCCCAGTTACACCTTCTTCCAGATAGTTTATATAAATCACAAACAGCAGAGGTCCCAATACAGAGCCCTGCGGAACACCACTAGTCACAAGCATCCAGCCGGAAAAAGACACTTCCGCTACCACCCTCTGTCTTCTGTGGCTCTTGCAACTCGGCCAACATTGTCTACCTGATACGCTGCAGGAAAGGATGTCCCGAGGCATGGTACATTGGGGAAACCATGCAGACGCTACGACAACGGATGAATGAACACCGCTCGACAATCACCAGGCAAGACTTCTCTTCCTGTGGGGGAGCACTTCAGCAGTCACGGGCATTCAGCCTTGGATCTTCAGGTAAGCATTCTCCAAGGTGGCCTTCACAACACACGACAGCGCAGAGTCGCTGAGCAGAAACTGATAGCCAAGTTCCGCACACATGAGGACGGCCTAAACCGGGATGTTGGATTTATGTCACATTATCAGTAACCCCCCACAGCTTGCCCCCTGGACTTGCAGAATCTCACTAGGTGTTCTGTCTGGAGACAATACACATCTCTTTAACCTGTGTTTAATGCTCCCTCCACCCACATTGTCTGTACCTTTAAGACCTGGCTGGCTGTAGGGATTCGCATTCTAATTAGTATTCTGTAACTTGATTTCTCTGTGCACTGTTTGAGAGCACATTTCCACTCCATCTGACGAAGGAGCAGCGCTCTGAAAGCTTATGGTATTTGCTACCAAATAAACCTGTTGGACTTTAACCTGGTGTTGTGAGACTTCTTCCTGTGTTCACCCCAGTCCAACGCCGGCATCTCCACATTCTGTGACCCAGCAGTTCTCCACCCATCTAGCCACCTCCCCCTTTATCCCATGAGATCCAACCTTTTGCACCAACCTACCATGAGGGACTTTGTCAAACGTTTTACTAAAGTCCATATAGATGACATCCACGGCCCTTCCCTTGTCAACCATTCTAGTCACTTCTTCAAAAAACTCCACCAGGTTGAATACAGGAGTTGGGACGTCTTGTTGAAGTTGTACAAGACATTGGGAAGGCCACACTTGGAATACTGTGTACAGTTCTGGTCATCCTATTATAGAAAGGATATTATTAAACTAGAAAGAGTGCAGAAAAGATTTACTCGGATGCTACCGGGACTTGATGGTTTGAGTTATACAGAGAGGCTGGATAGACTGGGTCTTTTTTCCCTGGAGCATAGGAAGCTTAGGGATGATCTTATAGAGATCTATAAAATAATTAGGGGCATAGATCAACTAGATAGTCAACATCTTTTCCCAAAGATAGGGGAGTCTAAAACTAGAGGGCATTGGTTTAAGGTGAGAGGGAAGAGATACAAAGAACAGTACAGCACAGGAAACAGGCCCTTTGGCCTTCCAAGCTTGTGCCGCTCATTGGTCCAACTGGACCATACAAAAGCGTCCAGAGGGGCAATTTTTTCACACACAGGGTGGTGAGTGTCTGGAACAAACTGCCAGAGGTAGGACCATAGAACCATAGAAAATTACAGCTCAGAAAGAGGCCTTTTGGCCCTTCTTGTCTGTGCCAAACCATTTTTTGCCTAGTCCCACTGACCTGCACTTGGACCATATCCCTCCACACCCCTCTCATCCATGAACCCGTCCAAGTTTTTCTTAAATGTTAAAAGTGACCCCGTATTTACCACTTTATCCGGCAGCTCATTCCACACTCCCACCACTCTGCGTGAAGAAGCCCCCCCTAATATTCCCTTTAAACTTTTCTCCTTTCACCCTTAACCCATGCCCTCTGGTCTTTTTCTCCCCTAGCCTCAGCGGAAAAAGCCTGCTTGCATTCACTCTATCTATACCCATCAAAATCTTATATACCTCTATCAAATCTCCCCACAATCTTCTACACTCCAGGGAATAAAGTCCCAACCTATTCAATCTCTCTCTGTAACTCAGCTTCTCAAGTCCCGGCAACATCCTTGTGAACCTTCTCTGCACTCTTTCAACCTTATTTACATCCTTCCTGTAACTAGGTGACCAAAACTGTACACAATACTCCAAATTTGGCCTCACCAATGCCTTATATAACCTTGTAAGAAGTTTAACAACACCAGGTTAAAGTCCAACAGGTTTATTTGGTAGCAAAAGCCACACAAGCTTTCGAGGCTCTGAGCCCCTTCTTCAGGTGAGTGGGAATTCTGTTCACAAACAGAACTTATAAGACACAGACTCAATTTACATGAATAATGGTTGGAATGCGAATACTTACAACTAATCCAGTCTTTAAGAAACAAAACAATGGGAGTGGAGAGAGCATCAAGACAGGCTAAAAAGATGTGTATTGTCTCCAGACAAGACAGCCAGTGAAACTCTGCAGGTCCACGCAACTGTGGGAGTTACAAATAGTGTGACATAAATTCTGATTCTAGGATCGCATGATAAAGACTCAGGAGGAAAAAAGCAGAAATATTTATGTGAAATAGTGTGACATAAACCCAATATCCCGGTTGAGGCCGTCCTTGTGTGTGCGGAACCTGGCTATCAGTTTCTGCTCCGCGACTCTGCGCTGTCGTGTGTCGCGAAGGCCGCCTTGGAGAACGCTTACCCGAATATCAGAGGCCGAATGCCCGTGACCGCTGAAGTGCTCCCCAACAGGAAGAGAACAGTCTTGCCTGGTGATTGTCGAGCGGTGTTCATTCATCCGTTGTCGCAGCGTCTGCATAGTTTCCCCAATGTACCATGCCTCGGGACATCCTTTCTTGCAGCGTATCAGGTAGACAACGTTGGCCGAGTTGCAAGAGTATGTACCGTGTACCTGGTGGATGGTGTTCTCACGTGAGATGATGGCATCTGTGTCGATGATCCGGCACGTCTTGCAGAGGTTGCTGTGGCAGGGTTGTGTGGTGTCTTGGTCACTGTTCTCCTGAAGGCTGGGTAGTTTGCTGCGGACAATGGTCTGTTTGAGGTTGTGCGGTTGTTTGAAGGCAAGAAGTGGGGGTGTGGGGATGGCCTTGGCGAGATGTTCGTCTTCATCAATGACATGTTGAAGGCTCCGGAGGAGATGCCGTAGCTTCTCCGCTCCGGGGAAGTACTGGACAACGAAGGGTACTCTGTCCACTGTGTCCCGTGTTTGTCTTCTGAGGAGGTCGGTGCGGTTTTTCGCTGTGGCGCGTTGGAACTGTTGATCAATGAGTCTAGCGCCATATCCTGTTCTTATGAGGGCATCTTTCAGCGTCTGGAGGTGTCTGTTGCGATCCTCCTCATCCGAGCAGATCCTGTGTATACGGAGGGCTTGTCCGTAGGGGATGGCTTCTTTAACGTGTTTAGGGTGGAAGCTGGAGAAGTGGAGCATCGTGAGGTTATCCGTGGGCTTGCGGTGGGCAGCTTCCACCCTAAACACGTTAAAGAAGCCATCCCCTACGGACAAGCCCTCCGTATACACAGGATCTGCTCGGATGAGGAGGATCGCAACAGACACCTCCAGACGCTGAAAGATGCCCTCATAAGAACAGGATATGGCGCTAGACTCATTGATCAACAGTTCCAACGCGCCACAGCGAAAAACCGCACCGACCTCCTCAGAAGACAAACACGGGACACAGTGGACAGAGTACCCTTCGTTGTCCAGTACTTCCCCGGAGCGGAGAAGCTACGGCATCTCCTCCGGAGCCTTCAACATGTCATTGATGAAGACGAACATCTCGCCAAGGCCATCCCCACACCCCCACTTCTTGCCTTCAAACAACCGCACAACCTCAAACAGACCATTGTCCGCAGCAAACTACCCAGCCTTCAGGAGAACAGTGACCAAGACACCACACAACCCTGCCACAGCAACCTCTGCAAGACGTGCCGGATCATTGACACAGATGCCATCATCTCACGTGAGAACACCATCCACCAGGTACACGGTACATACTCTTGCAACTCGGCCAACGTTGTCTACCTGATACGCTGCAAGAAAGGATGTCCCGAGGCATGGTACATTGGGGAAACTATGCAGACGCTGCGACAACGGATGAATGAACACCGCTCGACAATCACCAGGCAAGACTGTTCTCTTCCTGTTGGGGAGCACTTCAGCGGTCACGGGCATTCGGCCTCTGATATTCGGGTAAGCGTTCTCCAAGGCGGCCTTCGCGACACACGACAGCGCAGAGTCGCGGAGCAGAAACTGATAGCCAGGTTCCGCACACACAAGGACGGCCTCAACCGGGATATTGGGTTTATGTCACACTATTTCACATAAATATTTCTGCTTTTTTCCTCCTGAGTCTTTATCATGCGATCCTAGAATCAGAATTTATGTCACACTATTTGTAACTCCCACAGTTGCGTGGACCTGCAGAGTTTCACTGGCTGTCTTGTCTGGAGACAATACACATCTTTTTAGCCTGTCTTGATGCTCTCTCCACTCCCATTGTTTTGTTTCTTAAAGACTGGATTAGTTGTAAGTATTCGCATTCCAACCATTATTCATGTAAATTGAGTCTGTGTCTTATAAGTTCTGTTTGTGAACAGAATT
Organism: Mustelus asterias; assembly: GCF_964213995.1. Lineage (NCBI taxonomy): Eukaryota > Metazoa > Chordata > Chondrichthyes > Carcharhiniformes > Triakidae > Mustelus > Mustelus asterias. The sequence goes on along the minus strand of NC_135815.1, from coordinate 65,763,294 downwards.
CCCACTCACCTGAAGAAGGGGCTCAGAGCCTCGAAAGCTTGTGTGGCTTTTGCTACCAAATAAACCTGTTGGACTTTAACCTGGTGTTGTTAAACTTCTTACTGTGTTTACCCCAGTCCAACGCCGGCATCTCCACATCATTATATAACCTTACCATAACACTCCAACTTTTATACTCGATACTCCGATTTATAAAGGCCAATGTACCAAAGGCACTCTTTACGACCCTATCCACCTGTGACGTCACTTTTTGGGAATTCTGTACCTGTATTCCCAGATCCCTCTGTTCAACTGCACTCTTCAGAGTCCTACCATTTACCCTGTACATTCTTCTTTGGTTTGTCCTTCCAATGTGCAATATCTCACACTTGTCTGCGTTAAATTCCATTTGCCATTTTTTAGCCCATTTTTCTAGTTGGTCCAAATCCCTCTGCAAGCTTTGAAAACCTTCCTCACTGTCCACTACACCTCCAATCTTTGTATCATCAGCAAACTTGCTGATCCAATTGACCACATTATCATCCAGATCATTGATATAGATGACAAACAACAATGGACCCAACACCGATCCCTGCGGCACACCACTAGTCACAGGCCTCCACTCAGAGAAGCAATCCTCCACAACCACTCTCTGGCTTCTTCCATTGAGCCAGTGTCTAATCCAATTTACTACCTCCCCATGTATACCTAGCGACTGAACCTTCCTAACTAACCTCCCATGAGGGACCTTGTCAAAGGCCTTGCTGAAATCCAGGTAGACAACATCCACCGCCTTCCCTTCATCCACTTTCCTGGTAACCTCCTCGAAAAACTCTAATAGATTGGTCAAACATGACCTACCACGCACAAAGCCATGTTGACTTTCCCTAATAAGTCCCTGTCTATCCAAATATTTGTAGATCCTATCCCTTATCACACCTTCCAATAACGTGCCCACCACCGACGTCAAACTGGCCTATAATTTCCCGGATTTCTTTTGGAACCTTTTTTAAACAACGGAACAACATGAGCCACCCTCCAATCATCCGGCACCTCCCCCGTGAATACTGACATTTAATCTCAGTTGTTTGGGTTTAATCTCAGTTTGTTTGGGTTTAATATCAGTTGTTTGGATTTAATCTCAGTTTGTTTGGGTTTAATATCAGTTGTTTGGATTTAATCTCAGTTTGTTTGGGATCAATCTCAGTTGTTTGGGTTTAATCTCAGTTTGTTTGGGTTTAATCTCAGTTTGGATTTAATCTCAGTTTGTTTGGGTTTAATCTCAGTGTTTGGATTTCATTACAGTTGTTTGGGTTCAATCTCAGTTTGTTTGGGTTGAATCTCAGTTTGTTTGGATTTAATCTCAGATTGTTTCGGTTCAATCTCCATTTGTTTGGGTTTAATCTTAGTTTGTTTGAGTTTAATCTCCGTTTGTTTGGGTTTAATCTCAGTTGTTTGGGTTTAATCTCAGTTTGTTTGGGTTTAATCTCAGTTATTTGGATTTAATCTCAGTTATTTGGATTTATTCTCAGTTTGTTTGGGTTTAATCTCAGTTTATTTGGGTTTAATCTCAGTTGTTTGGGTTTAATCTCAGTTTGTTTGGGTTTAATATCAGTTGTTTGGATTTAATCTCAGTTTGTTTGGGTTTAATCTCAGTTTGGATTTAATCTCAGTTGTTTGGATTTAATCTCAGTTGTTTGGGTTTAATCTCAGTTGTTTGGATTTAATCTCAGTTTGTTTGGGTTTAATCTCAGTTGTTTGGGTTTAATCTCATTGGTTTGGGTTTAATCTGAGTTTGTTTGGGTTTCATCTCAGTTTGGATTTAATTTCAGTTTGTTTGGGTTTAATCTGTTTGTTTGGGTTTCATCTCAGTTTGTTTGGATTTAATCTCAGTTTGTTTGGGTTTAATCTCAGTTGTTTGGGTTTAATCTCAGTTTGTTTGGATTTAATCTCAGGTGTTTGGGTCCAATCTCAGTTGTTTGGGTTTAATGTCAGTTTGTTTGGGTTTAATCTCAGTTAATTGGGTTCAATCTCAGTTGTTTGGATTTAATCTCAGTTTGTTTGGGTTTAATCTCCGTTTGTTTGGGTTTAATCGCAGTTGTTTGGGTTCAATCTCAGTTTGTTTGGGTTTAATCTCAGTATGTTTGGGTTTAATCTCAGTTTGTTTGGGTTTAATCTCAGTTTGTTTGGGTTTAATCTCAGTTTGTTTGGGTTTAATCTCAGTATGTTTGGGTTTAATCTCAGTTTGTTTGGGTTTAATCTCCGTTTGTTTGGGTTTAATCGCAGTTGTTTGGGTTCAATCTCAGTTTGTTTGGGTTTAATCTCAGTATGTTTGGGTTTAATCTCCGTTTGTTTGGGTTTAATCTCAGTTGTTTGGATTTAATCTCAGTTTGTTTGGGTTTAATCTCAGTTTGTTTGGGTTTAATCTCAGTTTGGATTTAATCTCAGTTATTTGGATTCAATCTCAGTTATTTGGATTTAATCTCAGTTTGTTATGGTTGAATCTCAGTTTATTTGGGTTTAGTCTCAGTTGTTTGGGTTTAATCTCAGTTTGTTTGGGTTTAATCTCAGTTGTTTGGATTTAATCTCAGTTGTTTGGATTTAATCTCAGTTGTTTGGGTTGAATCTCCGTTTGTTTGGGTTTAATCTCAGATTGTTTGGATTTAATCTCAGTTGTTTGGATTTAATCTCAGTTGTATGGGTTGAATCTCAGTTTATTTGGATTTAATCTCAGTTTGTTTGGGTTTAATCTCAGATTGTTTGGGTTTAATCTCAGTTGTTTGGATTTAATCTCAGTTCTTTGGGTTGAATCTTTGTTTGGATTTAATCTCAAATTGTTTCGGTTCAATCTCCATTTGTTTGGGTTTAATCTCAGTTTGTTTGAGTTTAATCTCCGTTTGTTTGAGTTTAATCTCCGTTTGTTTGGATTTAATCTCAGTTGTTTGGGTTTAATCTCAGTTGTTTGGATTTAATCTCAGTGTGTTTGGGTTTAATCTCAGTTTGTTTGGATTTAATCTCAGATTGTTTGGATTTAATCTCAGTTTGTTTGGGTTTAATCTCAGTTTGTTTGGGTTTAATCTCAGTTGTTTGGGTTTAATATCAATTTGTTTGTGTTTAATCTCAGTTGTTTGGATTTAATCTCAGTTGTTTGGGTTTAATCTCAGTTTGTTTGGGTTTAATATCAGTTGTTTGGATTTAATCTCAGTTTGTTTGGGTTTAATCTCAGTTGTTTGGGTTTAATCTCAGTTTGTTTGGGTTGAATCTCAGTTTGTTTGGATTTAATCTCAGATTGTTTCGGTTCAATCTCCATTTGTTTGGGTTTAATCTTAGTTTGTTTGAGTTTAATCTCAGTTTGTTTGGGTTTAATCTCAGTTATTTGGATTTAATCTCAGTTATTTGGATTTATTCTCAGTTTGTTTGGGTTTAATCTCAGTTTATTTGGGTTTAATCTCAGTTGTTTGGGTTTAATCTCAGTTTGTTTGGGTTTAATATCAGTTGTTTGGATTTAATCTCAGTTTGTTTGGGTTTAATCTCAGTTTGGATTTAATCTCAGTTGTTTGGATTTAATCTCAGTTGTTTGGGTTTAATCTCAGTTGTTTGGATTTAATCTCAGTTTGTTTGGGTTTAATCTCAGTTGTTTGGGTTTAATCTCATTGGTTTGGGTTTAATCTGAGTTTGTTTGGGTTTCATCTCAGTTTGGATTTAATTTCAGTTTGTTTGGGTTTAATCTGTTTGTTTGGGTTTCATCTCAGATTGTTTGGATTTAATCTCAGTTTGTTTGGGTTTAATCTCAGTTTGTTTGGGTTTAATCTCCGTTTGTTTGGGTTTAATCTCAGATTGTTTGGATTTAATCTCAGTTGTTTGGATTTAATCTCAGTTGTTTGGGTTGAATCTCCGTTTTTTTGGGTTTAATCTCAGATTGTTTGGATTTAATCTCAGTTGTTTGGATTTAATCTCAGTTGTATGGGTTGAATCTCAGTTTATTTGGATTTAATCTCAGTTTGTTTGGGTTTAATCTCAGATTGTTTGGGTTTAATCTCAGTTGTTTGGATTTAATCTCAGTTTATTTGGGTTTATGATGAAAGTAAGGAGGTGTGGGATAGAGGGAAAGTTGGCCGATTGGATAGGTAACTGGCTATCTGATCGAAGACAGAGGGTGGTGGTGGATGGAAAATTTTCGGACTGGAGGCAGGTTGCTAGCGGAGTGCCGCAGGGATCGGTGCTTGGTCCTCTGCTCTTTGTGATTTTTATTAATGACTTAGAGGAGGGGGCTGAAGGGTGGATCAGTAAATTTGCTGATGACACCAAGATTGGTGGAGTAGTGGATGAGGTGGAGGGGTGTTGTAGGCTGCAAAGAGACATAGATAGGATGCAAAGCTGGGCTGAAAAATGGCAAATGGAGTTTAACCCTGATAAATGTGAGGTGATTCATTTTGGTAGGACAAATTTAAATGTGGATTACAGGGTCAAAGGTAGGGTTCTGAAGACTGTGGAGGAACAGAGAGATCTTGGGGTCCATATCCACAGATCTCTAAAGGTTGCCACTCAAGTGGATAGAGCTGTGAAGAAGGCATATAGTGTGTTAGCTTTTATTAACGGGGGGTTGGAGTTTAAGAGCCGTGGGGTTATGCTGCAACTGTACAGGACCTTGGTGAGACCGCATTTGGAATATTGCGTGCAGTTCTGGTCACCTCACTATAAGAAGGATGTGGAAGCGCTGGAAAGAGTGCAGAGGAGATTTACCAGGATGCTGCCTGGTTTGGAGTGTCGGTCTTATGAGGAAAGGTTGAGGGAGCTGGGGCTGTTCTCTCTGGAGCGGAGGAGATTGAGGGGAGACTTAATAGAGGTTTATAAAATGATGAAGGGGATAGATCGAGTGAACGTTCAAAGACTATTTCCTCGGGTGGATGGAGCTATTACAAGGGGGCATAACTATAGGGTTCATGGTGGGAGATATAGGAAGGATATCAGAGGTAGGTTCTTCGCGCAGAGAGTGGTTGGGGTGTGGAATGGACTGCCTGCAGTGATAGTGGAGTCAGACACTTTAGGAACATTTAAGCGGTTATTGGATAGGCACATGGAGCACACCAGGATGGTAGGGAGTGGGATAGCTTGATCTTGGTTTCAGATGAAGGTCGGCACAACATCGTGGGCCGAAGGGCCTGTTCTGTGCTGTACTGTTCTATGTTCTATGTTCTATGTTAATCTCAGTTGTTTGGGTTGAATCTTTGTTTGGATTTAATCTCAAATTGTTTCGGTTCAATCTCCATTTATTTGGGTTTAATCTCAGTTTGTTTGAGTTTAATCTCCGTTTGTTTGAGTTTAATCTCCGTTTGTTTGGATTTAATCTCAGTTGTTTGGGTTTAATCTCAGTTGTTTGGATTTAATCTCAGTTTGTTTGGGTTTAATCTCAGTTTGTTTGGATTTAATCTCAGATTGTTTGGATTTAATCTCAGTTTGTTTGGATTTAATCTCAGTTTGTTTGGGTTTAATCTCAGTTGTTTGGATTTAATCTCAGTTGTTTGGGTTGAATCTTTGTTTGTTTGGATTTAATCTCAAATTGTTTCGGTTCAATCTCCATTTGTTTGGGTTTAATCTCAGTTTGTTTGAGTTTAATCTCCGTTTGTTTGAGTTTAATCTCCGTTTGTTTGGATTTAATCTCAGTTGTTTGGGTTTAATCTCAGTTGTTTGGATTTAATCTCAGTTTGTTTGGGTTTAATCTCAGTTTGTTTGGATTTAATCTCAGATTGTTTGGATTTAATCTCAGATTGTTTGAATTTAATCTCAGTTTGTTTGGATTTAATCTCAGTTTGTTTGGGTTTAATCTCAGTTGTTTGGATTTAATCTCAGTTGTTTGGGTTGAATCTTTGTTTGTTTGGATTTAATCTCAAATTGTTTCGGTTCAATCTCCATTTGTTTGGGTTTAATCTCAGTTTGTTTGAGTTTAATCTCCGTTTGTTTGGATTTAATCTCAGATTGTTTGGATTTATCTCAGATGTTTGGGTTGAATCTCCGTTTGTTTGGGTTTAATCTCAGATTGTTTAGATTTAATCTCAGTTGTTTGGATTTAATCTCAGTTGTTTGGGTTTAATCTCAGTTTGTTTGGATTTAATCTCAGTTGTTTGGGTCCAATCTCAGTTGTTTGGGTTTAATGTCAGTTTGTTTGGGTTTAATTTCAGTTAATTGGGTTCAATCTCAGTTGTTTGAATTTAATCTCAGTTTGTTTGGGTTTAATCTCCGTTTGTTTGGGTTTAATCGCAGTTGTTTGGGTTCAATCTCAGTTTGTTTGGGTTTAATCTCAGTATGTTTGGGTTTAATCTCAGTTTGTTTGGGTTTAATCTCAGTTTGTTTGGGTTTAATCTCAGTTTGTTTGGGTTTAATCTCAGTTTGTTTGGGTTTAATGTCAGTTTGTTTGGGTTTAATCTCAGTTGTATGGATTTAATCTCAGTTGTTTGGGTTTAATCTCCATTTGTTTCGGTTTAATCTCAGTTTGTATTTAATCTCAGTTGTTTGGATTTAATCTCAGTTGTTTGGGTTTATTCTCAGTTTGTTTGGGTTTAATCTCAGTTTGCTTGGGTTTAATCTCAGTTTGTTTGGGTTTAATCTCAGTTGTTTGGGTTTAATCTCAGTGGTTTGGGTTCAATCTCAGTTTGTTTGGGTTTAATCTCAGTTTGTTTGGGTTTAATCTCAGTTGATTGGGTTCAATATCAGTTGTTTGGATTTAATCTCAGTTTGTTTGGGATTAATCTCCGTTTGTTTGCGTTTAATCGCAGTTGTTTGGGTTCAATCTCCATTTGTTTGGGTTTAATCTGAGTTTGTTTGGATTTAATCTCAGACTGTTTGGGTTTAATCTCCATTTGTTTGGGTTTAATCTCAGTTTGTATTTAATCTCAGTTGTTTGGATTTAATCTCAGTTGTTTGGGTTTAATCTCAGTTTGTTTGGGTTTAATCTCAGTTTGTTTGGGTTTAATCTCAGTTTGTTTGGGTTTAATCTCAGTTGTTTGGGTTTAATCTCAGTGGTTTGGGTTCAATCTCGGTTTGTTTGTGTTTAATCTCAGTTTGTTTAGGTTTAATCTCAGTTGATTGGATTCAATCTCAGTTGTTTGGATTTAATCTCAGTTTGTTTGGGTTTAATCTCCGTTTGTTTGGGTTTAATCGCAGTTGTTTGGGTTCAATCTCCGTTTGTTTGGGTTTAATCTCAGTATGTTTGGGTTTAATCTCAGTTGTTTGGGTTTAATCTCAGTATGTTTGGGTTTAATCTCAGTTTGTTTGGGTTTAATCTCAGTTTGTTTGGGTTTAATCTCAGTTTGTTTGGGTTTAATCTCAGTATGTTTGGGTTTAATCTCAGTTTGTTTGGGTTTAATCTCCGTTTGTTTGGGTTTAATCGCAGTTGTTTGGGTTCAATCTCCGTTTGTTTGGGTTTAATGTCAGTTTGTTTGGGTTTAATCTCCGTTTGTTTGGGTTTAATCTCAGTTGTTTGGATTGAATCTCAGTTTTTTTGGGTTTAATCTCAGTTTGGATTTCATCTCAGTTGTTTGGATTTAATCTCAGTTTTTTGGGTTTAATCTCAGTTGTTTGGATATAATCTCAGTTTGTTTGGGTTTAATCTCAGTTGTTTGGGTTTAATCCCATTGGTTTGGGTTTAATCTGAGTTTGTTTGGGTTTCATCTCAGTTTGGATTCAATTTCAGTTTGTTTGGGTTTAATCTGTTTGTTTGGGTTTAATCTCAGTTTGTTTGGATTTAATCTCAGTTTGTTTGGGTTTAATCTCAGTTTGTTTGGGTTTAATCTCAGTTGTTTGGGTTGAATCTCCGTTTGTTTGGGTTTAATCTCAGATTGTTTGGATTTAATCTCAGTTGTTTGGATTTAATCTCAGTTGTATGGGTTGAATCTCAGTTTATTTGGATTTAATCTCAGTTTGTTTGTGTTTAATCTCAGATTGTTTGGGTTTAATCTCAGTTGTTTGGATTTAATCTCAGTTGTTTGGGTTGAATCTTTGTTTGGATTTAATCTCAAATTGTTTCGGTTCAATCTCCATTTGTTTGGGTTTAATCTCAGTTTGTTTGAGTTTAATCTCCGTTTGTTTGAGTTTAATCTCCGTTTGTTTGGGTTTAATCTCAGTTTGTTTGGATTTAATCTCAGATTGTTTGGATTTAATCTCAGTTTGTTTGGGTTTAATCTCAGTTTGTTTGGGTTTAATCTCAGTTGTTTGGATTTAATCTCAGTTGTTTGGGTTGAATCTTTGTTTGTTTGGATTTAATCTCAAATTGTTTCGGTTCAATCTCCATTTGTTTGGGTTTAATCTCAGTTTGTTTGAGTTTAATCTCCGCTTGTTTGGATTTAATCTCAGATTGTTTGGATTTAATCTCAGTTGTTTGGGTTGAATCTCCATTTGTTTGGGTTTAATCTCAGATTGTTTGGATTTAATCTCAGTTGTTTGGATTTAATCTCAGTTGTTTGGGTTGTATCTCAGTTTGTTTGGGTTTAATCTCAGATTGTTTGGATTTAATCTCAGTTGTTTGGATTTAATCTCAGTTGTTTGGGTTGAATCTCAGTTCGTTTGGGTTTAATCACAGATTGTTTGGATTTAATCTCAGTTGTTTGGATTTAATCTCAGTTGTTTGGGTTGTATCTCAGTTTGTTTGGGTTTAATCTCAGATTGTTTGGATTTAATCTCAGTTGTTTGGATTTAATCTCAGTTGTTTGGGTTGGATCTCAGTTCGTTTGGGTTTAATCGCAGATTGTTTGGATTTAATCTCAGTTGTTTGGATTTAATCTCAGTTGTTTGGGTTTAATCTCAGTTTGTTTGAATTTATTCTCCGTTTGTTTGGGTTTAATCTCAGATTGTTTGGAGTTAATCTCAGTTGTTTGGATTTAATCTCAGTTGTTTGGGTTGAATCTCAGTTTGTTTGGGTTTAATCTCAGATTGTTTGGATTTAATCTCAGTTGTTTGGATTTAATCTCAGTTGTTTGGGTTTAATCTCAGTTTGTTTGAGTTTATTCTCCGTTTGTTTGGGTTTAATCTCAGTTGTTTGGATTTAATCTCAGTTTGTTTGGGTTTAATCTCAGTTTGTTTGGGTTTAATCTCAGTTTGGATTTAATCTCAGTTATTTGGATTCAATCTCAGTTATTTGGATTTAATCTCAGTTTGTTATGGTGGAATCTCAGTTTATTTGGGTTTAATCTCAGTTGTTTGGGTTTAATCTCAGTTTGTTTGGGTTTAATCTCAGTTGTTTGGATTTAATCTCAGTTTGTTTGGGTTTAATCTCAGTTTGTTTGGGTTTAATCTCAGTTTGGATTTAATCTCAGTTTGTTTGGGTTTAATCTCAGTTGTTTGGGTTTAATCTCAGTTTGTTTGGGTTTAATCTCAGTTGTTTGGGTTTAATCTTAGTTTGTTTGGGTTTAATCTCAGTTTGGATTTAATCTCAGTTGTTTGGATTTAATCTCAGTTTTTTGGGTTTAATCTCAGTTGTTTGGATATAATCTCAGTTTTTTTGGGTTTAATCTCAGTTGTTTGGGTTTAATCTCATTGGTTTGGGTTTAATCTGAGTTTGTTTGGGTTTCATCTCAGTTTGGATTCAATTTCAGTTTGTTTGGGTTTAATCTGTTTGTTTGGGTTTAATCTCAGTTTGTTTGGATTTTATCTCAGTTTGGTTGGGTTTAATCTCAGATTGTTTGGATTTAATCTGTTGTTTGGATTTAATCTCAGTTGTTTGGGTTGTATCTCAGTTTGTTTGGGTTTAATCTCAGATTGTTTGGATTTAATCTCAGTTGTTTGGATTTAATCTCAGTTGTATGAGTTGAATCTCAGTTTATTTGGATTTAATCTCAGTTTGTTTGTGTTTAATCTCAGATTGTTTGGGTTTAATCTCAGTTGTTTGGATTTAATCTCAGTTGTTTGGGTTGAATCTTTGTTTGGATTTAATCTCAAATTGTTTCGGTTCAATCTCCATTTGTTTGGTTTTAATCTCAGTTTGTTTGAGTTTAATCTCCGTTTGTTTGAGTTTAATCTCCGTTTGTTTGGGTTTAATCTCAGTTTGTTTGGATTTAATCTCAGATTGTTTGGATTTAATCTCAGTTTGTTTGGGTTTAATCTCAGTTTGTTTGGGTTTAATCTCAGTTGTTTGGATTTAATCTCAGTTGTTTGGGTTGAATCTTTGTTTGTTTGGATTTAATCTCAAATTGTTTCGGTTCAATCTCCATTTGTTTGCGTTTAATCTCAGTTTGTTTGAGTTTAACCTCCGCTTGTTTGGATTTAATCTCAGATTGTTTGGATTTAATCTCAGTTGTTTGGGTTGAATCTCCATTTGTTTGGGTTTAATCTCAGATTTTTTGGATTTAATCTCAGTTGTTTGGATTTAATCTCAGTTGTTTGGGTTGTATCTCAGTTTGTTTGGGTTTAATCTCAGATTGTTTGGATTTAATCTCAGTTGTTTGGATTTAATCTCAGTTGTTTGGGTTGAATCTCAGTTCGTTTGGGTTTAATCACAGATTGTTTGGATTTCATCTCAGTTGTTTGGATTTAATCTCAGTTGTTTGGGTTGTATCTCAGTTTGTTTGGGTTTAATCTCAGATTGTTTGGATTTAATCTCAGTTGTTTGGATTTAATCTCAGTTCTTTGGGTTGAATCTCAGTTCGTTTGGGTTTAATCACAGATTGTTTGGATTTAATCTCAGTTGTTTGGATTTAATCTCAGTTGTTTGGATTTAATCTCAGTTGTTTGGGTTGAATCTCAGTTCGTTTGGGTTTAATCACAGATTGTTTGGATTTAATCTCAGTTGTTTGGATTTAATCTCAGTTGTTTGGGTTGTATCTCAGTTTGTTTGGGTTTAATCTCAGATTGTTTGGATTTAATCTCAGTTGTTTGGATTTAATCTCAGTTCTTTGCGTTGAATCTCAGTTCGTTTGGGTTTAATCACAGATTGTTTGGATTTAATCTCAGTTGTTTGGATTTAATCTCAGTTGTTTGGGTTTAATCTCAGTTTGTTTGAATTTATTCTCCGTTTGTTTGGGTTTAATCTCAGATTGTTTGGAGTTAATCTCAGTTGTTTGGATTTAATCTCAGTTGTTTGGGTTGAATCTCAGTTTGTTTGGGTTTAATCTCAGATTGTTTGAATTTAATCTCAGTTGTTTGGATTTAATCTCAGTTGTTTGGGTTTAATCTCAGTTTGTTTGAGTTTATTCTCCGTTTGTTTGGGTTTAATCTCAGTTGTTTGGATTTAATCTCAGTTTGTTTGGGTTTAATCTCAGTTTGTTTGGGTTTAATCTCAGTTTGGATTTAATCTCAGTTATTTGGATTCAATCTCAGTTATTTGGATTTAATCTCAGTTTGTTATGGTTGAATCTCAGTTTATTTGGGTTTAATCTCAGTTGTTTGGGTTTAATCTCAGTTTGTTTGGGTTTAATCTCAGTTGTTTGGATTTAATCTCAGTTGTTTGGATTTAATCTCAGTTGTATGGGTTGAATCTCAGTTTATTTGGATTTAATCTCAGTTTGTTTGGGTTTAATCTCAGATTGTTTGGGTTTAATCTCAGTTGTTTGGATTTAATCTCAGTTCTTTGGGTTGAATCTTTGTTTGGATTTAATCTCAAATTGTTTCGGTTCAATCTCCATTTGTTTGGGTTTAATCTCAGTTTGTTTGAGTTTAATCTCCGTTTGTTTGAGTTTAATCTCCGTTTGTTTGGATTTAATCTCAGTTGTTTGGGTTTAATCTCAGTTGTTTGGATTTAATCTCAGTGTGTTTGGGTTTAATCTCAGTTTGTTTGGATTTAATCTCAGATTGTTTGGATTTAATCTCAGTTTGTTTGGGTTTAATCTCAGTTTGTTTGGGTTTAATCTCAGTTGTTTGGGTTTAATATCAATTTGTTTGTGTTTAATCTCAGTTGTTTGGATTTAATCTCAGTTGTTTGGGTTTAATCTCAGTTTGTTTGGGTTTAATATCAGTTGTTTGGATTTAATCTCAGTTTGTTTGGGTTTAATCTCAGTTGTTTGGGTTTAATCTCAGTTTGTTTGGGTTGAATCTCAGTTTGTTTGGATTTAATCTCAGATTGTTTCGGTTCAATCTCCATTTGTTTGGGTTTAATCTTAGTTTGTTTGAGTTTAATCTCAGTTTGTTTGGGTTTAATCTCAGTTATTTGGATTTAATCTCAGTTATTTGGATTTATTCTCAGTTTGTTTGGGTTTAATCTCAGTTTATTTGGGTTTAATCTCAGTTGTTTGGGTTTAATCTCAGTTTGTTTGGGTTTAATATCAGTTGTTTGGATTTAATCTCAGTTTGTTTGGGTTTAATCTCAGTTTGGATTTAATCTCAGTTGTTTGGATTTAATCTCAGTTGTTTGGGTTTAATCTCAGTTGTTTGGATTTAATCTCAGTTTGTTTGGGTTTAATCTCAGTTGTTTGGGTTTAATCTCATTGGTTTGGGTTTAATCTGAGTTTGTTTGGGTTTCATCTCAGTTTGGATTTAATTTCAGTTTGTTTGGGTTTAATCTGTTTGTTTGGGTTTCATCTCAGATTGTTTGGATTTAATCTCAGTTTGTTTGGGTTTAATCTCAGTTTGTTTGGGTTTAATCTCCGTTTGTTTGGGTTTAATCTCAGATTGTTTGGATTTAATCTCAGTTGTTTGGATTTAATCTCAGTTGTTTGGGTTGAATCTCCGTTTTTTTGGGTTTAATCTCAGATTGTTTGGATTTAATCTCAGTTGTTTGGATTTAATCTCAGTTGTATGGGTTGAATCTCAGTTTATTTGGATTTAATCTCAGTTTGTTTGGGTTTAATCTCAGATTGTTTGGGTTTAATCTCAGTTGTTTGGATTTAATCTCAGTTTATTTGGGTTTATGATGAAAGTAAGGAGGTGTGGGATAGAGGGAAAGTTGGCCGATTGGATAGGTAACTGGCTATCTGATCGAAGACAGAGGGTGGTGGTGGATGGAAAATTTTCGGACTGGAGGCAGGTTGCTAGCGGAGTGCCGCAGGGATCGGTGCTTGGTCCTCTGCTCTTTGTGATTTTTATTAATGACTTAGAGGAGGGGGCTGAAGGGTGGATCAGTAAATTTGCTGATGACACCAAGATTGGTGGAGTAGTGGATGAGGTGGAGGGGTGTTGTAGGCTGCAAAGAGACATAGATAGGATGCAAAGCTGGGCTGAAAAATGGCAAATGGAGTTTAACCCTGATAAATGTGAGGTGATTCATTTTGGTAGGACAAATTTAAATGTGGATTACAGGGTCAAAGGTAGGGTTCTGAAGACTGTGGAGGAACAGAGAGATCTTGGGGTCCATATCCACAGATCTCTAAAGGTTGCCACTCAAGTGGATAGAGCTGTGAAGAAGGCATATAGTGTGTTAGCTTTTATTAACGGGGGGTTGGAGTTTAAGAGCCGTGGGGTTATGCTGCAACTGTACAGGACCTTGGTGAGACCGCATTTGGAATATTGCGTGCAGTTCTGGTCACCTCACTATAAGAAGGATGTGGAAGCGCTGGAAAGAGTGCAGAGGAGATTTACCAGGATGCTGCCTGGTTTGGAGTGTCGGTCTTATGAGGAAAGGTTGAGGGAGCTGGGGCTGTTCTCTCTGGAGCGGAGGAGATTGAGGGGAGACTTAATAGAGGTTTATAAAATGATGAAGGGGATAGATCGAGTGAACGTTCAAAGACTATTTCCTCGGGTGGATGGAGCTATTACAAGGGGGCATAACTATAGGGTTCATGGTGGGAGATATAGGAAGGATATCAGAGGTAGGTTCTTCGCGCAGAGAGTGGTTGGGGTGTGGAATGGACTGCCTGCAGTGATAGTGGAGTCAGACACTTTAGGAACATTTAAGCGGTTATTGGATAGGCACATGGAGCACACCAGGATGGTAGGGAGTGGGATAGCTTGATCTTGGTTTCAGATGAAGGTCGGCACAACATCGTGGGCCGAAGGGCCTGTTCTGTGCTGTACTGTTCTATGTTCTATGTTCTATGTTAATCTCAGTTGTTTGGGTTGAATCTTTGTTTGGATTTAATCTCAAATTGTTTCGGTTCAATCTCCATTTATTTGGGTTTAATCTCAGTTTGTTTGAGTTTAATCTCCGTTTGTTTGAGTTTAATCTCCGTTTGTTTGGATTTAATCTCAGTTGTTTGGGTTTAATCTCAGTTGTTTGGATTTAATCTCAGTTTGTTTGGGTTTAATCTCAGTTTGTTTGGATTTAATCTCAGATTGTTTGGATTTAATCTCAGTTTGTTTGGATTTAATCTCAGTTTGTTTGGGTTTAATCTCAGTTGTTTGGATTTAATCTCAGTTGTTTGGGTTGAATCTTTGTTTGTTTGGATTTAATCTCAAATTGTTTCGGTTCAATCTCCATTTGTTTGGGTTTAATCTCAGTTTGTTTGAGTTTAATCTCCGTTTGTTTGAGTTTAATCTCCGTTTGTTTGGATTTAATCTCAGTTGTTTGGGTTTAATCTCAGTTGTTTGGATTTAATCTCAGTTTGTTTGGGTTTAATCTCAGTTTGTTTGGATTTAATCTCAGATTGTTTGGATTTAATCTCAGATTGTTTGGATTTAATCTCAGTTTGTTTGGATTTAATCTCAGTTTGTTTGGGTTTAATCTCAGTTGTTTGGATTTAATCTCAGTTGTTTGGGTTGAATCTTTGTTTGTTTGGATTTAATCTCAAATTGTTTCGGTTCAATCTCCATTTGTTTGGGTTTAATCTCAGTTTGTTTGAGTTTAATCTCCGTTTGTTTGGATTTAATCTCAGATTGTTTGGATTTATCTCAGATGTTTGGGTTGAATCTCCGTTTGTTTGGGTTTAATCTCAGATTGTTTAGATTTAATCTCAGTTGTTTGGATTTAATCTCAGTTGTTTGGGTTTAATCTCAGTTTGTTTGGATTTAATCTCAGTTGTTTGGGTCCAATCTCAGTTGTTTGGGTTTAATGTCAGTTTGTTTGGGTTTAATTTCAGTTAATTGGGTTCAATCTCAGTTGTTTGAATTTAATCTCAGTTTGTTTGGGTTTAATCTCCGTTTGTTTGGGTTTAATCGCAGTTGTTTGGGTTCAATCTCAGTTTGTTTGGGTTTAATCTCAGTATGTTTGGGTTTAATCTCAGTTTGTTTGGGTTTAATCTCAGTTTGTTTGGGTTTAATCTCAGTTTGTTTGGGTTTAATCTCAGTTTGTTTGGGTTTAATGTCAGTTTGTTTGGGTTTAATCTCAGTTGTATGGATTTAATCTCAGTTGTTTGGGTTTAATCTCCATTTGTTTCGGTTTAATCTCAGTTTGTATTTAATCTCAGTTGTTTGGATTTAATCTCAGTTGTTTGGGTTTATTCTCAGTTTGTTTGGGTTTAATCTCAGTTTGCTTGGGTTTAATCTCAGTTTGTTTGGGTTTAATCTCAGTTGTTTGGGTTTAATCTCAGTGGTTTGGGTTCAATCTCAGTTTGTTTGGGTTTAATCTCAGTTTGTTTGGGTTTAATCTCAGTTGATTGGGTTCAATATCAGTTGTTTGGATTTAATCTCAGTTTGTTTGGGATTAATCTCCGTTTGTTTGCGTTTAATCGCAGTTGTTTGGGTTCAATCTCCATTTGTTTGGGTTTAATCTGAGTTTGTTTGGATTTAATCTCAGACTGTTTGGGTTTAATCTCCATTTGTTTGGGTTTAATCTCAGTTTGTATTTAATCTCAGTTGTTTGGATTTAATCTCAGTTGTTTGGGTTTAATCTCAGTTTGTTTGGGTTTAATCTCAGTTTGTTTGGGTTTAATCTCAGTTTGTTTGGGTTTAATCTCAGTTGTTTGGGTTTAATCTCAGTGGTTTGGGTTCAATCTCGGTTTGTTTGTGTTTAATCTCAGTTTGTTTAGGTTTAATCTCAGTTGATTGGATTCAATCTCAGTTGTTTGGATTTAATCTCAGTTTGTTTGGGTTTAATCTCCGTTTGTTTGGGTTTAATCGCAGTTGTTTGGGTTCAATCTCCGTTTGTTTGGGTTTAATCTCAGTATGTTTGGGTTTAATCTCAGTTGTTTGGGTTTAATCTCAGTATGTTTGGGTTTAATCTCAGTTTGTTTGGGTTTAATCTCAGTTTGTTTGGGTTTAATCTCAGTTTGTTTGGGTTTAATCTCAGTATGTTTGGGTTTAATCTCAGTTTGTTTGGGTTTAATCTCCGTTTGTTTGGGTTTAATCGCAGTTGTTTGGGTTCAATCTCCGTTTGTTTGGGTTTAATGTCAGTTTGTTTGGGTTTAATCTCCGTTTGTTTGGGTTTAATCTCAGTTGTTTGGATTGAATCTCAGTTTTTTTGGGTTTAATCTCAGTTTGGATTTCATCTCAGTTGTTTGGATTTAATCTCAGTTTTTTGGGTTTAATCTCAGTTGTTTGGATATAATCTCAGTTTGTTTGGGTTTAATCTCAGTTGTTTGGGTTTAATCTCATTGGTTTGGGTTTAATCTGAGTTTGTTTGGGTTTCATCTCAGTTTGGATTCAATTTCAGTTTGTTTGGGTTTAATCTGTTTGTTTGGGTTTAATCTCAGTTTGTTTGGATTTAATCTCAGTTTGTTTGGGTTTAATCTCAGTTTGTTTGGGTTTAATCTCAGTTGTTTGGGTTGAATCTCCGTTTGTTTGGGTTTAATCTCAGATTGTTTGGATTTAATCTCAGTTGTTTGGATTTAATCTCAGTTGTATGGGTTGAATCTCAGTTTATTTGGATTTAATCTCAGTTTGTTTGTGTTTAATCTCAGATTGTTTGGGTTTAATCTCAGTTGTTTGGATTTAATCTCAGTTGTTTGGGTTGAATCTTTGTTTGGATTTAATCTCAAATTGTTTCGGTTCAATCTCCATTTGTTTGGGTTTAATCTCAGTTTGTTTGAGTTTAATCTCCGTTTGTTTGAGTTTAATCTCCGTTTGTTTGGGTTTAATCTCAGTTTGTTTGGATTTAATCTCAGATTGTTTGGATTTAATCTCAGTTTGTTTGGGTTTAATCTCAGTTTGTTTGGGTTTAATCTCAGTTGTTTGGATTTAATCTCAGTTGTTTGGGTTGAATCTTTGTTTGTTTGGATTTAATCTCAAATTGTTTCGGTTCAATCTCCATTTGTTTGGGTTTAATCTCAGTTTGTTTGAGTTTAATCTCCGCTTGTTTGGATTTAATCTCAGATTGTTTGGATTTAATCTCAGTTGTTTGGGTTGAATCTCCATTTGTTTGGGTTTAATCTCAGATTGTTTGGATTTAATCTCAGTTGTTTGGATTTAATCTCAGTTGTTTGGGTTGTATCTCAGTTTGTTTGGGTTTAATCTCAGATTGTTTGGATTTAATCTCAGTTGTTTGGATTTAATCTCAGTTGTTTGGGTTGAATCTCAGTTCGTTTGGGTTTAATCACAGATTGTTTGGATTTAATCTCAGTTGTTTGGATTTAATCTCAGTTGTTTGGGTTGTATCTCAGTTTGTTTGGGTTTAATCTCAGATTGTTTGGATTTAATCTCAGTTGTTTGGATTTAATCTCAGTTGTTTGGGTTGGATCTCAGTTCGTTTGGGTTTAATCGCAGATTGTTTGGATTTAATCTCAGTTGTTTGGATTTAATCTCAGTTGTTTGGGTTTAATCTCAGTTTGTTTGAATTTATTCTCCGTTTGTTTGGGTTTAATCTCAGATTGTTTGGAGTTAATCTCAGTTGTTTGGATTTAATCTCAGTTGTTTGGGTTGAATCTCAGTTTGTTTGGGTTTAATCTCAGATTGTTTGGATTTAATCTCAGTTGTTTGGATTTAATCTCAGTTGTTTGGGTTTAATCTCAGTTTGTTTGAGTTTATTCTCCGTTTGTTTGGGTTTAATCTCAGTTGTTTGGATTTAATCTCAGTTTGTTTGGGTTTAATCTCAGTTTGTTTGGGTTTAATCTCAGTTTGGATTTAATCTCAGTTATTTGGATTCAATCTCAGTTATTTGGATTTAATCTCAGTTTGTTATGGTGGAATCTCAGTTTATTTGGGTTTAATCTCAGTTGTTTGGGTTTAATCTCAGTTTGTTTGGGTTTAATCTCAGTTGTTTGGATTTAATCTCAGTTTGTTTGGGTTTAATCTCAGTTTGTTTGGGTTTAATCTCAGTTTGGATTTAATCTCAGTTTGTTTGGGTTTAATCTCAGTTGTTTGGGTTTAATCTCAGTTTGTTTGGGTTTAATCTCAGTTGTTTGGGTTTAATCTTAGTTTGTTTGGGTTTAATCTCAGTTTGGATTTAATCTCAGTTGTTTGGATTTAATCTCAGTTTTTTGGGTTTAATCTCAGTTGTTTGGATATAATCTCAGTTTTTTTGGGTTTAATCTCAGTTGTTTGGGTTTAATCTCATTGGTTTGGGTTTAATCTGAGTTTGTTTGGGTTTCATCTCAGTTTGGATTCAATTTCAGTTTGTTTGGGTTTAATCTGTTTGTTTGGGTTTAATCTCAGTTTGTTTGGATTTTATCTCAGTTTGGTTGGGTTTAATCTCAGATTGTTTGGATTTAATCTGTTGTTTGGATTTAATCTCAGTTGTTTGGGTTGTATCTCAGTTTGTTTGGGTTTAATCTCAGATTGTTTGGATTTAATCTCAGTTGTTTGGATTTAATCTCAGTTGTATGAGTTGAATCTCAGTTTATTTGGATTTAATCTCAGTTTGTTTGTGTTTAATCTCAGATTGTTTGGGTTTAATCTCAGTTGTTTGGATTTAATCTCAGTTGTTTGGGTTGAATCTTTGTTTGGATTTAATCTCAAATTGTTTCGGTTCAATCTCCATTTGTTTGGTTTTAATCTCAGTTTGTTTGAGTTTAATCTCCGTTTGTTTGAGTTTAATCTCCGTTTGTTTGGGTTTAATCTCAGTTTGTTTGGATTTAATCTCAGATTGTTTGGATTTAATCTCAGTTTGTTTGGGTTTAATCTCAGTTTGTTTGGGTTTAATCTCAGTTGTTTGGATTTAATCTCAGTTGTTTGGGTTGAATCTTTGTTTGTTTGGATTTAATCTCAAATTGTTTCGGTTCAATCTCCATTTGTTTGCGTTTAATCTCAGTTTGTTTGAGTTTAACCTCCGCTTGTTTGGATTTAATCTCAGATTGTTTGGATTTAATCTCAGTTGTTTGGGTTGAATCTCCATTTGTTTGGGTTTAATCTCAGATTTTTTGGATTTAATCTCAGTTGTTTGGATTTAATCTCAGTTGTTTGGGTTGTATCTCAGTTTGTTTGGGTTTAATCTCAGATTGTTTGGATTTAATCTCAGTTGTTTGGATTTAATCTCAGTTGTTTGGGTTGAATCTCAGTTCGTTTGGGTTTAATCACAGATTGTTTGGATTTCATCTCAGTTGTTTGGATTTAATCTCAGTTGTTTGGGTTGTATCTCAGTTTGTTTGGGTTTAATCTCAGATTGTTTGGATTTAATCTCAGTTGTTTGGATTTAATCTCAGTTCTTTGGGTTGAATCTCAGTTCGTTTGGGTTTAATCACAGATTGTTTGGATTTAATCTCAGTTGTTTGGATTTAATCTCAGTTGTTTGGATTTAATCTCAGTTGTTTGGGTTGAATCTCAGTTCGTTTGGGTTTAATCACAGATTGTTTGGATTTAATCTCAGTTGTTTGGATTTAATCTCAGTTGTTTGGGTTGTATCTCAGTTTGTTTGGGTTTAATCTCAGATTGTTTGGATTTAATCTCAGTTGTTTGGATTTAATCTCAGTTCTTTGCGTTGAATCTCAGTTCGTTTGGGTTTAATCACAGATTGTTTGGATTTAATCTCAGTTGTTTGGATTTAATCTCAGTTGTTTGGGTTTAATCTCAGTTTGTTTGAATTTATTCTCCGTTTGTTTGGGTTTAATCTCAGATTGTTTGGAGTTAATCTCAGTTGTTTGGATTTAATCTCAGTTGTTTGGGTTGAATCTCAGTTTGTTTGGGTTTAATCTCAGATTGTTTGAATTTAATCTCAGTTGTTTGGATTTAATCTCAGTTGTTTGGGTTTAATCTCAGTTTGTTTGAGTTTATTCTCCGTTTGTTTGGGTTTAATCTCAGTTGTTTGGATTTAATCTCAGTTTGTTTGGGTTTAATCTCAGTTTGTTTGGGTTTAATCTCAGTTTGGATTTAATCTCAGTTATTTGGATTCAATCTCAGTTATTTGGATTTAATCTCAGTTTGTTATGGTTGAATCTCAGTTTATTTGGGTTTAATCTCAGTTGTTTGGGTTTAATCTCAGTTTGTTTGGGTTTAATCTCAGTTGTTTGGATTTAATCTCAGTTGTTTGGATTTAATCTCAGTTGTATGGGTTGAATCTCAGTTTATTTGGATTTAATCTCAGTTTGTTTGGGTTTAATCTCAGATTGTTTGGGTTTAATCTCAGTTGTTTGGATTTAATCTCAGTTCTTTGGGTTGAATCTTTGTTTGGATTTAATCTCAAATTGTTTCGGTTCAATCTCCATTTGTTTGGGTTTAATCTCAGTTTGTTTGAGTTTAATCTCCGTTTGTTTGAGTTTAATCTCCGTTTGTTTGGATTTAATCTCAGTTGTTTGGGTTTAATCTCAGTTGTTTGGATTTAATCTCAGTGTGTTTGGGTTTAATCTCAGTTTGTTTGGATTTAATCTCAGATTGTTTGGATTTAATCTCAGTTTGTTTGGGTTTAATCTCAGTTTGTTTGGGTTTAATCTCAGTTGTTTGGGTTTAATATCAATTTGTTTGTGTTTAATCTCAGTTGTTTGGATTTAATCTCAGTTGTTTGGGTTTAATCTCAGTTTGTTTGGGTTTAATATCAGTTGTTTGGATTTAATCTCAGTTTGTTTGGGTTTAATCTCAGTTGTTTGGGTTTAATCTCAGTTTGTTTGGGTTGAATCTCAGTTTGTTTGGATTTAATCTCAGATTGTTTCGGTTCAATCTCCATTTGTTTGGGTTTAATCTTAGTTTGTTTGAGTTTAATCTCAGTTTGTTTGGGTTTAATCTCAGTTATTTGGATTTAATCTCAGTTATTTGGATTTATTCTCAGTTTGTTTGGGTTTAATCTCAGTTTATTTGGGTTTAATCTCAGTTGTTTGGGTTTAATCTCAGTTTGTTTGGGTTTAATATCAGTTGTTTGGATTTAATCTCAGTTTGTTTGGGTTTAATCTCAGTTTGGATTTAATCTCAGTTGTTTGGATTTAATCTCAGTTGTTTGGGTTTAATCTCAGTTGTTTGGATTTAATCTCAGTTTGTTTGGGTTTAATCTCAGTTGTTTGGGTTTAATCTCATTGGTTTGGGTTTAATCTGAGTTTGTTTGGGTTTCATCTCAGTTTGGATTTAATTTCAGTTTGTTTGGGTTTAATCTGTTTGTTTGGGTTTCATCTCAGATTGTTTGGATTTAATCTCAGTTTGTTTGGGTTTAATCTCAGTTTGTTTGGGTTTAATCTCCGTTTGTTTGGGTTTAATCTCAGATTGTTTGGATTTAATCTCAGTTGTTTGGATTTAATCTCAGTTGTTTGGGTTGAATCTCCGTTTTTTTGGGTTTAATCTCAGATTGTTTGGATTTAATCTCAGTTGTTTGGATTTAATCTCAGTTGTATGGGTTGAATCTCAGTTTATTTGGATTTAATCTCAGTTTGTTTGGGTTTAATCTCAGATTGTTTGGGTTTAATCTCAGTTGTTTGGATTTAATCTCAGTTTATTTGGGTTTATGATGAAAGTAAGGAGGTGTGGGATAGAGGGAAAGTTGGCCGATTGGATAGGTAACTGGCTATCTGATCGAAGACAGAGGGTGGTGGTGGATGGAAAATTTTCGGACTGGAGGCAGGTTGCTAGCGGAGTGCCGCAGGGATCGGTGCTTGGTCCTCTGCTCTTTGTGATTTTTATTAATGACTTAGAGGAGGGGGCTGAAGGGTGGATCAGTAAATTTGCTGATGACACCAAGATTGGTGGAGTAGTGGATGAGGTGGAGGGGTGTTGTAGGCTGCAAAGAGACATAGATAGGATGCAAAGCTGGGCTGAAAAATGGCAAATGGAGTTTAACCCTGATAAATGTGAGGTGATTCATTTTGGTAGGACAAATTTAAATGTGGATTACAGGGTCAAAGGTAGGGTTCTGAAGACTGTGGAGGAACAGAGAGATCTTGGGGTCCATATCCACAGATCTCTAAAGGTTGCCACTCAAGTGGATAGAGCTGTGAAGAAGGCATATAGTGTGTTAGCTTTTATTAACGGGGGGTTGGAGTTTAAGAGCCGTGGGGTTATGCTGCAACTGTACAGGACCTTGGTGAGACCGCATTTGGAATATTGCGTGCAGTTCTGGTCACCTCACTATAAGAAGGATGTGGAAGCGCTGGAAAGAGTGCAGAGGAGATTTACCAGGATGCTGCCTGGTTTGGAGTGTCGGTCTTATGAGGAAAGGTTGAGGGAGCTGGGGCTGTTCTCTCTGGAGCGGAGGAGATTGAGGGGAGACTTAATAGAGGTTTATAAAATGATGAAGGGGATAGATCGAGTGAACGTTCAAAGACTATTTCCTCGGGTGGATGGAGCTATTACAAGGGGGCATAACTATAGGGTTCATGGTGGGAGATATAGGAAGGATATCAGAGGTAGGTTCTTCGCGCAGAGAGTGGTTGGGGTGTGGAATGGACTGCCTGCAGTGATAGTGGAGTCAGACACTTTAGGAACATTTAAGCGGTTATTGGATAGGCACATGGAGCACACCAGGATGGTAGGGAGTGGGATAGCTTGATCTTGGTTTCAGATGAAGGTCGGCACAACATCGTGGGCCGAAGGGCCTGTTCTGTGCTGTACTGTTCTATGTTCTATGTTCTATGTTAATCTCAGTTGTTTGGGTTGAATCTTTGTTTGGATTTAATCTCAAATTGTTTCGGTTCAATCTCCATTTATTTGGGTTTAATCTCAGTTTGTTTGAGTTTAATCTCCGTTTGTTTGAGTTTAATCTCCGTTTGTTTGGATTTAATCTCAGTTGTTTGGGTTTAATCTCAGTTGTTTGGATTTAATCTCAGTTTGTTTGGGTTTAATCTCAGTTTGTTTGGATTTAATCTCAGATTGTTTGGATTTAATCTCAGTTTGTTTGGATTTAATCTCAGTTTGTTTGGGTTTAATCTCAGTTGTTTGGATTTAATCTCAGTTGTTTGGGTTGAATCTTTGTTTGTTTGGATTTAATCTCAAATTGTTTCGGTTCAATCTCCATTTGTTTGGGTTTAATCTCAGTTTGTTTGAGTTTAATCTCCGTTTGTTTGGATTTAATCTCAGATTGTTTGGATTTATCTCAGTTGTTTGGGTTGAATCTCCGTTTGTTTGGGTTTAATCTCAGATTGTTTAGATTTAATCTCAGTTGTTTGGATTTAATCTCAGTTGTTTGGGTTTAATCTCAGTTTGTTTGGATTTAATCTCAGTTGTTTGGGTCCAATCTCAGTTGTTTGGGTTTAATGTCAGTTTGTTTGGGTTTAATTTCAGTTAATTGGGTTCAATCTCAGTTGTTTGAATTTAATCTCAGTTTGTTTGGGTTTAATCTCCGTTTGTTTGGGTTTAATCGCAGTTGTTTGGGTTCAATCTCAGTTTGTTTGGGTTTAATCTCAGTATGTTTGGGTTTAATCTCAGTTTGTTTGGGTTTAATCTCAGTTTGTTTGGGTTTAATCTCAGTTTGTTTGGGTTTAATCTCAGTTTGTTTGGGTTTAATGTCAGTTTGTTTGGGTTTAATCTCAGTTGTATGGATTTAATCTCAGTTGTTTGGGTTTAATCTCCATTTGTTTCGGTTTAATCTCAGTTTGTATTTAATCTCAGTTGTTTGGATTTAATCTCAGTTGTTTGGGTTTATTCTCAGTTTGTTTGGGTTTAATCTCAGTTTGCTTGGGTTTAATCTCAGTTTGTTTGGGTTTAATCTCAGTTGTTTGGGTTTAATCTCAGTGGTTTGGGTTCAATCTCAGTTTGTTTGGGTTTAATCTCAGTTTGTTTGGGTTTAATCTCAGTTGATTGGGTTCAATATCAGTTGTTTGGATTTAATCTCAGTTTGTTTGGGATTAATCTCCGTTTGTTTGCGTTTAATCGCAGTTGTTTGGGTTCAATCTCCATTTGTTTGGGTTTAATCTGAGTTTGTTTGGATTTAATCTCAGACTGTTTGGGTTTAATCTCCATTTGTTTGGGTTTAATCTCAGTTTGTATTTAATCTCAGTTGTTTGGATTTAATCTCAGTTGTTTGGGTTTAATCTCAGTTTGTTTGGGTTTAATCTCAGTTTGTTTGGGTTTAATCTCAGTTTGTTTGGGTTTAATCTCAGTTGTTTGGGTTTAATCTCAGTGGTTTGGGTTCAATCTCGGTTTGTTTGTGTTTAATCTCAGTTTGTTTAGGTTTAATCTCAGTTGATTGGGTTCAATCTCAGTTGTTTGGATTTAATCTCAGTTTGTTTGGGTTTAATCTCCGTTTGTTTGGGTTTAATCGCAGTTGTTTGGGTTCAATCTCCGTTTGTTTGGGTTTAATCTCAGTATGTTTGGGTTTAATCTCAGTTGTTTGGGTTTAATCTCAGTATGTTTGGGTTTAATCTCAGTTTGTTTGGGTTTAATCTCAGTTTGTTTGGGTTTAATCTCAGTTTGTTTGGGTTTAATCTCAGTATGTTTGGGTTTAATCTCAGTTTGTTTGAGTTTAATCTCCGTTTGTTTGAGTTTAATCTCCGTTTGTTTGGATTTAATCTCAGTTGTTTGGGTTTAATCTCAGTTGTTTGGATTTAATCTCAGTTTGTTTGGGTTTAATCTCAGTTTGTTTGGATTTAATCTCAGATTGTTTGGATTTAATCTCAGATTGTTTGGATTTAATCTCAGTTTGTTTGGATTTAATCTCAGTTTGTTTGGGTTTAATCTCAGTTGTTTGGATTTAATCTCAGTTGTTTGGGTTGAATCTTTGTTTGTTTGGATTTAATCTCAAATTGTTTCGGTTCAATCTCCATTTGTTTGGGTTTAATCTCAGTTTGTTTGAGTTTAATCTCCGTTTGTTTGGATTTAATCTCAGATTGTTTGGATTTATCTCAGATGTTTGGGTTGAATCTCCGTTTGTTTGGGTTTAATCTCAGATTGTTTAGATTTAATCTCAGTTGTTTGGATTTAATCTCAGTTGTTTGGGTTTAATCTCAGTTTGTTTGGATTTAATCTCAGTTGTTTGGGTCCAATCTCAGTTGTTTGGGTTTAATGTCAGTTTGTTTGGGTTTAATTTCAGTTAATTGGGTTCAATCTCAGTTGTTTGAATTTAATCTCAGTTTGTTTGGGTTTAATCTCCGTTTGTTTGGGTTTAATCGCAGTTGTTTGGGTTCAATCTCAGTTTGTTTGGGTTTAATCTCAGTATGTTTGGGTTTAATCTCAGTTTGTTTGGGTTTAATCTCAGTTTGTTTGGGTTTAATCTCAGTTTGTTTGGGTTTAATCTCAGTTTGTTTGGGTTTAATGTCAGTTTGTTTGGGTTTAATCTCAGTTGTATGGATTTAATCTCAGTTGTTTGGGTTTAATCTCCATTTGTTTCGGTTTAATCTCAGTTTGTATTTAATCTCAGTTGTTTGGATTTAATCTCAGTTGTTTGGGTTTATTCTCAGTTTGTTTGGGTTTAATCTCAGTTTGCTTGGGTTTAATCTCAGTTTGTTTGGGTTTAATCTCAGTTGTTTGGGTTTAATCTCAGTGGTTTGGGTTCAATCTCAGTTTGTTTGGGTTTAATCTCAGTTTGTTTGGGTTTAATCTCAGTTGATTGGGTTCAATATCAGTTGTTTGGATTTAATCTCAGTTTGTTTGGGATTAATCTCCGTTTGTTTGCGTTTAATCGCAGTTGTTTGGGTTCAATCTCCATTTGTTTGGGTTTAATCTGAGTTTGTTTGGATTTAATCTCAGACTGTTTGGGTTTAATCTCCATTTGTTTGGGTTTAATCTCAGTTTGTATTTAATCTCAGTTGTTTGGATTTAATCTCAGTTGTTTGGGTTTAATCTCAGTTTGTTTGGGTTTAATCTCAGTTTGTTTGGGTTTAATCTCAGTTTGTTTGGGTTTAATCTCAGTTGTTTGGGTTTAATCTCAGTGGTTTGGGTTCAATCTCGGTTTGTTTGTGTTTAATCTCAGTTTGTTTAGGTTTAATCTCAGTTGATTGGATTCAATCTCAGTTGTTTGGATTTAATCTCAGTTTGTTTGGGTTTAATCTCCGTTTGTTTGGGTTTAATCGCAGTTGTTTGGGTTCAATCTCCGTTTGTTTGGGTTTAATCTCAGTATGTTTGGGTTTAATCTCAGTTGTTTGGGTTTAATCTCAGTATGTTTGGGTTTAATCTCAGTTTGTTTGGGTTTAATCTCAGTTTGTTTGGGTTTAATCTCAGTTTGTTTGGGTTTAATCTCAGTATGTTTGGGTTTAATCTCAGTTTGTTTGGGTTTAATCTCCGTTTGTTTGGGTTTAATCGCAGTTGTTTGGGTTCAATCTCCGTTTGTTTGGGTTTAATGTCAGTTTGTTTGGGTTTAATCTCCGTTTGTTTGGGTTTAATCTCAGTTGTTTGGATTGAATCTCAGTTTTTTTGGGTTTAATCTCAGTTTGGATTTCATCTCAGTTGTTTGGATTTAATCTCAGTTTTTTGGGTTTAATCTCAGTTGTTTGGATATAATCTCAGTTTGTTTGGGTTTAATCTCAGTTGTTTGGGTTTAATCTCATTGGTTTGGGTTTAATCTGAGTTTGTTTGGGTTTCATCTCAGTTTGGATTCAATTTCAGTTTGTTTGGGTTTAATCTGTTTGTTTGGGTTTAATCTCAGTTTGTTTGGATTTAATCTCAGTTTGTTTGGGTTTAATCTCAGTTTGTTTGGGTTTAATCTCAGTTGTTTGGGTTGAATCTCCGTTTGTTTGGGTTTAATCTCAGATTGTTTGGATTTAATCTCAGTTGTTTGGATTTAATCTCAGTTGTATGGGTTGAATCTCAGTTTATTTGGATTTAATCTCAGTTTGTTTGTGTTTAATCTCAGATTGTTTGGGTTTAATCTCAGTTGTTTGGATTTAATCTCAGTTGTTTGGGTTGAATCTTTGTTTGGATTTAATCTCAAATTGTTTCGGTTCAATCTCCATTTGTTTGGGTTTAATCTCAGTTTGTTTGAGTTTAATCTCCGTTTGTTTGAGTTTAATCTCCGTTTGTTTGGGTTTAATCTCAGTTTGTTTGGATTTAATCTCAGATTGTTTGGATTTAATCTCAGTTTGTTTGGGTTTAATCTCAGTTTGTTTGGGTTTAATCTCAGTTGTTTGGATTTAATCTCAGTTGTTTGGGTTGAATCTTTGTTTGTTTGGATTTAATCTCAAATTGTTTCGGTTCAATCTCCATTTGTTTGGGTTTAATCTCAGTTTGTTTGAGTTTAATCTCCGCTTGTTTGGATTTAATCTCAGATTGTTTGGATTTAATCTCAGTTGTTTGGGTTGAATCTCCATTTGTTTGGGTTTAATCTCAGATTGTTTGGATTTAATCTCAGTTGTTTGGATTTAATCTCAGTTGTTTGGGTTGTATCTCAGTTTGTTTGGGTTTAATCTCAGATTGTTTGGATTTAATCTCAGTTGTTTGGATTTAATCTCAGTTGTTTGGGTTGAATCTCAGTTCGTTTGGGTTTAATCACAGATTGTTTGGATTTAATCTCAGTTGTTTGGATTTAATCTCAGTTGTTTGGGTTGTATCTCAGTTTGTTTGGGTTTAATCTCAGATTGTTTGGATTTAATCTCAGTTGTTTGGATTTAATCTCAGTTGTTTGGGTTGGATCTCAGTTCGTTTGGGTTTAATCGCAGATTGTTTGGATTTAATCTCAGTTGTTTGGATTTAATCTCAGTTGTTTGGGTTTAATCTCAGTTTGTTTGAATTTATTCTCCGTTTGTTTGGGTTTAATCTCAGATTGTTTGGAGTTAATCTCAGTTGTTTGGATTTAATCTCAGTTGTTTGGGTTGAATCTCAGTTTGTTTGGGTTTAATCTCAGATTGTTTGGATTTAATCTCAGTTGTTTGGATTTAATCTCAGTTGTTTGGGTTTAATCTCAGTTTGTTTGAGTTTATTCTCCGTTTGTTTGGGTTTAATCTCAGTTGTTTGGATTTAATCTCAGTTTGTTTGGGTTTAATCTCAGTTTGTTTGGGTTTAATCTCAGTTTGGATTTAATCTCAGTTATTTGGATTCAATCTCAGTTATTTGGATTTAATCTCAGTTTGTTATGGTGGAATCTCAGTTTATTTGGGTTTAATCTCAGTTGTTTGGGTTTAATCTCAGTTTGTTTGGGTTTAATCTCAGTTGTTTGGATTTAATCTCAGTTTGTTTGGGTTTAATCTCAGTTTGTTTGGGTTTAATCTCAGTTTGGATTTAATCTCAGTTTGTTTGGGTTTAATCTCAGTTGTTTGGGTTTAATCTCAGTTTGTTTGGGTTTAATCTCAGTTGTTTGGGTTTAATCTTAGTTTGTTTGGGTTTAATCTCAGTTTGGATTTAATCTCAGTTGTTTGGATTTAATCTCAGTTTTTTGGGTTTAATCTCAGTTGTTTGGATATAATCTCAGTTTTTTTGGGTTTAATCTCAGTTGTTTGGGTTTAATCTCATTGGTTTGGGTTTAATCTGAGTTTGTTTGGGTTTCATCTCAGTTTGGATTCAATTTCAGTTTGTTTGGGTTTAATCTGTTTGTTTGGGTTTAATCTCAGTTTGTTTGGATTTTATCTCAGTTTGGTTGGGTTTAATCTCAGATTGTTTGGATTTAATCTGTTGTTTGGATTTAATCTCAGTTGTTTGGGTTGTATCTCAGTTTGTTTGGGTTTAATCTCAGATTGTTTGGATTTAATCTCAGTTGTTTGGATTTAATCTCAGTTGTATGAGTTGAATCTCAGTTTATTTGGATTTAATCTCAGTTTGTTTGTGTTTAATCTCAGATTGTTTGGGTTTAATCTCAGTTGTTTGGATTTAATCTCAGTTGTTTGGGTTGAATCTTTGTTTGGATTTAATCTCAAATTGTTTCGGTTCAATCTCCATTTGTTTGGTTTTAATCTCAGTTTGTTTGAGTTTAATCTCCGTTTGTTTGAGTTTAATCTCCGTTTGTTTGGGTTTAATCTCAGTTTGTTTGGATTTAATCTCAGATTGTTTGGATTTAATCTCAGTTTGTTTGGGTTTAATCTCAGTTTGTTTGGGTTTAATCTCAGTTGTTTGGATTTAATCTCAGTTGTTTGGGTTGAATCTTTGTTTGTTTGGATTTAATCTCAAATTGTTTCGGTTCAATCTCCATTTGTTTGCGTTTAATCTCAGTTTGTTTGAGTTTAACCTCCGCTTGTTTGGATTTAATCTCAGATTGTTTGGATTTAATCTCAGTTGTTTGGGTTGAATCTCCATTTGTTTGGGTTTAATCTCAGATTTTTTGGATTTAATCTCAGTTGTTTGGATTTAATCTCAGTTGTTTGGGTTGTATCTCAGTTTGTTTGGGTTTAATCTCAGATTGTTTGGATTTAATCTCAGTTGTTTGGATTTAATCTCAGTTGTTTGGGTTGAATCTCAGTTCGTTTGGGTTTAATCACAGATTGTTTGGATTTCATCTCAGTTGTTTGGATTTAATCTCAGTTGTTTGGGTTGTATCTCAGTTTGTTTGGGTTTAATCTCAGATTGTTTGGATTTAATCTCAGTTGTTTGGATTTAATCTCAGTTCTTTGGGTTGAATCTCAGTTCGTTTGGGTTTAATCACAGATTGTTTGGATTTAATCTCAGTTGTTTGGATTTAATCTCAGTTGTTTGGATTTAATCTCAGTTGTTTGGGTTGAATCTCAGTTCGTTTGGGTTTAATCACAGATTGTTTGGATTTAATCTCAGTTGTTTGGATTTAATCTCAGTTGTTTGGGTTGTATCTCAGTTTGTTTGGGTTTAATCTCAGATTGTTTGGATTTAATCTCAGTTGTTTGGATTTAATCTCAGTTCTTTGCGTTGAATCTCAGTTCGTTTGGGTTTAATCACAGATTGTTTGGATTTAATCTCAGTTGTTTGGATTTAATCTCAGTTGTTTGGGTTTAATCTCAGTTTGTTTGAATTTATTCTCCGTTTGTTTGGGTTTAATCTCAGATTGTTTGGAGTTAATCTCAGTTGTTTGGATTTAATCTCAGTTGTTTGGGTTGAATCTCAGTTTGTTTGGGTTTAATCTCAGATTGTTTGAATTTAATCTCAGTTGTTTGGATTTAATCTCAGTTGTTTGGGTTTAATCTCAGTTTGTTTGAGTTTATTCTCCGTTTGTTTGGGTTTAATCTCAGTTGTTTGGATTTAATCTCAGTTTGTTTGGGTTTAATCTCAGTTTGTTTGGGTTTAATCTCAGTTTGGATTTAATCTCAGTTATTTGGATTCAATCTCAGTTATTTGGATTTAATCTCAGTTTGTTATGGTTGAATCTCAGTTTATTTGGGTTTAATCTCAGTTGTTTGGGTTTAATCTCAGTTTGTTTGGGTTTAATCTCAGTTGTTTGGATTTAATCTCAGTTGTTTGGATTTAATCTCAGTTGTATGGGTTGAATCTCAGTTTATTTGGATTTAATCTCAGTTTGTTTGGGTTTAATCTCAGATTGTTTGGGTTTAATCTCAGTTTGTTTGAGTTTAATCTCCGTTTGTTTGAGTTTAATCTCCGTTTGTTTGGATTTAATCTCAGTTGTTTGGGTTTAATCTCAGTTGTTTGGATTTAATCTCAGTGTGTTTGGGTTTAATCTCAGTTTGTTTGGATTTAATCTCAGATTGTTTGGATTTAATCTCAGTTTGTTTGGGTTTAATCTCAGTTTGTTTGGGTTTAATCTCAGTTGTTTGGGTTTAATATCAATTTGTTTGTGTTTAATCTCAGTTGTTTGGATTTAATCTCAGTTGTTTGGGTTTAATCTCAGTTTGTTTGGGTTTAATATCAGTTGTTTGGATTTAATCTCAGTTTGTTTGGGTTTAATCTCAGTTGTTTGGGTTTAATCTCAGTTTGTTTGGGTTGAATCTCAGTTTGTTTGGATTTAATCTCAGATTGTTTCGGTTCAATCTCCATTTGTTTGGGTTTAATCTTAGTTTGTTTGAGTTTAATCTCAGTTTGTTTGGGTTTAATCTCAGTTATTTGGATTTAATCTCAG
Source organism: Mustelus asterias (assembly GCF_964213995.1). NCBI lineage: Eukaryota > Metazoa > Chordata > Chondrichthyes > Carcharhiniformes > Triakidae > Mustelus > Mustelus asterias. Next base: position 65,732,336 of record NC_135815.1, on the reverse strand, counting down.
TTATTTGGATTTATTCTCAGTTTGTTTGGGTTTAATCTCAGTTTATTTGGGTTTAATCTCAGTTGTTTGGGTTTAATCTCAGTTTGTTTGGGTTTAATATCAGTTGTTTGGATTTAATCTCAGTTTGTTTGGGTTTAATCTCAGTTTGGATTTAATCTCAGTTGTTTGGATTTAATCTCAGTTGTTTGGGTTTAATCTCAGTTGTTTGGATTTAATCTCAGTTTGTTTGGGTTTAATCTCAGTTGTTTGGGTTTAATCTCATTGGTTTGGGTTTAATCTGAGTTTGTTTGGGTTTCATCTCAGTTTGGATTTAATTTCAGTTTGTTTGGGTTTAATCTGTTTGTTTGGGTTTCATCTCAGATTGTTTGGATTTAATCTCAGTTTGTTTGGGTTTAATCTCAGTTTGTTTGGGTTTAATCTCCGTTTGTTTGGGTTTAATCTCAGATTGTTTGGATTTAATCTCAGTTGTTTGGATTTAATCTCAGTTGTTTGGGTTGAATCTCCGTTTTTTTGGGTTTAATCTCAGATTGTTTGGATTTAATCTCAGTTGTTTGGATTTAATCTCAGTTGTATGGGTTGAATCTCAGTTTATTTGGATTTAATCTCAGTTTGTTTGGGTTTAATCTCAGATTGTTTGGGTTTAATCTCAGTTGTTTGGATTTAATCTCAGTTTATTTGGGTTTATGATGAAAGTAAGGAGGTGTGGGATAGAGGGAAAGTTGGCCGATTGGATAGGTAACTGGCTATCTGATCGAAGACAGAGGGTGGTGGTGGATGGAAAATTTTCGGACTGGAGGCAGGTTGCTAGCGGAGTGCCGCAGGGATCGGTGCTTGGTCCTCTGCTCTTTGTGATTTTTATTAATGACTTAGAGGAGGGGGCTGAAGGGTGGATCAGTAAATTTGCTGATGACACCAAGATTGGTGGAGTAGTGGATGAGGTGGAGGGGTGTTGTAGGCTGCAAAGAGACATAGATAGGATGCAAAGCTGGGCTGAAAAATGGCAAATGGAGTTTAACCCTGATAAATGTGAGGTGATTCATTTTGGTAGGACAAATTTAAATGTGGATTACAGGGTCAAAGGTAGGGTTCTGAAGACTGTGGAGGAACAGAGAGATCTTGGGGTCCATATCCACAGATCTCTAAAGGTTGCCACTCAAGTGGATAGAGCTGTGAAGAAGGCATATAGTGTGTTAGCTTTTATTAACGGGGGGTTGGAGTTTAAGAGCCGTGGGGTTATGCTGCAACTGTACAGGACCTTGGTGAGACCGCATTTGGAATATTGCGTGCAGTTCTGGTCACCTCACTATAAGAAGGATGTGGAAGCGCTGGAAAGAGTGCAGAGGAGATTTACCAGGATGCTGCCTGGTTTGGAGTGTCGGTCTTATGAGGAAAGGTTGAGGGAGCTGGGGCTGTTCTCTCTGGAGCGGAGGAGATTGAGGGGAGACTTAATAGAGGTTTATAAAATGATGAAGGGGATAGATCGAGTGAACGTTCAAAGACTATTTCCTCGGGTGGATGGAGCTATTACAAGGGGGCATAACTATAGGGTTCATGGTGGGAGATATAGGAAGGATATCAGAGGTAGGTTCTTCGCGCAGAGAGTGGTTGGGGTGTGGAATGGACTGCCTGCAGTGATAGTGGAGTCAGACACTTTAGGAACATTTAAGCGGTTATTGGATAGGCACATGGAGCACACCAGGATGGTAGGGAGTGGGATAGCTTGATCTTGGTTTCAGATGAAGGTCGGCACAACATCGTGGGCCGAAGGGCCTGTTCTGTGCTGTACTGTTCTATGTTCTATGTTCTATGTTAATCTCAGTTGTTTGGGTTGAATCTTTGTTTGGATTTAATCTCAAATTGTTTCGGTTCAATCTCCATTTATTTGGGTTTAATCTCAGTTTGTTTGAGTTTAATCTCCGTTTGTTTGAGTTTAATCTCCGTTTGTTTGGATTTAATCTCAGTTGTTTGGGTTTAATCTCAGTTGTTTGGATTTAATCTCAGTTTGTTTGGGTTTAATCTCAGTTTGTTTGGATTTAATCTCAGATTGTTTGGATTTAATCTCAGTTTGTTTGGATTTAATCTCAGTTTGTTTGGGTTTAATCTCAGTTGTTTGGATTTAATCTCAGTTGTTTGGGTTGAATCTTTGTTTGTTTGGATTTAATCTCAAATTGTTTCGGTTCAATCTCCATTTGTTTGGGTTTAATCTCAGTTTGTTTGAGTTTAATCTCCGTTTGTTTGGATTTAATCTCAGATTGTTTGGATTTATCTCAGTTGTTTGGGTTGAATCTCCGTTTGTTTGGGTTTAATCTCAGATTGTTTAGATTTAATCTCAGTTGTTTGGATTTAATCTCAGTTGTTTGGGTTTAATCTCAGTTTGTTTGGATTTAATCTCAGTTGTTTGGGTCCAATCTCAGTTGTTTGGGTTTAATGTCAGTTTGTTTGGGTTTAATTTCAGTTAATTGGGTTCAATCTCAGTTGTTTGAATTTAATCTCAGTTTGTTTGGGTTTAATCTCCGTTTGTTTGGGTTTAATCGCAGTTGTTTGGGTTCAATCTCAGTTTGTTTGGGTTTAATCTCAGTATGTTTGGGTTTAATCTCAGTTTGTTTGGGTTTAATCTCAGTTTGTTTGGGTTTAATCTCAGTTTGTTTGGGTTTAATCTCAGTTTGTTTGGGTTTAATGTCAGTTTGTTTGGGTTTAATCTCAGTTGTATGGATTTAATCTCAGTTGTTTGGGTTTAATCTCCATTTGTTTCGGTTTAATCTCAGTTTGTATTTAATCTCAGTTGTTTGGATTTAATCTCAGTTGTTTGGGTTTATTCTCAGTTTGTTTGGGTTTAATCTCAGTTTGCTTGGGTTTAATCTCAGTTTGTTTGGGTTTAATCTCAGTTGTTTGGGTTTAATCTCAGTGGTTTGGGTTCAATCTCAGTTTGTTTGGGTTTAATCTCAGTTTGTTTGGGTTTAATCTCAGTTGATTGGGTTCAATATCAGTTGTTTGGATTTAATCTCAGTTTGTTTGGGATTAATCTCCGTTTGTTTGCGTTTAATCGCAGTTGTTTGGGTTCAATCTCCATTTGTTTGGGTTTAATCTGAGTTTGTTTGGATTTAATCTCAGACTGTTTGGGTTTAATCTCCATTTGTTTGGGTTTAATCTCAGTTTGTATTTAATCTCAGTTGTTTGGATTTAATCTCAGTTGTTTGGGTTTAATCTCAGTTTGTTTGGGTTTAATCTCAGTTTGTTTGGGTTTAATCTCAGTTTGTTTGGGTTTAATCTCAGTTGTTTGGGTTTAATCTCAGTGGTTTGGGTTCAATCTCGGTTTGTTTGTGTTTAATCTCAGTTTGTTTAGGTTTAATCTCAGTTGATTGGGTTCAATCTCAGTTGTTTGGATTTAATCTCAGTTTGTTTGGGTTTAATCTCCGTTTGTTTGGGTTTAATCGCAGTTGTTTGGGTTCAATCTCCGTTTGTTTGGGTTTAATCTCAGTATGTTTGGGTTTAATCTCAGTTGTTTGGGTTTAATCTCAGTATGTTTGGGTTTAATCTCAGTTTGTTTGGGTTTAATCTCAGTTTGTTTGGGTTTAATCTCAGTTTGTTTGGGTTTAATCTCAGTATGTTTGGGTTTAATCTCAGTTTGTTTGGGTTTAATGTCAGTTTGTTTGGGTTTAATCTCCGTTTGTTTGGGTTTAATCTCAGTTGTTTGGATTTAATCTCAGTTTTTTTGGGTTTAATCTCAGTTTGGATTTCATCTCAGTTGTTTGGATTTAATCTCAGTTTTTTGGGTTTAATCTCAGTTGTTTGGATATAATCTCAGTTTGTTTGGGTTTAATCTCAGTTGTTTGGGTTTAATCTCATTGGTTTGGGTTTAATCTGAGTTTGTTTGGGTTTCATCTCAGTTTGGATTCAATTTCAGTTTGTTTGGGTTTAATCTGTTTGTTTGGGTTTAATCTCAGTTTGTTTGGATTTAATCTCAGTTTGTTTGGGTTTAATCTCAGTTTGTTTGGGTTTAATCTCAGTTGTTTGGGTTGAATCTCCGTTTGTTTGGGTTTAATCTCAGATTGTTTGGATTTAATCTCAGTTGTTTGGATTTAATCTCAGTTGTATGGGTTGAATCTCAGTTTATTTGGATTTAATCTCAGTTTGTTTGTGTTTAATCTCAGATTGTTTGGGTTTAATCTCAGTTGTTTGGATTTAATCTCAGTTGTTTGGGTTGAATCTTTGTTTGGATTTAATCTCAAATTGTTTCGGTTCAATCTCCATTTGTTTGGGTTTAATCTCAGTTTGTTTGAGTTTAATCTCCGTTTGTTTGAGTTTAATCTCCGTTTGTTTGGGTTTAATCTCAGTTTGTTTGGATTTAATCTCAGATTGTTTGGATTTAATCTCAGTTTGTTTGGGTTTAATCTCAGTTTGTTTGGGTTTAATCTCAGTTGTTTGGATTTAATCTCAGTTGTTTGGGTTGAATCTTTGTTTGTTTGGATTTAATCTCAAATTGTTTCGGTTCAATCTCCATTTGTTTGGGTTTAATCTCAGTTTGTTTGAGTTTAATCTCCGCTTGTTTGGATTTAATCTCAGATTGTTTGGATTTAATCTCAGTTGTTTGGGTTGAATCTCCATTTGTTTGGGTTTAATCTCAGATTGTTTGGATTTAATCTCAGTTGTTTGGATTTAATCTCAGTTGTTTGGGTTGTATCTCAGTTTGTTTGGGTTTAATCTCAGATTGTTTGGATTTAATCTCAGTTGTTTGGATTTAATCTCAGTTGTTTGGGTTGAATCTCAGTTCGTTTGGGTTTAATCACAGATTGTTTGGATTTAATCTCAGTTGTTTGGATTTAATCTCAGTTGTTTGGGTTGTATCTCAGTTTGTTTGGGTTTAATCTCAGATTGTTTGGATTTAATCTCAGTTGTTTGGATTTAATCTCAGTTGTTTGGGTTGGATCTCAGTTCGTTTGGGTTTAATCACAGATTGTTTGGATTTAATCTCAGTTGTTTGGATTTAATCTCAGTTGTTTGGGTTTAATCTCAGTTTGTTTGAATTTATTCTCCGTTTGTTTGGGTTTAATCTCAGATTGTTTGGAGTTAATCTCAGTTGTTTGGATTTAATCTCAGTTGTTTGGGTTGAATCTCAGTTTGTTTGGGTTTAATCTCAGATTGTTTGGATTTAATCTCAGTTGTTTGGATTTAATCTCAGTTGTTTGGGTTTAATCTCAGTTTGTTTGAGTTTATTCTCCGTTTGTTTGGGTTTAATCTCAGTTGTTTGGATTTAATCTCAGTTTGTTTGGGTTTAATCTCAGTTTGTTTGGGTTTAATCTCAGTTTGGATTTAATCTCAGTTATTTGGATTCAATCTCAGTTATTTGGATTTAATCTCAGTTTGTTATGGTGGAATCTCAGTTTATTTGGGTTTAATCTCAGTTGTTTGGGTTTAATCTCAGTTTGTTTGGGTTTAATCTCAGTTGTTTGGATTTAATCTCAGTTTGTTTGGGTTTAATCTCAGTTTGTTTGGGTTTAATCTCAGTTTGGATTTAATCTCAGTTTGTTTGGGTTTAATCTCAGTTGTTTGGGTTTAATCTCAGTTTGTTTGGGTTTAATCTCAGTTGTTTGGGTTTAATCTTAGTTTGTTTGGGTTTAATCTCAGTTTGGATTTAATCTCAGTTGTTTGGATTTAATCTCAGTTTTTTGGGTTTAATCTCAGTTGTTTGGATATAATCTCAGTTTTTTTGGGTTTAATCTCAGTTGTTTGGGTTTAATCTCATTGGTCTGGGTTTAATCTGAGTTTGTTTGGGTTTCATCTCAGTTTGGATTCAATTTCAGTTTGTTTGGGTTTAATCTGTTTGTTTGGGTTTAATCTCAGTTTGTTTGGATTTTATCTCAGTTTGTTTGGGTTTAATCTCAGATTGTTTGGATTTAATCTGTTGTTTGGATTTAATCTCAGTTGTTTGGGTTGTATCTCAGTTTGTTTGGGTTTAATCTCAGATTGTTTGGATTTAATCTCAGTTGTTTGGATTTAATCTCAGTTGTATGAGTTGAATCTCAGTTTATTTGGATTTAATCTCAGTTTGTTTGTGTTTAATCTCAGATTGTTTGGGTTTAATCTCAGTTGTTTGGATTTAATCTCAGTTGTTTGGGTTGAATCTTTGTTTGGATTTAATCTCAAATTGTTTCGGTTCAATCTCCATTTGTTTGGGTTTAATCTCAGTTTGTTTGAGTTTAATCTCCGTTTGTTTGAGTTTAATCTCCGTTTGTTTGGGTTTAATCTCAGTTTGTTTGGATTTAATCTCAGATTGTTTGGATTTAATCTCAGTTTGTTTGGGTTTAATCTCAGTTTGTTTGGGTTTAATCTCAGTTGTTTGGATTTAATCTCAGTTGTTTGGGTTGAATCTTTGTTTGTTTGGATTTAATCTCAAATTGTTTCGGTTCAATCTCCATTTGTTTGCGTTTAATCTCAGTTTGTTTGAGTTTAACCTCCGCTTGTTTGGATTTAATCTCAGATTGTTTGGATTTAATCTCAGTTGTTTGGGTTGAATCTCCATTTGTTTGGGTTTAATCTCAGATTTTTTGGATTTAATCTCAGTTGTTTGGATTTAATCTCAGTTGTTTGGGTTGTATCTCAGTTTGTTTGGGTTTAATCTCAGATTGTTTGGATTTAATCTCAGTTGTTTGGATTTAATCTCAGTTGTTTGGGTTGAATCTCAGTTCGTTTGGGTTTAATCACAGATTGTTTGGATTTCATCTCAGTTGTTTGGATTTAATCTCAGTTGTTTGGGTTGTATCTCAGTTTGTTTGGGTTTAATCTCAGATTGTTTGGATTTAATCTCAGTTGTTTGGATTTAATCTCAGTTCTTTGGGTTGAATCTCAGTTCGTTTGGGTTTAATCACAGATTGTTTGGATTTAATCTCAGTTGTTTGGATTTAATCTCAGTTGTTTGGATTTAATCTCAGTTGTTTGGGTTGAATCTCAGTTCGTTTGGGTTTAATCACAGATTGTTTGGATTTAATCTCAGTTGTTTGGATTTAATCTCAGTTGTTTGGGTTGTATCTCAGTTTGTTTGGGTTTAATCTCAGATTGTTTGGATTTAATCTCAGTTGTTTGGATTTAATCTCAGTTCTTTGGGTTGAATCTCAGTTCGTTTGGGTTTAATCACAGATTGTTTGGATTTAATCTCAGTTGTTTGGATTTAATATCAGTTGTTTGGGTTTAATCTCAGTTTGTTTGAATTTATTCTCCGTTTGTTTGGGTTTAATCTCAGATTGTTTGGAGTTAATCTCAGTTGTTTGGATTTAATCTCAGTTGTTTGGGTTGAATCTCAGTTTGTTTGGGTTTAATCTCAGATTGTTTGAATTTAATCTCAGTTGTTTGGATTTAATCTCAGTTGTTTGGGTTTAATCTCAGTTTGTTTGAGTTTATTCTCCGTTTGTTTGGGTTTAATCTCAGTTGTTTGGATTTAATCTCAGTTTGTTTGGGTTTAATCTCAGTTTGTTTGGGTTTAATCTCAGTTTGGATTTAATCTCAGTTATTTGGATTCAATCTCAGTTATTTGGATTTAATCTCAGTTTGTTATGGTTGAATCTCAGTTTATTTGGGTTTAATCTCAGTTGTTTGGGTTTAATCTCAGTTTGTTTGGGTTTAATCTCAGTTGTTTGGATTTAATCTCAGTTGTTTGGATTTAATCTCAGTTGTATGGGTTGAATCTCAGTTTATTTGGATTTAATCTCAGTTTGTTTGGGTTTAATCTCAGATTGTTTGGGTTTAATCTCAGTTGTTTGGATTTAATCTCAGTTCTTTGGGTTGAATCTTTGTTTGGATTTAATCTCAAATTGTTTCGGTTCAATCTCCATTTGTTTGGGTTTAATCTCAGTTTGTTTGAGTTTAATCTCCGTTTGTTTGAGTTTAATCTCCGTTTGTTTGGATTTAATCTCAGTTGTTTGGGTTTAATCTCAGTTGTTTGGATTTAATCTCAGTGTGTTTGGGTTTAATCTCAGTTTGTTTGGATTTAATCTCAGATTGTTTGGATTTAATCTCAGTTTGTTTGGGTTTAATCTCAGTTTGTTTGGGTTTAATCTCAGTTGTTTGGGTTTAATATCAATTTGTTTGTGTTTAATCTCAGTTGTTTGGATTTAATCTCAGTTGTTTGGGTTTAATCTCAGTTTGTTTGGGTTTAATATCAGTTGTTTGGATTTAATCTCAGTTTGTTTGGGTTTAATCTCAGTTGTTTGGGTTTAATCTCAGTTTGTTTGGGTTGAATCTCAGTTTGTTTGGATTTAATCTCAGATTGTTTCGGTTCAATCTCCATTTGTTTGGGTTTAATCTTAGTTTGTTTGAGTTTAATCTCAGTTTGTTTGGGTTTAATCTCAGTTATTTGGATTTAATCTCAGTTATTTGGATTTATTCTCAGTTTGTTTGGGTTTAATCTCAGTTTATTTGGGTTTAATCTCAGTTGTTTGGGTTTAATCTCAGTTTGTTTGGGTTTAATATCAGTTGTTTGGATTTAATCTCAGTTTGTTTGGGTTTAATCTCAGTTTGGATTTAATCTCAGTTGTTTGGATTTAATCTCAGTTGTTTGGGTTTAATCTCAGTTGTTTGGATTTAATCTCAGTTTGTTTGGGTTTAATCTCAGTTGTTTGGGTTTAATCTCATTGGTTTGGGTTTAATCTGAGTTTGTTTGGGTTTCATCTCAGTTTGGATTTAATTTCAGTTTGTTTGGGTTTAATCTGTTTGTTTGGGTTTCATCTCAGATTGTTTGGATTTAATCTCAGTTTGTTTGGGTTTAATCTCAGTTTGTTTGGGTTTAATCTCCGTTTGTTTGGGTTTAATCTCAGATTGTTTGGATTTAATCTCAGTTGTTTGGATTTAATCTCAGTTGTTTGGGTTGAATCTCCGTTTTTTTGGGTTTAATCTCAGATTGTTTGGATTTAATCTCAGTTGTTTGGATTTAATCTCAGTTGTATGGGTTGAATCTCAGTTTATTTGGATTTAATCTCAGTTTGTTTGGGTTTAATCTCAGATTGTTTGGGTTTAATCTCAGTTGTTTGGATTTAATCTCAGTTTATTTGGGTTTATGATGAAAGTAAGGAGGTGTGGGATAGAGGGAAAGTTGGCCGATTGGATAGGTAACTGGCTATCTGATCGAAGACAGAGGGTGGTGGTGGATGGAAAATTTTCGGACTGGAGGCAGGTTGCTAGCGGAGTGCCGCAGGGATCGGTGCTTGGTCCTCTGCTCTTTGTGATTTTTATTAATGACTTAGAGGAGGGGGCTGAAGGGTGGATCAGTAAATTTGCTGATGACACCAAGATTGGTGGAGTAGTGGATGAGGTGGAGGGGTGTTGTAGGCTGCAAAGAGACATAGATAGGATGCAAAGCTGGGCTGAAAAATGGCAAATGGAGTTTAACCCTGATAAATGTGAGGTGATTCATTTTGGTAGGACAAATTTAAATGTGGATTACAGGGTCAAAGGTAGGGTTCTGAAGACTGTGGAGGAACAGAGAGATCTTGGGGTCCATATCCACAGATCTCTAAAGGTTGCCACTCAAGTGGATAGAGCTGTGAAGAAGGCATATAGTGTGTTAGCTTTTATTAACGGGGGGTTGGAGTTTAAGAGCCGTGGGGTTATGTTGCAACTGTACAGGACCTTGGTGAGACCGCATTTGGAATATTGCGTGCAGTTCTGGTCACCTCACTATAAGAAGGATGTGGAAGCGCTGGAAAGAGTGCAGAGGAGATTTACCAGGATGCTGCCTGGTTTGGAGTGTCGGTCTTATGAGGAAAGGTTGAGGGAGCTGGGGCTGTTCTCTCTGGAGCGGAGGAGATTGAGGGGAGACTTAATAGAGGTTTATAAAATGATGAAGGGGATAGATCGAGTGAACGTTCAAAGACTATTTCCTCGGGTGGATGGAGCTATTACAAGGGGGCATAACTATAGGGTTCATGGTGGGAGATATAGGAAGGATATCAGAGGTAGGTTCTTCGCGCAGAGAGTGGTTGGGGTGTGGAATGGACTGCCTGCAGTGATAGTGGAGTCAGACACTTTAGGAACATTTAAGCGGTTATTGGATAGGCACATGGAGCACACCAGGATGGTAGGGAGTGGGATAGCTTGATCTTGGTTTCAGATGAAGGTCGGCACAACATCGTGGGCCGAAGGGCCTGTTCTGTGCTGTACTGTTCTATGTTCTATGTTCTATGTTAATCTCAGTTGTTTGGGTTGAATCTTTGTTTGGATTTAATCTCAAATTGTTTCGGTTCAATCTCCATTTATTTGGGTTTAATCTCAGTTTGTTTGAGTTTAATCTCCGTTTGTTTGAGTTTAATCTCCGTTTGTTTGGATTTAATCTCAGTTGTTTGGGTTTAATCTCAGTTGTTTGGATTTAATCTCAGTTTGTTTGGGTTTAATCTCAGTTTGTTTGGATTTAATCTTAGATTGTTTGGATTTAATCTCAGTTTGTTTGGATTTAATCTCAGTTTGTTTGGGTTTAATCTCAGTTGTTTGGATTTAATCTCAGTTGTTTGGGTTGAATCTTTGTTTGTTTGGATTTAATCTCAAATTGTTTCGGTTCAATCTCCATTTGTTTGGGTTTAATCTCAGTTTGTTTGAGTTTAATCTCCGTTTGTTTGGATTTAATCTCAGATTGTTTGGATTTATCTCAGTTGTTTGGGTTGAATCTCCGTTTGTTTGGGTTTAATCTCAGATTGTTTAGATTTAATCTCAGTTGTTTGGATTTAATCTCAGTTGTTTGGGTTTAATCTCAGTTTGTTTGGATTTAATCTCAGTTGTTTGGGTCCAATCTCAGTTGTTTGGGTTTAATGTCAGTTTGTTTGGGTTTAATTTCAGTTAATTGGGTTCAATCTCAGTTGTTTGAATTTAATCTCAGTTTGTTTGGGTTTAATCTCCGTTTGTTTGGGTTTAATCGCAGTTGTTTGGGTTCAATCTCAGTTTGTTTGGGTTTAATCTCAGTATGTTTGGGTTTAATCTCAGTTTGTTTGGGTTTAATCTCAGTTTGTTTGGGTTTAATCTCAGTTTGTTTGGGTTTAATCTCAGTTTGTTTGGGTTTAATGTCAGTTTGTTTGGGTTTAATCTCAGTTGTATGGATTTAATCTCAGTTGTTTGGGTTTAATCTCCATTTGTTTCGGTTTAATCTCAGTTTGTATTTAATCTCAGTTGTTTGGATTTAATCTCAGTTGTTTGGGTTTATTCTCAGTTTGTTTGGGTTTAATCTCAGTTTGCTTGGGTTTAATCTCAGTTTGTTTGGGTTTAATCTCAGTTGTTTGGGTTTAATCTCAGTGGTTTGGGTTCAATCTCAGTTTGTTTGGGTTTAATCTCAGTTTGTTTGGGTTTAATCTCAGTTGATTGGGTTCAATATCAGTTGTTTGGATTTAATCTCAGTTTGTTTGGGATTAATCTCCGTTTGTTTGCGTTTAATCGCAGTTGTTTGGGTTCAATCTCCATTTGTTTGGGTTTAATCTGAGTTTGTTTGGATTTAATCTCAGACTGTTTGGGTTTAATCTCCATTTGTTTGGGTTTAATCTCAGTTTGTATTTAATCTCAGTTGTTTGGATTTAATCTCAGTTGTTTGGGTTTAATCTCAGTTTGTTTGGGTTTAATCTCAGTTTGTTTGGGTTTAATCTCAGTTTGTTTGGGTTTAATCTCAGTTGTTTGGGTTTAATCTCAGTGGTTTGGGTTCAATCTCGGTTTGTTTGTGTTTAATCTCAGTTTGTTTAGGTTTAATCTCAGTTGATTGGGTTCAATCTCAGTTGTTTGGATTTAATCTCAGTTTGTTTGGGTTTAATCTCCGTTTGTTTGGGTTTAATCGCAGTTGTTTGGGTTCAATCTCCGTTTGTTTGGGTTTAATCTCAGTATGTTTGGGTTTAATCTCAGTTGTTTGGGTTTAATCTCAGTATGTTTGGGTTTAATCTCAGTTTGTTTGGGTTTAATCTCAGTTTGTTTGGGTTTAATCTCAGTTTGTTTGGGTTTAATCTCAGTATGTTTGGGTTTAATCTCAGTTTGTTTGGGTTTAATGTCAGTTTGTTTGGGTTTAATCTCCGTTTGTTTGGGTTTAATCTCAGTTGTTTGGATTTAATCTCAGTTTTTTTGGGTTTAATCTCAGTTTGGATTTCATCTCAGTTGTTTGGATTTAATCTCAGTTTTTTGGGTTTAATCTCAGTTGTTTGGATATAATCTCAGTTTGTTTGGGTTTAATCTCAGTTGTTTGGGTTTAATCTCATTGGTTTGGGTTTAATCTGAGTTTGTTTGGGTTTCATCTCAGTTTGGATTCAATTTCAGTTTGTTTGGGTTTAATCTGTTTGTTTGGGTTTAATCTCAGTTTGTTTGGATTTAATCTCAGTTTGTTTGGGTTTAATCTCAGTTTGTTTGGGTTTAATCTCAGTTGTTTGGGTTGAATCTCCGTTTGTTTGGGTTTAATCTCAGATTGTTTGGATTTAATCTCAGTTGTTTGGATTTAATCTCAGTTGTATGGGTTGAATCTCAGTTTATTTGGATTTAATCTCAGTTTGTTTGTGTTTAATCTCAGATTGTTTGGGTTTAATCTCAGTTGTTTGGATTTAATCTCAGTTGTTTGGGTTGAATCTTTGTTTGGATTTAATCTCAAATTGTTTCGGTTCAATCTCCATTTGTTTGGGTTTAATCTCAGTTTGTTTGAGTTTAATCTCCGTTTGTTTGAGTTTAATCTCCGTTTGTTTGGGTTTAATCTCAGTTTGTTTGGATTTAATCTCAGATTGTTTGGATTTAATCTCAGTTTGTTTGGGTTTAATCTCAGTTTGTTTGGGTTTAATCTCAGTTGTTTGGATTTAATCTCAGTTGTTTGGGTTGAATCTTTGTTTGTTTGGATTTAATCTCAAATTGTTTCGGTTCAATCTCCATTTGTTTGGGTTTAATCTCAGTTTGTTTGAGTTTAATCTCCGCTTGTTTGGATTTAATCTCAGATTGTTTGGATTTAATCTCAGTTGTTTGGGTTGAATCTCCATTTGTTTGGGTTTAATCTCAGATTGTTTGGATTTAATCTCAGTTGTTTGGATTTAATCTCAGTTGTTTGGGTTGTATCTCAGTTTGTTTGGGTTTAATCTCAGATTGTTTGGATTTAATCTCAGTTGTTTGGATTTAATCTCAGTTGTTTGGGTTGAATCTCAGTTCGTTTGGGTTTAATCACAGATTGTTTGGATTTAATCTCAGTTGTTTGGATTTAATCTCAGTTGTTTGGGTTGTATCTCAGTTTGTTTGGGTTTAATCTCAGATTGTTTGGATTTAATCTCAGTTGTTTGGATTTAATCTCAGTTGTTTGGGTTGGATCTCAGTTCGTTTGGGTTTAATCACAGATTGTTTGGATTTAATCTCAGTTGTTTGGATTTAATCTCAGTTGTTTGGGTTTAATCTCAGTTTGTTTGAATTTATTCTCCGTTTGTTTGGGTTTAATCTCAGATTGTTTGGAGTTAATCTCAGTTGTTTGGATTTAATCTCAGTTGTTTGGGTTGAATCTCAGTTTGTTTGGGTTTAATCTCAGATTGTTTGGATTTAATCTCAGTTGTTTGGATTTAATCTCAGTTGTTTGGGTTTAATCTCAGTTTGTTTGAGTTTATTCTCCGTTTGTTTGGGTTTAATCTCAGTTGTTTGGATTTAATCTCAGTTTGTTTGGGTTTAATCTCAGTTTGTTTGGGTTTAATCTCAGTTTGGATTTAATCTCAGTTATTTGGATTCAATCTCAGTTATTTGGATTTAATCTCAGTTTGTTATGGTGGAATCTCAGTTTATTTGGGTTTAATCTCAGTTGTTTGGGTTTAATCTCAGTTTGTTTGGGTTTAATCTCAGTTGTTTGGATTTAATCTCAGTTTGTTTGGGTTTAATCTCAGTTTGTTTGGGTTTAATCTCAGTTTGGATTTAATCTCAGTTTGTTTTGGTTTAATCTCAGTTGTTTGGGTTTAATCTCAGTTTGTTTGGGTTTAATCTCAGTTGTTTGGGTTTAATCTTAGTTTGTTTGGGTTTAATCTCAGTTTGGATTTAATCTCAGTTGTTTGGATTTAATCTCAGTTTTTTGGGTTTAATCTCAGTTGTTTGGATATAATCTCAGTTTTTTTGGGTTTAATCTCAGTTGTTTGGGTTTAATCTCATTGGTCTGGGTTTAATCTGAGTTTGTTTGGGTTTCATCTCAGTTTGGATTCAATTTCAGTTTGTTTGGGTTTAATCTGTTTGTTTGGGTTTAATCTCAGTTTGTTTGGATTTTATCTCAGTTTGTTTGGGTTTAATCTCAGATTGTTTGGATTTAATCTGTTGTTTGGATTTAATCTCAGTTGTTTGGGTTGTATCTCAGTTTGTTTGGGTTTAATCTCAGATTGTTTGGATTTAATCTCAGTTGTTTGGATTTAATCTCAGTTGTATGAGTTGAATCTCAGTTTATTTGGATTTAATCTCAGTTTGTTTGTGTTTAATCTCAGATTGTTTGGGTTTAATCTCAGTTGTTTGGATTTAATCTCAGTTGTTTGGGTTGAATCTTTGTTTGGATTTAATCTCAAATTGTTTCGGTTCAATCTCCATTTGTTTGGGTTTAATCTCAGATTTTTTGGATTTAATCTCAGTTGTTTGGATTTAATCTCAGTTGTTTGGGTTGTATCTCAGTTTGTTTGGGTTTAATCTCAGATTGTTTGGATTTAATCTCAGTTGTTTGGATTTAATCTCAGTTGTTTGGGTTGAATCTCAGTTCGTTTGGGTTTAATCACAGATTGTTTGGATTTAATCTCAGTTGTTTGGATTTAATCTCAGTTGTTTGGGTTGTATCTCAGTTTGTTTGGGTTTAATCTCAGATTGTTTGGATTTAATCTCAGTTGTTTGGATTTAATCTCAGTTCTTTGGGTTGAATCTCAGTTCGTTTGGGTTTAATCTCAGATTGTTTGGATTTAATTTCAGTTGTTTGGATTTAATCTCAGTTGTTTGGGTTGTATCTCAGTTTGTTTGGGTTTAATCTCAGATTGTTTGGATTTAATCTCAGTTGTTTGGATTTAATCTCAGTTCTTTGGGTTGAATCTCAGTTCGTTTGGGTTTAATCACAGATTGTTTGGATTTAATCTCAGTTTGTTTGGATTTAATCTCAGATTGTTTGGATTTAATCTCAGTTTGTTTGGGTTTAATCTCAGTTTGTTTGGGTTTAATCTCAGTTGTTTGGATTTAATCTCAGTTGTTTGGGTTGAATCTTTGTTTGTTTGGATTTAATCTCAAATTGTTTCGGTTCAATCTCCATTTGTTTGCGTTTAATCTCAGTTTGTTTGAGTTTAACCTCCGCTTGTTTGGATTTAATCTCAGATTGTTTGGATTTAATCTCAGTTGTTTGGGTTGAATCTCCATTTGTTTGGGTTTAATCTCAGATTTTTTGGATTTAATCTCAGTTGTTTGGATTTAATCTCAGTTGTTTGGGTTGTATCTCAGTTTGTTTGGGTTTAATCTCAGATTGTTTGGATTTAATCTCAGTTGTTTGGATTTAATCTCAGTTGTTTGGGTTGAATCTCAGTTCGTTTGGGTTTAATCACAGATTGTTTGGATTTAATCTCAGTTGTTTGGATTTAATCTCAGTTGTTTGGGTTGTATCTCAGTTTGTTTGGGTTTAATCTCAGATTGTTTGGATTTAATCTCAGTTGTTTGGATTTAATCTCAGTTCTTTGGGTTGAATCTCAGTTCGTTTGGGTTTAATCACAGATTGTTTGGATTTAATCTCAGTTGTTTGGATTTAATCTCAGTTGTTTGGATTTAATCTCAGTTGTTTGGGTTGAATCTCAGTTCGTTTGGGTTTAATCACAGATTGTTTGGATTTAATCTCAGTTGTTTGGATTTAATCTCAGTTGTTTGGGTTGTATCTCAGTTTGTTTGGGTTTAATCTCAGATTGTTTGGATTTAATCTCAGTTGTTTGGATTTAATCTCAGTTCTTTGCGTTGAATCTCAGTTCGTTTGGGTTTAATCACAGATTGTTTGGATTTAATCTCAGTTGTTTGGATTTAATCTCAGTTGTTTGGGTTTAATCTCAGTTTGTTTGAATTTATTCTCCGTTTGTTTGGGTTTAATCTCAGATTGTTTGGAGTTAATCTCAGTTGTTTGGATTTAATCTCAGTTGTTTGGGTTGAATCTCAGTTTGTTTGGGTTTAATCTCAGATTGTTTGAATTTAATCTCAGTTGTTTGGATTTAATCTCAGTTGTTTGGGTTTAATCTCAGTTTGTTTGAGTTTATTCTCCGTTTGTTTGGGTTTAATCTCAGTTGTTTGGATTTAATCTCAGTTTGTTTGGGTTTAATCTCAGTTTGTTTGGGTTTAATCTCAGTTTGGATTTAATCTCAGTTATTTGGATTCAATCTCAGTTATTTGGATTTAATCTCAGTTTGTTATGGTTGAATCTCAGTTTATTTGGGTTTAATCTCAGTTGTTTGGGTTTAATCTCAGTTTGTTTGGGTTTAATCTCAGTTGTTTGGATTTAATCTCAGTTGTTTGGATTTAATCTCAGTTGTATGGGTTGAATCTCAGTTTATTTGGATTTAATCTCAGTTTGTTTGGGTTTAATCTCAGATTGTTTGGGTTTAATCTCAGTTGTTTGGATTTAATCTCAGTTCTTTGGGTTGAATCTTTGTTTGGATTTAATCTCAAATTGTTTCGGTTCAATCTCCATTTGTTTGGGTTTAATCTCAGTTTGTTTGAGTTTAATCTCCGTTTGTTTGAGTTTAATCTTCGTTTGTTTGGATTTAATCTCAGTTGTTTGGGTTTAATCTCAGTTGTTTGGATTTAATCTCAGTGTGTTTGGGTTTAATCTCAGTTTGTTTGGATTTAATCTCAGATTGTTTGGATTTAATCTCAGTTTGTTTGGGTTTAATCTCAGTTTGTTTGGGTTTAATCTCAGTTGTTTGGGTTTAATATCAATTTGTTTGTGTTTAATCTCAGTTGTTTGGATTTAATCTCAGTTGTTTGGGTTTAATCTCAGTTTGTTTGGGTTTAATATCAGTTGTTTGGATTTAATCTCAGTTTGTTTGGGTTTAATCTCAGTTGTTTGGGTTTAATCTCAGTTTGTTTGGGTTGAATCTCAGTTTGTTTGGATTTAATCTCAGATTGTTTCGGTTCAATCTCCATTTGTTTGGGTTTAATCTTAGTTTGTTTGAGTTTAATCTCAGTTTGTTTGGGTTTAATCTCAGTTATTTGGATTTAATCTCAGTTATTTGGATTTATTCTCAGTTTGTTTGGGTTTAATCTCAGTTTATTTGGGTTTAATCTCAGTTGTTTGGGTTTAATCTCAGTTTGTTTGGGTTTAATATCAGTTGTTTGGATTTAATCTCAGTTTGTTTGGGTTTAATCTCAGTTTGGATTTAATCTCAGTTGTTTGGATTTAATCTCAGTTGTTTGGGTTTAATCTCAGTTGTTTGGATTTAATCTCAGTTTGTTTGGGTTTAATCTCAGTTGTTTGGGTTTAATCTCATTGGTTTGGGTTTAATCTGAGTTTGTTTGGGTTTCATCTCAGTTTGGATTTAATTTCAGTTTGTTTGGGTTTAATCTGTTTGTTTGGGTTTCATCTCAGATTGTTTGGATTTAATCTCAGTTTGTTTGGGTTTAATCTCAGTTTGTTTGGGTTTAATCTCCGTTTGTTTGGGTTTAATCTCAGATTGTTTGGATTTAATCTCAGTTGTTTGGATTTAATCTCAGTTGTTTGGGTTGAATCTCCGTTTTTTTGGGTTTAATCTCAGATTGTTTGGATTTAATCTCAGTTGTTTGGATTTAATCTCAGTTGTATGGGTTGAATCTCAGTTTATTTGGATTTAATCTCAGTTTGTTTGGGTTTAATCTCAGATTGTTTGGGTTTAATCTCAGTTGTTTGGATTTAATCTCAGTTTATTTGGGTTTATGATGAAAGTAAGGAGGTGTGGGATAGAGGGAAAGTTGGCCGATTGGATAGGTAACTGGCTATCTGATCGAAGACAGAGGGTGGTGGTCGATGGAAAATTTTCGGACTGGAGGCAGGTTGCTAGCGGAGTGCCGCAGGGATCGGTGCTTGGTCCTCTGCTCTTTGTGATTTTTATTAATGACTTAGAGGAGGGGGCTGAAGGGTGGATCAGTAAATTTGCTGATGACACCAAGATTGGTGGAGTAGTGGATGAGGTGGAGGGGTGTTGTAGGCTGCAAAGAGACATAGATAGGATGCAAAGCTGGGCTGAAAAATGGCAAATGGAGTTTAACCCTGATAAATGTGAGGTGATTCATTTTGGTAGGACAAATTTAAATGTGGATTACAGGGTCAAAGGTAGGGTTCTGAAGACTGTGGAGGAACAGAGAGATCTTGGGGTCCATATCCACAGATCTCTAAAGGTTGCCACTCAAGTGGATAGAGCTGTGAAGAAGGCATATAGTGTGTTAGCTTTTATTAACGGGGGGTTGGAGTTTAAGAGCCGTGGGGTTATGCTGCAACTGTACAGGACCTTGGTGAGACCGCATTTGGAATATTGCGTGCAGTTCTGGTCACCTCACTATAAGAAGGATGTGGAAGCGCTGGAAAGAGTGCAGAGGAGATTTACCAGGATGCTGCCTGGTTTGGAGTGTCGGTCTTATGAGGAAAGGTTGAGGGAGCTGGGGCTGTTCTCTCTGGAGCGGAGGAGATTGAGGGGAGACTTAATAGAGGTTTATAAAATGATGAAGGGGATAGATCGAGTGAACGTTCAAAGACTATTTCCTCGGGTGGATGGAGCTATTACAAGGGGGCATAACTATAGGGTTCATGGTGGGAGATATAGGAAGGATATCAGAGGTAGGTTCTTCGCGCAGAGAGTGGTTGGGGTGTGGAATGGACTGCCTGCAGTGATAGTGGAGTCAGACACTTTAGGAACATTTAAGCGGTTATTGGATAGGCACATGGAGCACACCAGGATGGTAGGGAGTGGGATAGCTTGATCTTGGTTTCAGATGAAGGTCGGCACAACATCGTGGGCCGAAGGGCCTGTTCTGTGCTGTACTGTTCTATGTTCTATGTTCTATGTTAATCTCAGTTGTTTGGGTTGAATCTTTGTTTGGATTTAATCTCAAATTGTTTCGGTTCAATCTCCATTTATTTGGGTTTAATCTCAGTTTGTTTGAGTTTAATCTCCGTTTGTTTGAGTTTAATCTCCGTTTGTTTGGATTTAATCTCAGTTGTTTGGGTTTAATCTCAGTTGTTTGGATTTAATCTCAGTTTGTTTGGGTTTAATCTCAGTTTGTTTGGATTTAATCTCAGATTGTTTGGATTTAATCTCAGTTTGTTTGGATTTAATCTCAGTTTGTTTGGGTTTAATCTCAGTTGTTTGGATTTAATCTCAGTTGTTTGGGTTGAATCTTTGTTTGTTTGGATTTAATCTCAAATTGTTTCGGTTCAATCTCCATTTGTTTGGGTTTAATCTCAGTTTGTTTGAGTTTAATCTCCGTTTGTTTGGATTTAATCTCAGATTGTTTGGATTTATCTCAGTTGTTTGGGTTGAATCTCCGTTTGTTTGGGTTTAATCTCAGATTGTTTAGATTTAATCTCAGTTCTTTGGATTTAATCTCAGTTGTTTGGGTTTAATCTCAGTTTGTTTGGATTTAATCTCAGTTGTTTGGGTCCAATCTCAGTTGTTTGGGTTTAATGTCAGTTTGTTTGGGTTTAATTTCAGTTAATTGGGTTCAATCTCAGTTGTTTGAATTTAATCTCAGTTTGTTTGGGTTTAATCTCCGTTTGTTTGGGTTTAATCGCAGTTGTTTGGGTTCAATCTCAGTTTGTTTGGGTTTAATCTCAGTATGTTTGGGTTTAATCTCAGTTTGTTTGGGTTTAATCTCAGTTTGTTTGGGTTTAATCTCAGTTTGTTTGGGTTTAATCTCAGTTTGTTTGGGTTTAATGTCAGTTTGTTTGGGTTTAATCTCAGTTGTATGGATTTAATCTCAGTTGTTTGGGTTTAATCTCCATTTGTTTCGGTTTAATCTCAGTTTGTATTTAATCTCAGTTGTTTGGATTTAATCTCAGTTGTTTGGGTTTATTCTCAGTTTGTTTGGGTTTAATCTCAGTTTGCTTGGGTTTAATCTCAGTTTGTTTGGGTTTAATCTCAGTTGTTTGGGTTTAATCTCAGTGGTTTGGGTTCAATCTCAGTTTGTTTGGGTTTAATCTCAGTTTGTTTGGGTTTAATCTCAGTTGATTGGGTTCAATATCAGTTGTTTGGATTTAATCTCAGTTTGTTTGGGATTAATCTCCGTTTGTTTGCGTTTAATCGCAGTTGTTTGGGTTCAATCTCCATTTGTTTGGGTTTAATCTGAGTTTGTTTGGATTTAATCTCAGACTGTTTGGGTTTAATCTCCATTTGTTTGGGTTTAATCTCAGTTTGTATTTAATCTCAGTTGTTTGGATTTAATCTCAGTTGTTTGGGTTTAATCTCAGTTTGTTTGGGTTTAATCTCAGTTTGTTTGGGTTTAATCTCAGTTTGTTTGGGTTTAATCTCAGTTGTTTGGGTTTAATCTCAGTGGTTTGGGTTCAATCTCGGTTTGTTTGTGTTTAATCTCAGTTTGTTTAGGTTTAATCTCAGTTGATTGGGTTCAATCTCAGTTGTTTGGATTTAATCTCAGTTTGTTTGGGTTTAATCTCCGTTTGTTTGGGTTTAATCGCAGTTGTTTGGGTTCAATCTCCGTTTGTTTGGGTTTAATCTCAGTATGTTTGGGTTTAATCTCAGTTGTTTGGGTTTAATCTCAGTATGTTTGGGTTTAATCTCAGTTTGTTTGGGTTTAATCTCAGTTTGTTTGGGTTTAATCTCAGTTTGTTTGGGTTTAATCTCAGTATGTTTGGGTTTAATCTCAGTTTGTTTGGGTTTAATGTCAGTTTGTTTGGGTTTAATCTCCGTTTGTTTGGGTTTAATCTCAGTTGTTTGGATTTAATCTCAGTTTTTTTGGGTTTAATCTCAGTTTGGATTTCATCTCAGTTGTTTGGATTTAATCTCAGTTTTTTGGGTTTAATCTCAGTTGTTTGGATATAATCTCAGTTTGTTTGGGTTTAATCTCAGTTGTTTGGGTTTAATCTCATTGGTTTGGGTTTAATCTGAGTTTGTTTGGGTTTCATCTCAGTTTGGATTCAATTTCAGTTTGTTTGGGTTTAATCTGTTTGTTTGGGTTTAATCTCAGTTTGTTTGGATTTAATCTCAGTTTGTTTGGGTTTAATCTCAGTTTGTTTGGGTTTAATCTCAGTTGTTTGGGTTGAATCTCCGTTTGTTTGGGTTTAATCTCAGATTGTTTGGATTTAATCTCAGTTGTTTGGATTTAATCTCAGTTGTATGGGTTGAATCTCAGTTTATTTGGATTTAATCTCAGTTTGTTTGTGTTTAATCTCAGATTGTTTGGGTTTAATCTCAGTTGTTTGGATTTAATCTCAGTTGTTTGGGTTGAATCTTTGTTTGGATTTAATCTCAAATTGTTTCGGTTCAATCTCCATTTGTTTGGGTTTAATCTCAGTTTGTTTGAGTTTAATCTCCGTTTGTTTGAGTTTAATCTCCGTTTGTTTGGGTTTAATCTCAGTTTGTTTGGATTTAATCTCAGATTGTTTGGATTTAATCTCAGTTTGTTTGGGTTTAATCTCAGTTTGTTTGGGTTTAATCTCAGTTGTTTGGATTTAATCTCAGTTGTTTGGGTTGAATCTTTGTTTGTTTGGATTTAATCTCAAATTGTTTCGGTTCAATCTCCATTTGTTTGGGTTTAATCTCAGTTTGTTTGAGTTTAATCTCCGCTTGTTTGGATTTAATCTCAGATTGTTTGGATTTAATCTCAGTTGTTTGGGTTGAATCTCCATTTGTTTGGGTTTAATCTCAGATTGTTTGGATTTAATCTCAGTTGTTTGGATTTAATCTCAGTTGTTTGGGTTGTATCTCAGTTTGTTTGGGTTTAATCTCAGATTGTTTGGATTTAATCTCAGTTGTTTGGATTTAATCTCAGTTGTTTGGGTTGAATCTCAGTTCGTTTGGGTTTAATCACAGATTGTTTGGATTTAATCTCAGTTGTTTGGATTTAATCTCAGTTGTTTGGGTTGTATCTCAGTTTGTTTGGGTTTAATCTCAGATTGTTTGGATTTAATCTCAGTTGTTTGGATTTAATCTCAGTTGTTTGGGTTGGATCTCAGTTCGTTTGGGTTTAATCACAGATTGTTTGGATTTAATCTCAGTTGTTTGGATTTAATCTCAGTTGTTTGGGTTTAATCTCAGTTTGTTTGAATTTATTCTCCGTTTGTTTGGGTTTAATCTCAGATTGTTTGGAGTTAATCTCAGTTGTTTGGATTTAATCTCAGTTGTTTGGGTTGAATCTCAGTTTGTTTGGGTTTAATCTCAGATTGTTTGGATTTAATCTCAGTTGTTTGGATTTAATCTCAGTTGTTTGGGTTTAATCTCAGTTTGTTTGAGTTTATTCTCCGTTTGTTTGGGTTTAATCTCAGTTGTTTGGATTTAATCTCAGTTTGTTTGGGTTTAATCTCAGTTTGTTTGGGTTTAATCTCAGTTTGGATTTAATCTCAGTTATTTGGATTCAATCTCAGTTATTTGGATTTAATCTCAGTTTGTTATGGTGGAATCTCAGTTTATTTGGGTTTAATCTCAGTTGTTTGGGTTTAATCTCAGTTTGTTTGGGTTTAATCTCAGTTGTTTGGATTTAATCTCAGTTTGTTTGGGTTTAATCTCAGTTTGTTTGGGTTTAATCTCAGTTTGGATTTAATCTCAGTTTGTTTGGGTTTAATCTCAGTTGTTTGGGTTTAATCTCAGTTTGTTTGGGTTTAATCTCAGTTGTTTGGGTTTAATCTTAGTTTGTTTGGGTTTAATCTCAGTTTGGATTTAATCTCAGTTGTTTGGATTTAATCTCAGTTTTTTGGGTTTAATCTCAGTTGTTTGGATATAATCTCAGTTTTTTTGGGTTTAATCTCAGTTGTTTGGGTTTAATCTCATTGGTCTGGGTTTAATCTGAGTTTGTTTGGGTTTCATCTCAGTTTGGATTCAATTTCAGTTTGTTTGGGTTTAATCTGTTTGTTTGGGTTTAATCTCAGTTTGTTTGGATTTTATCTCAGTTTGTTTGGGTTTAATCTCAGATTGTTTGGATTTAATCTCAGTTGTTTGGATTTAATCTCAGTTGTATGAGTTGAATCTCAGTTTATTTGGATTTAATCTCAGTTTGTTTGTGTTTAATCTCAGATTGTTTGGGTTTAATCTCAGTTGTTTGGATTTAATCTCAGTTGTTTGGGTTGAATCTTTGTTTGGATTTAATCTCAAATTGTTTCGGTTCAATCTCCATTTGTTTGGGTTTAATCTCAGATTTTTTGGATTTAATCTCAGTTGTTTGGATTTAATCTCAGTTGTTTGGGTTGTATCTCAGTTTGTTTGGGTTTAATCTCAGATTGTTTGGATTTAATCTCAGTTGTTTGGATTTAATCTCAGTTGTTTGGGTTGAATCTCAGTTCGTTTGGGTTTAATCACAGATTGTTTGGATTTAATCTCAGTTGTTTGGATTTAATCTCAGTTGTTTGGGTTGTATCTCAGTTTGTTTGGGTTTAATCTCAGATTGTTTGGATTTAATCTCAGTTGTTTGGATTTAATCTCAGTTCTTTGGGTTGAATCTCAGTTCGTTTGGGTTTAATCACAGATTGTTTGGATTTAATCTCAGTTGTTTGGATTTAATCTCAGTTGTTTGGGTTTAATCTCAGTTTGTTTGAATTTATTCTCCGTTTGTTTGGGTTTAATCTCAGATTGTTTGGAGTTAATCTCAGTTGTTTGGATTTAATCTCAGTTGTTTGGGTTGAATCTCAGTTTGTTTGGGTTTAATCT
This sequence comes from Mustelus asterias, assembly GCF_964213995.1. Taxonomy (NCBI): domain Eukaryota; kingdom Metazoa; phylum Chordata; class Chondrichthyes; order Carcharhiniformes; family Triakidae; genus Mustelus; species Mustelus asterias. The sequence goes on along the minus strand of NC_135815.1, from coordinate 65,708,544 downwards.
CAGATTGTTTGAATTTAATCTCAGTTGTTTGGATTTAATCTCAGTTGTTTGGGTTTAATCTCAGTTTGTTTGAGTTTATTCTCCGTTTGTTTGGGTTTAATCTCAGTTGTTTGGATTTAATCTCAGTTTGTTTGGGTTTAATCTCAGTTTGTTTGGGTTTAATCTCAGTTTGGATTTAATCTCAGTTATTTGGATTCAATCTCAGTTATTTGGATTTAATCTCAGTTTGTTATGGTGGAATCTCAGTTTATTTGGGTTTAATCTCAGTTGTTTGGGTTTAATCTCAGTTTGTTTGGGTTTAATCTCAGTTGTTTGGATTTAATCTCAGTTTGTTTGGGTTTAATCTCAGTTTGTTTGGGTTTAATCTCAGTTTGGATTTAATCTCAGTTTGTTTGGGTTTAATCTCAGTTGTTTGGGTTTAATCTCAGTTTGTTTGGGTTTAATCTCAGTTGTTTGGGTTTAATCTTAGTTTGTTTGGGTTTAATCTCAGTTTGGATTTAATCTCAGTTGTTTGGATTTAATCTCAGTTTTTTGGGTTTAATCTCAGTTGTTTGGATATAATCTCAGTTTTTTTGGGTTTAATCTCAGTTGTTTGGGTTTAATCTCATTGGTCTGGGTTTAATCTGAGTTTGTTTGGGTTTCATCTCAGTTTGGATTCAATTTCAGTTTGTTTGGGTTTAATCTGTTTGTTTGGGTTTAATCTCAGTTTGTTTGGATTTTATCTCAGTTTGTTTGGGTTTAATCTCAGATTGTTTGGATTTAATCTGTTGTTTGGATTTAATCTCAGTTGTTTGGGTTGTATCTCAGTTTGTTTGGGTTTAATCTCAGATTGTTTGGATTTAATCTCAGTTGTTTGGATTTAATCTCAGTTGTATGAGTTGAATCTCAGTTTATTTGGATTTAATCTCAGTTTGTTTGTGTTTAATCTCAGATTGTTTGGGTTTAATCTCAGTTGTTTGGATTTAATCTCAGTTGTTTGGGTTGAATCTTTGTTTGGATTTAATCTCAAATTGTTTCGGTTCAATCTCCATTTGTTTGGGTTTAATCTCAGATTTTTTGGATTTAATCTCAGTTGTTTGGATTTAATCTCAGTTGTTTGGGTTGTATCTCAGTTTGTTTGGGTTTAATCTCAGATTGTTTGGATTTAATCTCAGTTGTTTGGATTTAATCTCAGTTGTTTGGGTTGAATCTCAGTTCGTTTGGGTTTAATCACAGATTGTTTGGATTTAATCTCAGTTGTTTGGATTTAATCTCAGTTGTTTGGGTTGTATCTCAGTTTGTTTGGGTTTAATCTCAGATTGTTTGGATTTAATCTCAGTTGTTTGGATTTAATCTCAGTTCTTTGGGTTGAATCTCAGTTCGTTTGGGTTTAATCACAGATTGTTTGGATTTAATCTCAGTTGTTTGGATTTAATCTCAGTTGTTTGGGTTTAATCTCAGTTTGTTTGAATTTATTCTCCGTTTGTTTGGGTTTAATCTCAGATTGTTTGGAGTTAATCTCAGTTGTTTGGATTTAATCTCAGTTGTTTGGGTTGAATCTCAGTTTGTTTGGGTTTAATCTCAGATTGTTTGAATTTAATCTCAGTTGTTTGGATTTAATCTCAGTTGTTTGGGTTTAATCTCAGTTTGTTTGAGTTTATTCTCCGTTTGTTTGGGTTTAATCTCAGTTGTTTGGATTTAATCTCAGTTTGTTTGGGTTTAATCTCAGTTTGTTTGGGTTTAATCTCAGTTTGGATTTAATCTCAGTTATTTGGATTCAATCTCAGTTATTTGGATTTAATCTCAGTTTGTTATGGTTGAATCTCAGTTTATTTGGGTTTAATCTCAGTTGTTTGGGTTTAATCTCAGTTTGTTTGGGTTTAATCTCAGTTGTTTGGATTTAATCTCAGTTTGTTTGGGTTTAATCTCAGTTTGTTTGGGTTTAATCTCAGTTTGGATTTAATCTCAGTTTGTTTGGGTTTAATCTCAGTTGTTTGGGTTTAATCTCAGTTTGTTTGGGTTTAATCTCAGTTGTTTGGGTTTAATCTTAGTTTGTTTGGGTTTAATCTCAGTTGTTTGGATTTAATCACAGTTTTTGGGTTTAATCTCAGTTTAGACTCTCCCACCCTGCCTGCTCCTCTAACCTAACAAAAAGGACTCGGAGTGAGAACAGGTAAGCTTTTCTTTTCTCTCTTTTGTTTCTTAGTAAGGGAAGTTAGCAGGGATGTCAGTGCAGGCAGTGCAATGTTCCTCCTCTGTGATGTTTGAGGTGAGGGACACCATTCCTGCTGAGTACACCTGCAGGAAGTGCATCCAATTCCAGCTCCTTGAAGACCGTGTTAGGGATCTGGAGCTGGAGCTGGATGAACTTCGGATCATTCGGGAGGCAGAGGTGATCATGGACAGAAGCTTCAGGGATGTAGTTACTCCGAAGAATGAAGATAGATGGGTGACAGTAAGAGGGGCTGGGAGGAAGCAGTCAGTACAGGGATCCCGTGTGGTCGTTCCACTCGGCAACAAGTATATCACTTTGGATTCTGTTAAGGGGGCGACCTACCAGTGGTAAGCCAGGTGACCGGATCTCTAGCGCTGGGTCCGTCCCTGTGGCTCAGAAGGGAAGGGGGGAGAGCAGGAGAGCAATAGTTATTGGGGACTCGATAGTTAGAGGGACAGATAGGAGGTTCTGTGGCAGCGAAAGAGACTCGCGGATGGTATGTTGCCTCCCGGGTGCCAGGGTCTGTAACGTCTTGGACCGTGTTTTCAAGATCCTTAAGGAGGAGGGGGAACAGTCACAAGTCGTGGTACACATCGGTACCAACGACGCAGGTAAGAGAAGGGACAGGGATTTAAAACAGGAATTTCGGGAGCTAGGGTGGAAGCTGAGAGCCAGGAGAAACCATGTTGTCATCTCTGGTTCATTGCCGGTGCCACGTGCTAGCGAGTTGAGGGAGAGAGTGCAGATAAACACGTGGCTGCAGGGATGGTGTAGGAGGGAGGGTTTCAGTTACATGGATAATTGGAGCACATTCTGGGGAAGGTGGGACCTGTACGAACAGGATGGTTTGCACCTGAACCAGAGGCGCACCAATAGCCTGGGAGGGAAATTTGCTCCGGCTCTTCGGGGGGGGTTTAAACTAATTTGTCAGGGGGATGGGAAAACGAGCTGTAGTCCAGTAGCCAGTGTTGAGTGTAGTGAGGTACTGAGGAGGGTATCAAGGTGGCAGGAGTGTACCGGCAGACAGGAAGGTGGGTTGAAGTATGTCTACTTCAATGCAAGGAGCATCCGGAATAAGGTAGGTGAACTTGGAGCGTGGATTGGTACTTGAGACTACGATGTTGTGGCCACTACAGAGACATGGTTAGAACAGGGACAGGAATGGTTGTTGGAAGTTCCGGAGTATAGATGTTTCAGTAAGAGTAGGGAAGGTGGTAAAAGAGGTGGAGGAGTAGCATTGTTAATCAAGGATAGTTTAATGGCTGCTGAAAGGCAGTTCGAGGGGGATCTGCCTACTGAGGTAATATGGGCTGGAGTTAGAAATAGGAAAGGAGTGGTCATGTTGTTGGGGGTTTTCTATAGGCCCCCAAATAGTAATAGAGATGTGGAGGAGGAAATTGCAAAGCAGATTATGGATAGGAGTGGAGGTCACAGGGTAGTTATCATGGGTGACTTTAACTTTCCAAATATTGATTGGAACCTTTATAGGTCGAATAGTTCGGATGGGGCAGTTTTTGTACAGTGTGTGCAGGAGGGTTTCCTGACACAATATGTGGATAGGTCGACAAGAGGTGGGGCCACATTGGACTTGGTACTAGGTAATGAACCGGGCCAAGTGTTAGATTTGGTTGTGGGAGAGCACTTTGGAGATAGTGACCACAATTCGGTGTCTTTCATTATTGCAATGGAGGGGGATAGGGCCGTACGGCAGGGCAAGGTTTATAATTGGGGGAGGGGTAATTATGATGCGATTAGGCAAGAATTAGGGAGCATAAGATGGGAACAGAAATTGTCAGGGAAAGGCACAAATGAAAAGTGGAGCTTGTTCAAGGAACAAATACTGCGTGTCCTTGATAGGCATGTACCTGTCAGGCAGGGAGGAAATGGCTGAGTGAGGTTCACAAAAGAGGTTGAATGTCTTGTCAAGAGGAAAAAGGAAGCGTATCTAAGGATGAGAAAACAAGGTTCAGTTGGGTCGCTTGAGAGTTACAAGGTAGCAAGGAATGAGCTTAAAAAAAGAGCTTAGGAGAGCTAGGAGGGGGCATGAGAAGTCCTTGGTGGGTCGGATCAAGGAAAACCCCAAGGCTTTTTGCTGTTAGGTGAGAAATAAAAGAATGACCAGGGTGAGGTCAGGGCCGGTCAAGGATAGTAGTGGGAACTTGTGCATGGAGTCAGAAGAGATAGGAGAGGCAATGAATGAATACTTTTCTTCAGTGTTCACCAAGGAGAGGGACCATGTTTTTGAGGATGAGAGTGGGATACAGGCTGATAGGAGGAGGTAGATGTTCTGAGGGAAGGTGTATTAGCAATTTTGAAAAACCTGAGGGTCGATAAGTCCCGTGGGCCAGATGGGATATATCCTAGGATTCTTTGGGAGGCAAGGGATGAGATTGCAGAGCCTTCGGCTTTGATCTTTAGGTCCTCACTTTCCACGGGGATGGTGCCAGAGGACTGGAGAGTGGCGAATGTTGTTCCTCTGTTCAAGAAAGGAAATAGGAATGACCCTGGTAATTATAGGCCGGTTAGCCTTACTTCGGTGGTTGGTAAGTTAAAGGAAAAGGTCCTGAGGGATAGGATCCATTTGGAAAGATGCAGCTTAATCCATGATAGTCAGCACGGATTCGTGAAGGGTAAGTCTTGCCTCACAAATTTGATTGAATTCTTTGAGGAGGTAACTAAGTGTGTAGATGAAGGTAAAGCAGTTGATGTCGTATACATGGATTTTAGTAAGGCGTTTGATAAGGTTCCCCATTGTAGGCTCATGAAGAAAGTAAGGTGGTGTGGGAAAGAGGGAAATTTGGCCGATTGGATAAATAACTGGCTATCTCATAGAAGTCATGATGTGGAGATGCCGGCGTTGGACTGGGGTGAACACAGTAAGAAGTCTCACAACACCAGGTTAAAGTCCAACAGGTTTATTTGGTAGCAAATACCATAAGCTTTCGGAGCACTGCTCCTTCGTCAGATGGAGTGGAAATCTGCTCTCAAACAGTGCAAACAGACAGAATCAAGTTGCAGAATACTGATTAGAATGCGAATCCTACAGCCAGCCAGGTCTTAAAGGTACAGACAATGTGGGTGGAGGGAACATTAAACACAGGTTAAAGAGATCTGTATTGTCTCCAGACAGAACAGCTAGTGAAATTCTGCAAGTCCAGGAGGCAAGCTGTGGGGGTTACTGATAATGTGACATAAATCCAACATCCCAGTTTAGGCTGTCCTCATGTGTGCGGAACTTGGCTATCAGTTTCTGCTCAGCGACTCTGCGCTGTCTTGTGTCGTGAAGGCCGCCTTGGAGAACGCTTACCTGAAGATCCAAGGCTGAATGCCCGTGACTGCTGAAGTGCTCCCCCACAGGAAGAGAACAGTCTTGCTTGGTGATTGTCGAGCGGTGTTCATTCATCCGTTGTCGTAGCGTCTTCATGGTTTCCCCAATGTACCATGCCTCGGGACATCCTTTCCTGCAGCGTATCAGGTAGACAACGTTGGTCGAGTTGCAAGAGTAGGTACCGTGTACCTGGTAGATGGTGTTCTCACGTGAGATGATGGCATCCGTGTCGATGATCCGGCATGTCTTGCAGAGGTTGCTGTGGCAGGGTTGTGTGGTGTCGTGGTCACTGTTCTCCTGAAGGCTGGGTAGTTTGCTGCGGACAATGATCTGTTTGAGGATGTGTGGTTGTTTGAAGGCAAGAAGTGGGGGTGTGGGGATGGCCTTGGCGAGATGTTTGTCTTCATCAATGACATGTTGAAGGCTCCGGAGGAGATGCCGTAGCTTCTCCGCTCCGGGGAAGTACTGGACGACGAAGGGTACTCTGTCCACCGTGTCCCGTGTTTGTCTTCTGAGGAGGTCGGTGCGGTTTTTCGCTGTGGCCCGTCGGAACTGTTGATCGATGAGTCGAGCGCCATATCCTGTTCTTATGAGGGCATCTTTCAGCGTCTGGAGGTGTCTGTTGCGATCTTCCTCATCCGAGCAGATCCTGTGTATTCAGAGGGCTTGTCCGTAGGGGATGGCTTCTTTAACGTGTTTAGGGTGGAAGCTGGAGAAGGGGAGCATCATGAGTTTATCCGTGGGCTTGCGGTACAGTGAGGTGCTGAGGTGACCGTCCTTAATGGAGATGCGTGTGTCCAAGAATGCAACCGATTCCGGAGAGTAGTCTATGGTGAGTCGGATGGTGGGATGGAACTTGTTGATGTCATCATATAGTTGTTTCAGTGATTGCTCACCATGACTCCAAAGGAAGAAAATATCATCGAATATACCTGATATGCTGCAGGAAAGGATGTCCCGAGGCATGGTACATTGGGGAAACCATGCAGGTGCTACGACAACGGATGAATGAACACCGCTCGACAACCACCAGGCAAGACTGTTCTCTTCCTGTGGGGGAGCACTTCAGCAGTCACGGGCATTCAGCCTTGGATCTTCAGGTAAGTGTTCTCCAAGGCGGCCTTCACAACACACAACAGCGCAGAGTCGCTGAGCAGAAACTGATAGCCAAGTTCCGCACACATGAAGACGGCCTAAACCGGGATGTTGGATTTATGTCACATTATCAGTAACCCCCACAGCTTGCCTCCTGGACTTGCAGAATTTCACTAGCTGTTCTGTCTGGAGACAATACAGATCTCTTTAACCTGAGTTTAATGTTCCCTCCACCCACATTGTCTGTACATTTAAGACCTGGCTGGCTGTAGGATTCACATTCTAATCAGTATTCTGCAACTTGATTCTGTCTGTTTGCACTGTTTGAGAGCAGATTTCCACTCCATCTGACGAAGGAGCAGTGCTCCGAAAGCTTATGGTATTTGCTACCAAATAAACCTGTTGGACTTTAACCTGGTGTTGTGAGACTTCTTACTATCTCATAGAAGACAGAGGGTGGTGGTGGATGGAAAATTTTCAGACTGGAGACCAGTTACCAGCGGTATAACCACAGGGATCAGTGCTGGGTCCTCTGCTTTTTGTGATTTTTATCGATGACTTGGAGGAGGGGACTGAAGGGTGGGTCAGTAACTTTGCTGATGACACCAAGATTGGTGGAGTAGTGGATGAGGTGGAGGGCTGTTGTAGGCTGCAAAGAGACCTTGATAGGATGCAGAGTTGGGCCGAAAAATGGCAGATGCAGTTTAACCCTGATAAGTGCGAGGTGATTCATTTTGGGAGGACAAATTTGAACGCGAATTACAGGGTCAACGGCAGGGCTCTGAGGAATGTGGAGGAACAGAGAGATCTTGGGGTTCATATCCACAGATCTCTGAAGGTTATCACTCAAGTGGATAGAGCCGTGAAGAAGGCCTATAGTGTGTTAGCATTTATTAACAGGGGATTTGAGTTTAAGAGCCGTGGGGTTATGCTGCAACTGTACAGGACCTTGGTGAGACCACATTTGGAATATTGTGTGCAGTTCTGGTCACCTCACTATAAGAAGGATGTGGAAGCATTGGAGAGAGATTGAGCAGAGGAGATTTACCAAGCTGCTGCCTGGTTTGGAGGGTAGGTCTTATGAGGAAAGGTTGAGGGAGCTCGTGCTTTTCTCTTTAGAGCGGAGGAGGATGAGAGGCGACTTAATAGAGGTTTATAAGATGTTGAGGGGGGTAGATAAAGTAGACGTTCAGAGACTATTTCCTCGGGTGAATGTAGCTGTTACTAGGGGGCATGACTATAAGGTTCATGGTGGGAGTTATAGGAGGGATGTCCGAGATAGGTTCTTTACTCAGAGAGTGGTTGGGGTCTGGAATGGTCTGCCTGCTGTGATAGTGGAGTCGGACACTTTAGGAACTTTCAAGCGGATATTAGATAGGCACATGGAGCACACCAGAGTGATAGGGAGTGGGATAGCTTGATCTTGGTTTCGGACAAAGCTCGGCACAACATCGAGGGCCGAAGGGCCTGTACTGTGCTGTACTGTTCTATGTTCTATGTTTAAGCACCTAATACATGCAAGTACCATCATCACAATCATCACCTTGGTCTGTCAGTTGTAAAGGAAATTGTGGTGGTACTCTATTTCTGGTACTTAGCTTGTGTGATAAAGTTCCTTTTCTTTCCAGCATTTCTATTTGGCATCTTTTCCATTGACCATATTCGTTCTTGTGCATTACTATCAGTGTGACCATTTCAGCAATCTTGTTCTGGCATGTTATCTCAGTTTTCTTCTCTGTCTGAATTGCTGCTTTGTCTAGTTCTCTTTGGCAACTTCCGCAGGTTGACTGGCTTCATTTTCCAAATTTTTCCTTCCGTCTTCTGCATCAATCAATCTTCTGCTTGGATCATGCATCTGCTTCCACCTCTGCCCCTTAAGTTTATTTTGCGCTCTGTCTCCGTCAGTTGCAGCTTGGTCTGAGCCCTTTCTGGCTCCATTTCCTGCAGTTTTTAATAACTCTTTTCCTTTATATTGATATTCACCTGAAGTACTTTTAGATAAACTGACAATATTCAGTGGCCCTTCTTTGTTAAAAGAGTTCTCTGCAGTGGTTGCAGTCTTCAATTGGTTCTGGATTTGTTCAGACTCAGCTGTTGCCTTCCCAATCTCTCAATCAATTGAGAGCTGGTTTGTCTGTACCCAATGATCGATCTGTTCATTTAGTTTTCTGAGTCGCCTTCAAATTTTACTCATAGCCCATTTGTCTCATGTCATGTTGCTCCATCGGCATTTCAATCTTGACTTCCAGTTCTTTGTGAGAAATTCCCAATCCACTGACATTTTTCACCAACTTTACTGTAGCTTTTTTTCTTCCATTGTAACTTTCTCTTGCCAAAAAGACTCACAATCATTCCTTTGACCATCACTCTGCTTTTGGAATCCATTCAATTTATCTATTTCTGAACTTCTTCCAAGGTGAATCCAATATCCTCTTCTAACAACATTTGATAATGATTTCTGCCTACTCATGCTTCACATGTTTTCAGACAACTACCCCGTTCCTTTGTTGTAGTTGCATTGACCTCTACTTCTACATTCATCATTTCTTCCTTCTTGGTATATTTATTAGACAATTCTCCTAAATTGCTAACTTGATCAAACAGTTGTGTTCTCTCTTTGGGTTATTGCTATGTCCCCCTCAGCACCTTCAAGCACCAGACGGTTTCTGCCTTTCTGTAAAATGCCAATCTCTCAAGTTCATTTGTATACTCCATATGATTGATAGTTCAATCATTTAACTGGATCTCTAAAGAATTCCCAATAATGGCTCTGGTAAATGTTAGCTCTGCTCTAATTTCTGCTTCAACAGCATGGCGACTCTTGCAGTAGATGGTACAGGATGACTATACATATAATATATAATATATATAATATAGTAATAATAGGGGTCATGAAAGGTCCTTGGCAAACATGATTAAGGAAAATCCGAAAGCATATTTGCTGTAAAGAGCAAGAGGGTAGCTAGGGAAAGGGTTGGTCCACTCAAGGATAGTGGAGGGAATCTATGCATGGAACCAGAGGAAATGGGCAAGATACTAAATTAATACTTTGCCTCAATATTCACCAAAGAGAAGGACTTGGTGGATGAAGAGCCTAGGGCAGGGTATGTAAATATTCTGGGTCATGTCAATATCAAAAAGGAGGAGGTGTTGGGCATCTTAAAAAGCAGTAAAATAGATCGGTCCCCAGAGTCTGATGGGATCTATCTCAGAATACTGAGGGAGGCAAGAGCGGAAATTGCTAGGGCCTTGACAGAAATCTTTGTATCCTCATTGGCTACAGGTGAAGTTCCAGAGGACTGGAGGACAGCTAATGTTGTTCCATTGTTTAAAAAGGGCAGCAGAGATAATCCAGGAAATTATAGGCCAGTAAGCCTTACATCAGTGGTAGGGAAATTATTGGAAAAGATTCTTAGGGACAGGATTTACTCACATTTGGAAACAAATAGACTTATTAGTGATAGACAGCATGGTTTTGTGAAGGGGAGGTCGTGCCTCACTAACTTGATCAAGTTTTTCGAGGAAATGATGAAGATGATAGATGAGGGAAAGGCAGTGGATATTGTATACGCGGACTTCAGTAAAGCCTTTGACAACGTATCTCATAGTAGACTGGTACAAAAGGTGAAGTCACATGGGATCAGAGAAGAGCTGGCAAGATGGATACAGAAATGGCTTGGCCATTGAAGACAGAAGGTAGGAGTAAAGGGGTGCTTTTCTGAATGGAAGGCTGTGACTAGCGGTGTTCCACAGGGATCAGTTCTGGAACCTTTGTTGTTCGTAGAATATATAAATGATTTGGAGGAAAATGTAGCTGGTCTGATTAGTAAGTTCACAGATGACACAAACATTGGCGGAGTTGTGGATAGTGAAGAGGGTACAGCAAGATATAGACTGGTTGGAGAATTGAGCAGAGAAATGACAGATGGAGTTTAATCTGGACAAGTGTGAGATTTTGGAAGGTCCAATGCATGTGGGAATTATACAGTAAATGGTAGCACCCTTCGGAGTATTGACAGGCAGAGAGATCTGGGCGTACATGTCCACTGATCACTGAAAGTGGCAACGCAGATGGATAAGGTAGTCAAGAAGGCATAAAAATTGGCAGGTCCTGCTGCAGCCGTACAGAACCTTAATTAGGCCTCATTTGGAATATTGCATACAATTCTGGTCGCCACACTACCAAAAGGATGTGGATGTTTTGGAGAGGGTACAGAAGAGGTTTACCAGGATGTTGCCTGGTCTGCAGGTCATTAGCTATGAGGAGAGATTGGATAAACTCGGTTTGTTCTCACTGCTACGACGGAAGTTGAGCGCTGACACGATAGAGGTTTACAAGATTATAAGTAGCATGGACAGAGTGGATAATCAAATGCTCTTCCGAGGGTAGAAAAGTCAAGTACTAGGGAACATAGGTTAAAGATGCGTGGGGAAAAGTTTAGAAGAGATGTGCGAGGCAAGTTTTTTACACAGACGATGGTGAATGTCTGGAACGCGCTGCCCAAGAAGGTGGTGGGAGTAGGTACGATAGCGGCATTTAAGGGGCAACTAGACAAATACATGAATAGGATGGGAATGGAAGGATACAGACTCCGTAAGTACATACTGTTTTAGTTTAGGCAGGCACCATGATCGGCGCAGGCTTGGAGGGCCGATGGGCATGTTCCTGTGCTGTACTGTTCTTTGATCCAAATGAGCGTCATGGATCAAAACTTTTAGGTGTTTTGCCCTGAGACTAGCAGTTGTCTCACCTATCACAAAATGATAGCATCCATTACATAGGATTTCTTTGGCTCTTGAGTTCCATGCTATGACCTCTGTTGCTGAGTTCCTCTTGTGCTTTTTTCTCTCAACTCCTTTTACCCTTTATTCACATCTTCATGCTCTAACTTCAGTTCCTTCACCATTTGCTGGTGAATGTTGTGCTGTTTTTTACTTGCCCCAATAAATTTCCTAGCTATTCTATCTTTTTCATTGTGGTTGTTCTTTTATCCTTAGCTTTGATATAGCTAGGTTGCTTCTCATTAAGATTAAGATTGTGAACGTGAGTTCTCGGCTAAGTTTATTCAACTTTTTTCTCTTCACTCTTACTTCTTCTTCTGCTGCGGCTCATACAGCACAGGAACAGGCCCTTCAGCCCACCAAGCCTGCGCCGATTACATTGTCCTATCTAGACCAACCACCTGTATCCCTCTATTTCCCCGCCTGTTCATCCAGATAAGTCTTAAACGTTGCTAACATGTCTGCCTCAACCACCTACTTGGCAGTACATTCCAGGCCCCCAGCACCCTCTGTGTAAAAAAACTTTGCCCACACATCTCTAATGAACCTTTTCCCGCTTACCTTGAACTTGTGCCCCCTAGTAATTGTCATTTCTGCCCTGGGAAAAAGCTTCCAACTGTTCACCTATTTATGCCCCTTATAATTTTATAAATTTCTATTAAGTCGCCTCTCAGCCTCTGTCTTTCCAGGGAGAACAATCTCAGTTTATTCAATCTCTCCTCATAGCTAATACCCTCCATACCAGACAACATCCTGGTAAATCTTTTCTGCACTCCCTCCAAAGCCACCTCGTCCTTCTGGTAGCGTGGCGACCAGAATTGAACACAGTATTCCAAACATTGGCTTTACCAACGTTTTATATAACTAGCATAATTTGCCAACTTTTATACTCAATGCCCTGGCCAGTGAAGGCCAGCATGTCATATGCTTTCTTCACCACCTTTTCCATCTGTGCTGCCACTGATCTGTGGACCTGTACTCCCGGATTTCTTTGTGTGTTTATGCTCCTGATGGTTCTGCTATTTATTTTATAGCTCCCACCTAAATTGGATCTACCAAAATGCATCACCTCACATTTTACTTTCTGACTGATTACAACTTTATTGTTTGCTTGTAATTCAAGGAACTACTTGTTATAATATGAAAGATGCGCGGGTTAGGTTGATGGCCGTGGTAAATCCCCTCTAGCGTCAGGGGAATTAGTAGGGTAAATGCATGGAGTTGCAGGAATAGGGCCTGGGTGGGATTGTGGTCAGTACAGACCCGATGGGCCAAATGGCCTCCTTTTGTACTGTAGGGATTCTATGATTCAAAAGGATAGGATGCAATGGAGCATTGCTTTAGAACGTAGAACATTACAGCGCAGTACAGGCCCTTCGGCCCTCAATGTTGCGCCGACCAGTGAAACCAATCTAAAGCCCATCTAACCTACACTATTCCAATATCATCCATATGTTTATCCAATAACCATTTGAATGCTCTTAATGTTGACGAGTCCACTACTGCTGCAGGCAGGGCATTCCACACCCTTACTACTCTCTGAGTAAAGAACCTGCCTCTAACATCTGTCCTATATCTATCACCCCCCAATTTAAAGCTATGTCCCCTCGTGTTAGCCAACACCATCCAAGGAAAAAGGCTCTCACTATCCACCCTGTCTAATCCTCTGATCATCTTGTATGCCTCTATTAACCTTCTTCTAACGAAAACAACCTCAAGCCCCTCAGCCTTTCCTCATACGATTTTCCCACCATACCAGACAACATCCTGGTAAATCTCCTCTGCACCCTTTCCAACACTTCCACATCCTTCCTATAATACGGCGACCAGAACTGTACGCAATACTCCAGGTGCGGCCGCACCAGAGTTTTGTACAGTTGCAACATGACCTCCTGGCTCCGAAACTCAATCCCTCTACCAATAAAAGCTAACACACAGTACGCCTTCTTAACAACCCTATCAACCTGGGTGCCAACTTTCAGGGATCTATGCACATGGACACCCAGATCCCTCTGTTCATCCACACTACCAAGTATCTTACTATTAGCCCAGTACTCTGTATTCCTGTTACTCCTTCCAAAGTGAATCACTTCGCACTTTTCCGCATTAAACTCCATTTGCCACCTCTCAGCCCAGCTCTGCAGCTTATCTATGTCCCTCTGTAACCTGCCACTTCCCTCCGCACTGTCTACAACTCCACCGACTTTAGTGTCATCCGCAAATTTACTAACCCATCCTTCTATGCCCTCATCTAGGTCACTAATAAAAATGACAAACAGCAGTGGCCCTAAAACAGATCCTTGCGGTACACCACTAGTAACTGAACTCCAGGATGAATATTTCCCATCAACCACCACCCTGTTTTCTTACAGCTAGCCAATTCCTGATCCAAACCACTAAATCACCCTCAATCCCATGTGTCCGTATTTTCTGCAAAACCTTACCATGGGGAACCTTATCAAACGCTTTGCTGAAATCCATATACACCACATCAACCGCTTTACCCTCATCCACCTCTTTGGTCACCTTCTCAAAGAACTCTTCATTTAGTCTTTTAGTGTCTTTTGTTGCCCCCTCTTCTGGGGGTTTTCGGTGCTTTATTTTTGAGGTCTATCAGTGCCCTCCTTCTGGGGTCTGTCTCCTTAAGACAACATACCATGTGGCTACTAATCCTATAATAATTGTTTCCAGAAACTTGCCCACCACTGATGCTAAACTGACTGGCCTGTAACTGCTGGGGCTATCCTTACAACCTTTTTTTGAACAAGGGTGTAACATTTTCAATTCTCCAGTCCTCTGGCACCTCCTTGATTCTAGTGAAGACTGAAAGATTATGGTTAGCGCCCTACAATTTCCATTCTCACTTCCTTCAAAATCCTTGGATGCATCTCATCCGGTCCCGGTTCCTTGTCAACTTTGAGTACCAGCAGTCGATTCAACACTTTCTCCTTATCAATTTTATACCTTTCAAGGACAGAGTTTCCTCATCTGTCACCATGTTCTGGGTAGTGTCTACCCCCTTGGCAAAGATAGATGCAAAGTATTCATTTAATACACCATCCATGCCCCTAGCCTCAATGTGTAATTAGATCCCAAATTGGCCCTACTCTATCTTTACTACCCTTTTATTGTTTAAATGACTGCGATTCACCTTTATGTTAGAGCCTGTTTTTTCTCATAATTCCTGGTGTGGGACTAGTACAATGTTCTTGTTGTTGTAGTTAAAACTATTGTTCCCCTCAAGTAGCCAGACAAAGTCACAGAGTGGTTTTCAGATGATTTATTGATAACTGCAGCTACAGGACTCTGGTCCAATCTTTAAGACCAGTCAGAGTGCAGAATTCAGAAATACACAAACAATTATGGTTGCAAATTCGATTACAAGTAATTAGCACATACAAAGAACAAGAACAAAGAACAATACAGCACAGGAACAGGCCCTTCGGCCCTCCAAGCCCGCGCCGCTCCCTGGTCCAAACTAGACCATTCTTTTGTATCCCTCCATTCCCACTCCGTTCATATGGCTCTCTAGATAAGTCTTAAGCGTTCCCAGTGAGTCCGCCTCCACCACCTTGCCTGGCAGTGCATTCCAGGCCCCCACCACCCTCTGTAAAATATGTCCTTCTGATATCTGTGTTAAACCTCCCCCGCTTCACCTTGAACCTATGACCCCTCGTGAACGTCACCACCGACCTGGGGAAAAGCTTCCCACCGTTCACCCTATCTCTGCATTTCATAATTTTATACACCTCTATTAAGTCTCCCCTCATCCTCCGTCTTTCCAGTTTACCCAATCTCTCCTCATAACTAAGCCCCTCCATACCAGGCAACATCCTGGTAAACCTCCTCTGTACTCTCTCCAAAGCCTCCACGTCCTTCTGGTAGTGTGGCGACCAGAACTGGACGCAGTATTCCAAATGCGGCCGAACCAACGTTCTATACATCTGCAACATCAGACCCCAATTTTTATACTCTATGCTCCGTCCTATAAAGGCAAGCATGCCATATGCCTTCTTCACCACCTTCTCCACCTGTGACGTCACCTTCAAGGATCTGTGGACTTGCACACCCAGGTCCCTCTGCGTATCTACACCCTTTATGGTTCTGCCATTTATCGTATAGCTCCTCCCTACATTATTTCTACCAAAATGCATCACTTCGCATTTATCAGGATTGAACTCCATCTGCCATTTCTTTGCACAAATTTCCAGCCTATCTATATCCTTCTGTAGTCTCTGACAATGCTCCTCACTATCTGCAAGTCCTGCCAATTTTGTGTCGTCCGCAAACTTACTGATCACCCAAGTTACACCTTCTTCCAGATCGTTTATATAAATCACAAACAGCAGAGGTCCCAATACAGAGCCCTGCGGAACACCACTAGTCACAGGCCTCCAGCCGGAAAAAGACCCTTTCACTACCACCCTCTGTCTTCTGTGACCAAGCCAGTTCTCCACCCATCTAGCCACCTCCCCCTTTATCCCATGAGATCCAACCTTTTTCACCAGCCTACCATGAGGGACTTTGTCAAACGCTTTACTAAAGTCCATATGGACGACATCCACGGCCCTTCCCTCGTCAACCATTCTAGTCACTTCTTCAAAAAACTCCACCAGGTTAGTGAGGCATGACCTCCGTCTCACAAAACCATGCTGACTATCGTTAATGAGTTTATTCCTTTCCTTTCCTTTCTAATACCTTTCTAATACCAAAGTATAGGAGTTATCACTATCCACTCAGTTATTGATTTAGGTACATTTATCAAAACCAATCACAATCACCTTACACTTGCTTGATTATAATATCCAATCAGTGTAAGGTTTTAATTGTATCAATAGTCAATTGTCCCAGCTGTGTCTGAATGTCAAGAACACAAATCATGCCAATGTCCGGTTTAACGGCCTTTCCCCAGACTAAGACTCGGGGAGTCTTCGCTGTTGTGTTGTTTCACCTCCCTTCCGAACCTTCGGTTGTCAACTGTTTTCTGCCCAACACCTGTCATGAGCACACTTTTTGTTCCTTATCTTAATGTCTATCGCTTTTTTCATCCAAGAGCTCTGGATTGCCCTACCTTTCCTTTTTAAGCAAATATACCTTGTTGGACCATTTTTGTTTGAAGGTGGTCCATTGTACAACTAGTTTTTCCCACCAATTTTTCATTCCAGTCTAACAGGCCCAGCTCCAGTCTTGCCTTATTGAAGTCAGCTCTCCCCCAGTTAATTATTTTTACTCTGGTTTACCTATTTTCCTTTTCTATCATCATCCTCAACATTACATAAGTTATATTTAATTTCTTCTTATAATTATAGAATCTCTACAGTACAAAAGGAGGCCATTCAGCCCGTCAAGTCTGCACCAACAACAATCCCACCCAAGCCCTACACCCGTAACCTCATGTTACATGAACATGCAGATCCTACACAGTGTTTTGGCCTCAACTACTTTCTGTAGTAGTGAATTCCACACTTTCTCCACGCTCTGGGTGAAAAAAATTTTCATAACCTCAGTTCTAAAAGTTCTACCCCTTATCCTCAAACTATGACCCCTAGTTCTGGATTCCCCACCATTGGGAACTTTCTTTCTGAATCTTTCTGAAACCTGAGCTCTGAGCTTTAGAGCTCGAGCAGCGACTGGATTCACTCTGGCGCATCCACAAATCTGAGACCTATGTGGATATCATGTTCAGAGAGCTGGTCACACTAAGGTTTAAGGGCTTTGAGGCAGAGAGGCAATGGGTGACCACCAAGCAGTCCAAGATAACTAGGCAAGTATGCAGAAGTCCCCTGGGGTCCTGCTCAGAAATCAGTTTTCCGTTTTGGAAGCTGGTGAGGGCACTGGTTCCTCTGAGGATTGTGGAGAGAGCCTGGTTTTTGGCATTGCTAGTGGCTCGGCTGCACAGGAGAGGAGGAAGAAGAAGCAGACAACAATAGTGATAGGGCATTCGTTATTAGGGTCAGGTGTTTCTGTGACCGTAGATGTGACTCCTGGGTGATATGTTACCTCCCTGGTGACAGGGTAAAGGATGCCACAGAGTGACTGCAGGTCATTCTTCTGGGGGAGGGTGAACAGCTAGAGGTTGTGGTGGGTAGGAAGGGGAATGGGGTCCTGCAATCAGAATTTGCGGAGCATAGCAGAAAATTAATATAAACAGAGGAGGTTCTGGCAGGCTTAAAAGAAGATAAATCTCCAGGGCTGGTTGAAATGCATCCAAGCCTGTTGAGTGAGGCAAGGGAGGAAATAGCAGGGGCGCTGGCAATAATTTTCAAATCCTCTCTGGCCACAGGGAGGTGTCAGAGGACTGGTGGTACCATTATTCAAAAAGGGATGAATGGATAAACCAGGAAACTCCAGGGTAGTAAGTCTAACCTCAATTGTGGAGAAACTATTGGAAGCAATTCTGAGAGACAGAATTAATCTGCATTTGGAGAGGCAGGGATTAATCAAGAAAAGTTAGCATAGTTTTATTAAGGGGATGCCATGTCTGACCAACTTGATTCAACTTTTCGAAGAGGTGTCCTGGTGTGTAGATGAGGGCAATTCATTTGATGTAGTCTACTTCAGCGAGGCTTTTGATAAAGTCCCATATAAGAAACTGATAGCGAAGGTAAGAGCCTATCGGATCCAAGGAAATTTGGCAAATTGGATACCAAAGGAAGCAGAGGGTGATGGTCAAGGGGTGTTTTTCTGACCAGAAGACTATGTCCATATGGGTCCTGCAAGGATCCGTGTTGGGGCCCTTGCTGCTGCTTTAATGTGGAGGGTTGATCAGTTCATGGATGATATGAAAATTGGTAGGGTGGTAAATAACAAGGAAGATCGCTTTAGATTTCAGGAGGATATAGACGGGCTGGTCAGATGGGCTGATCGGTGGCGAATGGAATTCAATCCGTATACGTATGAGGTGATGCACTTGGGCAAGACAAACAAGGCAAGGGAATCGGAAACAAACACAGAAAACGCTGGAAAATCTCAGCAAGTCTGACACCATCTGTGGAGAGAGAATAGAGCCAACATTTCAAGTCTAGATAACCTTCATCAACTTTACTTCACCTGCATCAATCCCCCAATAGCCAAAGTAAGCAATCTGAAAGATTTTAAAACAATATTTTAAGCAAATCAGTCTGAGCTGCGGCTGGACCAAATAGCCACCAGCAGCAACCACCAAGGGGCAGAAGCCACAACTGCCACCTTCAGCATTGCTCTTGTGATGTCACGTCCGGTAAAGTGTCACTCAATCAGATTTAAGCCTTCAACTGGAATACAAAGCAGGAGGACTCCGATTGGCTGCTATTTGGCAGCCATGGGTTTGGTGTAAGCACAGTTTGGGGTCACTTTCCCTGCACTCTCTCCATTAAAAACATATTGGGCCCGATTTTACCATCGCGTTGCGCCCGTTTCCGGGTGCGAAAACTTGGTAAAGTCAGACGTGAGGTGAGTAGCACAATCCGCACCTGCCTCCGCACCGGTTCCCCTTTACGAAGGTCCGAAAATGAACATGATTGGGACAGCGCCCGAAATGGATGCGACGGCCATTTGAATGCATTTAAATTGAATTAATGGGCTGCACGCCCAACTTTACCAGTACTTCCCCCCCGTTCGCCAATCTGGAATCAGCGCGAAACAGACATGCTCCATAAAAGTCCAATTCGGGGACTCCATCAGTGGGGGTTAGTGAGGAGGTAAGTGCATAGCATCCAACGGCTCTCTGCTGCTCACAGGTGAGCTTTTGTTGTGGCCATTTTCTTTCTCAGGTCAGTGGCGGCTCTGCGAGTGTGTGGGGGGGGGGCTGTTGCTCAGCAGGGTCTCTGATGTCTGACTTGCAGCACGGACCCAGGTCTCAACACTGACCTCGGGTCTTGCGGTGCTGCTGGGTCCTAGTGCAATCAGCTCACTTCCAGTTGAAGGATGTGCACAAAGCCCTTGCAAATTGCACTGCTGCAGCCTCTCAACTTTGCAAGGAGCTGTGATTGTGGGGAGCATGTGGCTGGGAAATTGGGGGCGGAGGGGGACTGTGACTGTTGATGTGCTAGGGGCAAGCAGCGTTCCTTAGCCTCTACATGTGTTCCTCTCCATCTCCCCCCCCACCCCCTTCAGAGTGACGAGATGGCTTTTGCAATGCAACCAATCGATCTTGCTGTTCTTTTGGTTGCTGCTGGAGCTGAGGAGGAGGAGCTGGAGGAAGAATTGCGGGCATAGGAGGCCCAGGCCTTACCATTTGCAAGTGTAGAGGGAGAAGACCACCAGGCAGGAGGTGGCTGCCATTCACCCAGAGGGGGGGCGCAGGAGCAGGAGGGAGCAGAGACCCTGGCAGTTCCGTGCACGAGTGTCATTTGAGCAGATGTTGGACACCATGTGCCGCCGACGTCTCCGTCTCTGAAAGGAGACAGTGCAACACCTGAGCAACTTGTTGCAGGACCTGGCACCGAGAGGCGGGTGTGGGCACCCACTCTCGGTGGCTGTGAAATTGACGGCCGCTCTGAACCTTTATGTGACTGGCTCCTTCCAGACCCCTAGCAGAGATGTCTCTGGCATCTCCCAATCAGCCATGCACACCTGTGTCAAGCAGGTCACTGAAGCCCTGTATCCCCGGGCTGGGCAGTACAGCAAATTTAACCTGAACCAGGCCCATCAGGAAGCCCGGGCTGCAGAGTTCACAGCCATTGCGGGGATGCCTAATGTACAGAGGGCCATCGACTGCACACACGTCGCCTTCAAGGATCCGCGGAGATTCATCAACAGAAAGGGGTTCCACTCCCTGAATGTTCAACTAGTGTGCGATGAACTACCATACGATGAATATTATGCATGTCTGCACAAGACATCCAGGTAGTGTGCACAACAGCTTCATTATCAGGAACTCAGCCATCCCGGAGGCATTTGAGGAGGAGCGCAGGCTGCTTCGGACATGGCTGATGATGCCTGAGTGGAGGCCTGTGTCGGAGACCCGCTATAATGAGGCCCATGTAGCCACCCGCACGATGGTGGAGAGGTGCATTGGGCTCCTCAAAATGCGATTCCGGTGCCTGGACCGATCTGGTGGAGCCCTCCAATTCAACCCAGTGATCTGTTCCCGCATAGTGGTCGTGTGCTGTGCCTTGCACAATCTGGTTCTACAGAGAGGTGACCTATTGGAGGAGGGGGAGGACATGGAGGCTGACCAGCTGGGCATCGCTGGAGAGGATGACCAGCAGGAGGAGGAGCAAGAAGAGGAAGAGAATGCCGAGGAACACCAACCAGGCGCTGGAGGGCTGGCAGCCCAAATGGGGCTTCTGGGGGTGGCAAGGGAGGCCCTGATCACCAGGCGGTTCACTCGCTAGGGATTTGTATCTGTGGGTTCCATCCACGCCACCCCCCCTCCAAATTTCCTTCTATATCCTGCAACATTGTCACACAAGAGTGCTGGGCCTGGGTACTCTGTGTTAGTGAGTTTTTTGGCAGGCAGGAGGGTGATGACGACTCACTAAGCACCATTATGATGATGCCCTGGTGCAAATTAGTCTGACTCCTACCTGAGCTCCATATGCACGCTGGCACCTGGGCCCACGTCTGTGTAGTGAGTAAGGGATATGAAACCCCCATACTGGGCCCTGGGGCGGGGGACAGGAGGGAATCGCTCATGGGGTCTGGGGAACCAATGGCTTCCTTTTCTCAGTGACACAGCATTGAGGGAGGGGCCTCCCCAACTGACATCAACATGAAGCATCCCTCTGGCGATCATCAATGGAAGAGGATTCCTATTCGAGACAAATTAGTCACAGGTGGGTGGTGAAAAAACATTTAATTGCAATAAAGGTGTTTAAACAAGACATTCTAACATAAAAACTTGTGAACGGAAAACGTTAAGGTGCTTAAATATCTTTCTAACCAGTGCAGTCCTTCACCCGTGCCATCTCAGTGAAACTACAACTTCCTAACCTTACGTGGCCTACCGCTACATCTCAGTGACTCCCCGGAATGTACATTGGAGGTGGAGGGGACCAGCTGCCTATAATGCCCCGTGGCCTGTGATGCACGTGGCGGGTGTCCTCTGGAGGCCCTGGACCTTGAGGGCCCTGGCCTGCTCCCTCTTCATCCCGCTGCCCCTGAGATGCCCCGGTGTCAGGAAGGGGGGAGTCTGAAGGTGTAGCCACGGCGATAGTCTCCTGGCTGGAAGGCCCCGGCATGGGCTCGAGCCCTTCCTCCTCCCTTGGGGTTCCTGTGGACCCCTGGGTCACTCCATGGGACAGTGGTGCTTCTGTAATGAACTCCAGCAGCTCCGGCGTCACCTGGCACTGCCAGTCCTGGAGGACCACCTGCGTCCTACCCAGAGTGGTCGAGCCCTCTATGATGGCCACTTGAGTCAGGGGCCACCTCACAATGGCCGCAGCAAGTGCCCTCTGGGACTGGGCCGCGCTCTGCAGCCCCTCAGCCATGACCCTCTGAGACTGGGCCACATTCTCAAGAGCTGTTGCCATAGCCCGCTGTGTCTCAGTGCTGTCCCGCTGTGTCTCAGTGCAAGCTCTCGAGCCTCTCAGCCATGGGCCGCAGAATCTCGGGAAGCCTGTTTAGTCCCTCAGCTGTGGCCTGCTGTGACTCGGCCATCGCTTGGAGCCTGCCACTCATGGTGACGATTCCTTGCCCCAGGCTTTCCACTGCAGACACCACCCTTGCAGTGTTGGCCTGGGAAGCTTGCAAGACAGGCAATAGCTGGTCCGCCTGGAAGCTTTGGGACTCCTCCCAATAGCCTTGAGGAAGAAGTGATCTCAGAGGTCCAGCATGTAGCCTAGGGCCAGCTGAGTCCTCACATCCGGCAGGTCCCTGCATGCCAGAGGTCTCAGACGTTCCCTCCTCCACCAGATGTACATTATCAGATGTGTCATGCTCACCAGAGTGTGACCCAAAAGCCTCACCACTAACTGGACGCGCTGATGTGTCAGTATCTGGGATGGTGAGTTGTGAGGTGGAAGCTGACGCCAAAACTGTGCCACCCTTCACCCATGTTCTCAGAGGACTCATCCGAGCTGTCTGGACCAGAATGGGCGGGAGTTGCATTTCGGGCCTGGAGTCCAGAAGGCCCCAGGTGTCCGGATGTGTCCCTGCAACACAGGACACAAGGTTAAGTGCAAGGGAGGGTGAGGAATCCGGGATGCCAAACAATGATTCACATTTCTTCATTGAACATAGAACAAAGCACCAAAAAAATTACATCACAGGAACAGGCCCTTCCGGCCTCCAAGTCTGTAGCGACCAGGCTGCCCATCTGATTTGTTACCCCCTACCCTTCCGGGGACTATATGCCTCTATTCCCATCCCATTCGCATAGCTGTAGAGATGCCCCTTAAAGGTCACTATCGTATCTGCATCCGCGAACTCCCCCGGCAACGGGTTCCAGGCACCCACTACCCTCTCTGTGCAAATAAACATCCCTCGTACATTTCCTTTAAACCCTGCCCCTCACTCCCGAAACTCGTGCCCCCGGGAAGTTGCCGCAAAGTGAGTGGAGAAAGGACAGATGCTCACGTCCTGACAGCAGCCCGACCATGCTGTCGCTGACAGCCCGCATCTCCCCTTGACAGCTCCAGCGCCTGCTCCTCAAAGGGGGTGAAGACCCGGAGGTCTGGCTCACCACCCCCTGTCTTCGCCCTCTCATGGAAGTTATGGTCATGAGGAGGGGGGGGAGGGGAGGGGGGGGAGGAGAGGGGGGGGGAGGAGAGGGGGGGGAGGAGAGGGGGGTGGAGAGGGGGGAGGAAGGGGGAGGGGGGGGGAAGGGAGGGGGAGGAGGGGGGGAGGGGAGGAGTGGGGGGAGGAGGGGGGAGAGAGGAGTGGGGGGGAGAGGGGAGTGGGGGGGAGAGGGGAGTGGGCGGGAGGGGGAGAGGGGAGTGGGGGGGGGAGAGGGAGAGGGAGGGGGAGTGGGGTTGAGAGGGAGGGGGAGTGGAGGGGAGGGGGAGCGGGGGGGAGAGGGAGGGGGAGGAGAGGGAGGGGGAGCGGGGGGAGAGGGAGGGGGAGCGGGGGGGAGAGGGAGGGGGAGTGGGAGGGAGAGGGAGGGGGAGTCGGGGGGAGAGGGAGGGGGAGAGGGAGGGGGAGTGGGGGGGAAGAGGGAGGGGGAGTGGGGGGGGAGAGGGAGGGGGAGTGGGGGGGGGAGGGAGGGGGAGTGCGGGGGGAGAGGGAATGGGGGGGGAGAGGGAGGGGGAGTGGGGGTGGAGTGGGAGGGGAGAGGGAGGCAGAGTGGGTGGGAGAGGGAGGGGGAGGCGGAGTGGGTGGGAGAGGGAGGAGGAGGCGGAGTGGGTGGAAGAGGGAGGGGGAGTCGGAGGGGGAGAGGGAGGGGGAGTCGGGGGGGCAGAGGGAGGGGGAGTCGGGGGGGGCAGAGGGAGGGGGAGTCGGGGGGGCAGAGGGAGGGGGAGTCGGGGAGGCGAGAGGGAGGGAGGGAGGAGGGCAGGGGGGAGTGGGGGCGGTGAGGGAGGGAGGAGTGGAAGGGGGGAGTGGAAGGGGGGAGTAGAAGGGGGGAGTGGGGGGGGGGGAGTAGAAGGGGGGGCAGAGGGAGGGGGAGGGGTGTGCTGCCACTCTGCCCGAGATCAGTGGGGGGGGCGGGGCCCGGGATAGTTCTGGGTGGCGGTTGGGTGGGGGGGGGGGATCAGGGGGTCAGTAATGTTGTGGGGTGGGGCAATGTCTGTGGGGGCCAGGGGGAGGCAATATCTGGCCCGGGTGTGCCAAGGGGTAGGGGAGCAGCATTCCATAGTTTTGTTTTAACTGCGTGTGTGCAGTTCGAGGCGCCGATCGGAACTGCAGGGTTTTGGGTGCATTGTGCTCTGCCCTCAGGGTTGTCAGCACGATTCAGACTCACTGATGTTTTTGCAGAGAGAGTGTTTATGGGGTCTGAAAGTCGGATTTGAAGCAATCCCAGATTGAAGTCCATCCAGCACTTCAAATGAAAATGGTCAAATGCAGCCCACTCTCTCCTCAGTACTTGCAGCTTTTAATATTCTGAATGGAAATCATAGAGTCCGATCCTAAAAATCTTCGACTGGAGGCAGGTTGCTAGCGGAGTGCCGCAGGGATCAGTGCTTGGTCCTCTGCTCTTTGTGATTTTTATTAATGACTTAGAGGAGGGGGCTGAAGGGTGGATCAGTAAATTTGCTGATGACACCAAGATTGGTGGAGTAGTGGATGAGGTGGAGGGCTGTTGTAGACTGCAAAGAGACATAGATAGGATGCAAAGCTGGGCTGAAAAATGACAAATGGAGTTTAACCCTGATAAATGTGAGGTGATTCATTTTGGTAGGACTAATTTAAATGTGGATTACAGGGTCAAAGGTAGGGTTCTGAAGACTGTGGAGGAACAGAGAGATCTTGGGGTCCATATCCACAGATCTCTAAAGGTTGCCACTCAAGTGGATAGAGCTGTGAAGAAGGCCTATAGTGTGTTAGCTTTTATTAACAGGGGGTTGGAGTTTAAGAGCCGTGGGGTTATGCTGCAACTGTACAGGACCTTGGTGAGACCACATTTGGAATATTGTGTGCAGTTCTGGTCACCTCTCTATAAGAAGGATGTGGAAGCGCTGGAAAGAGTGCAGAGGAGATTTACCAGGATGCTGCCTGGTTTGGAGGGTAGGTCTTATGAGGAAAGGTTGAGGGAGCTAGGGCTGTTCTCTCTGGAGCAGAGGAGGCTGAGGGGAGACTTAATAGAGGTTTATAAAATGATGAAGGGGACCGATAGAGTGAACGTTCAAAGACTATTTCCTCGGGTGGATGGAGCTATTACAAGGGGGCATAACTATAGGGTTCATGGTGGGAGATACAGGAAGGATATCAGAGGTAGGTTCTTTACGCAGAGAGTGGTTGGGGTGTGGAATGGACTGCCTGCAGTGATAGTGGAGTCAGACACTTTAGGAACATTTAAGCGGTTATTGGATAGGCACATGGAGCACACCAGGATGATAGGGAGTGGGATAGCTTGATCTTGGTTTCAGATAAAGCTCGGCACAACATCGTGGGCCGAAGGGCCTGTTCAGTGCTGTACTGTTCTATGTTCTATGAAGGGCCTGTTCTGTGCTGTACTGTTCTATGTTCTATGAAGGGCCTGTTCTGTGCTGTACTGTTCTATGTTCTATGAAGGGCCTGTTCTGTGCTGTACTGTTCTATGTTCTATGAAGGGCCTGTTCTGTGCTGTACTGTTCTATGTTCTATGAAGGGCCTGTTCTGTGCTGTACTGTTCTATGTTCTATGAAGGGCCTGTTCTGTGCTGTACTGTTCTATGTTCTATGAAGGGCCTGTTCTGTGCTGTACTGTTCTATGTTCTATGAAGGGCCTGTTCTGTGCTGTACTGTTCTATGTTCTATGAAGGGCCTGTTCTGTGCTGTACTGTTCTATGTTCTATCCTGTCCCAAGCACCTTAGAAGCCAGTTAAAAAATACCTTTTTTCCCTCAGAACGTTATTCACCTGGTTTCAAATGGATCCCATTCGCCTCTCAGCGACAGCGCCCCAAGTGTGGGCAGCCGGAGGTGGCAACGGACAGAGTGGAAATCACCCCGACTCCAGGGGACAAGCTCCCTCACTTTATTCTAAACAAAAGAAATAAATGCCTATGCTCGAAGTCTGAAATTTTAAAAATCGTGTTAATTCTAATTCCCTCTCCACGAATACCAGGGCCAGGGCCAGGGCCAGGGCCGCCGCCGCTGGCGTTTCTCGATCTTTCTCCATCCCGAATTTTATCAATGAGACCGCGCAAATTGATTGGGTTGTGATTCTGACGGTCCAGTCGATTTGACCAATCCAGTATTAACTTGTCTCTGATGGTCAATCTGACCAATCAAAAGCTAGTCTGCCTCTGACGGTCTGACCAATCCAGAGCCAGTCTGCCTCTGACGGTCTGACCAATCCAGAGCCAGTCTGCCTCTGACGGTCTGACCAATCCAGAGCCAGTCTGCCTCTGACGGTCTGACCAATCCGGAGCTAGTCTGCCTCTGACGGCCCGGTGGGTCTGACCAATCCAGAGCTAACCTGTCTCTGACGGCCCGGTGGGTCTGACCAATCCAGAGCTAGCCTGTCTCTGACGGCCCGGTGGGTCTGACCAATCCAGAGCTAACCTGTCTCTGACGGCCCGGTGGGTCTGACCAATCCAGAGCTAGCCTGTCTCTGACGGCCCGGTGGGTCTGACCAATCCAGAGCTAGCCTGTCTCTGACGGCCCGGTGGGTCTGACCAATCAGAGTTCGAGTTTGCAATGTGCGGCGTGTCCCATAGGGCTGAGCGTTTGAAGGTAAGAATGGCTGTTTTGTTTTGAGGAGGTTTGAGCGAGGACTTTTGTTTTGCAAATGGTAAAAATGTGCGCGAGTGTTTTTCGGTGTCGCTCTGTAATAAACTAATCTTTACTTAATATATGATGTGGAGTTGTCGGTGTTGGACTGGGGTGGGCACAGCAACACCAGCTTAAAGTCCCAACAGGTTTATTTGGCAGCACGAGCTTTTGGAGCGCTGCCCCTTCATCAGGTGAGTGCAGGATTTGTTTCACGAGCAGGGCACATATAGACACAAACTCAATTACAAGATAATGGTTGAAATGCGAGTCTTAACAGGTAATCAAATCTTTACAGGTACAGACAATGAGTGGAGAGAGGGTTAAGCGCAGGTTAACGATGTGCGAATTGTCTCAAGCCAGGACAGTTAGTGAGATTTTGCAAGTTCAGGCAAGTTGTGGGGGTTACAGATAACGCGACATGAACCCAAGACGGTTGAGACCGTCCTCATGCGTGCATCCTCGGGTGGATGGAGCTATTACAAGGAGGCATAACTGTAGGGTTCATGGTGGGAGATATAGGAAGGATATCAGAGGTAGGTTCTTTACGCAGAGAGTGGTTGGGGTGTGGAATGGACTGTCTGCAGTGATAGTGGAGTCAGACACTTTAGGAACATTTAAGCGGTTATTGGATAGGCACATGGAGCACACCAGGATGATAGGGAGTGGGATAGCTTGATCTTGGTTTCAGATAAAGCTCGGCACAACATCGTGGGCTGAAGGGCCTGTTCTGTGCTGTACTGTTCTATGTTCTATGTAGAACTTGGGTATCAGTTTCTGCTCAGCGATTCTACTTTGTTGTGTGTCGTGAAGGCCACGGATAACCTCACGATGCTCCACTTCTCCAGCTTCCACCCTAAACACGTTAAAGAAGCCATCCACTACGAACATGCCCTCCGTACACACAGGATCTGCTCAGATGAGGAGGATCGCAACAGACACCAACAGACGCTGAAAGACGACCTCGTAAGAAAAGGATATGGCACTCAACTCATTGATCGACAGTTCCGATGCACCACAGTGAAAAACTGCACCGACCTCCTCAGAAGACAAACACGGGACACGGTGGACAGAGTACCCTTTGTCGTCCAGTACTTCCCCAGAGTGGAGAAGCTACGACATCTTCTCCGGAGCCTTCAACATGTCATCAATGAAAACGAACATCTCGTCAAGGCCATCCCCACGCACCCACTACTTGCCTTCAAACAACCGCACAATGTCAAACAGACCATTGTCCACAGCAAACTATCCAGCCTTCAGCAGAACAGTGACCACGACACCACACAACCCTGCCACAGCAACCTTTGCAAGACGTGCCGGATCATCGACACAGATGTCATCATCTCACGTGAGAACACCACCCACCAGATACATACTCTTGTGACTCGGCCAACATTGTCCACTGATACGCTGCAGAAAAGGATGTTCCGAGGCATGGTACATTGGCGAGACCATGCAGACGCTACGACAACGGATGAATGGACACCGCTCGACAATCACCAGGCAGGAGTGTTCCCTTCTTGTTGGGGAACATTTCAGCAGTCACAGGCATTCAGCTTCTGAAGTTCAGATAAGCGTTCTCCAAGGCGGCCTTCACGGCAAACGACAACACAGAATTGCTGAGCAGAAACTGATAGCCAAGTTCTGCACACATAAGTACAGTCTCAACCGGGATCTTGGGTTCATATCACACTATCTGTATCCCCCACGACTTGCCTGGGCTTGCAAAATCTCTCAAACTGTCCTGGCTGGAGACAATTCACACCTCTTTAACCTGTGCTTAACCCACTCTCCACTCACATTGTCTGCACCTGTAAAGATTTGATTACCTGTTAAGACTCGCATTCCAACCATTATCTTGTAATTGAGTTTGTGTCCATATATGCCCTGTTTGTGAAACAAATCCTGCACTCACCTGATGAAGGGGCAGTGCTCCGAAAGCTTGTGCTACCAAATAAACTTGTTGGACTTTAACCTGGTGTTATGAGACTACTTACTTAATATAAAAACCTGTTTTGTAGAAGGGTCGTTTAGACTCAAAACATTAACTATGTTTTTCTCCACAGATGTTGCCCGACCTTTATCCAGCATTTTCTATTTTTATTAATATGGATTGGTCTTCACGTGCCATCTAGATAAGTGTCCCAGCTCCAGTGTGATTTTTAAAAAAAATTGTGATGCTAATCACTCATTCAGATCCACATCATTCAGATATTATCCTTAAGAGGTTTATTTATACACACATCCAATAATTGGTGGTTGAACTCATTGGGTTAGGGTTTAATAAGGGGAGATTTGAACATGCCCCAGATGAGCAACATTTTTGTGTGTAATCGTCCTGGTCTTAAATTCCACATCTATGATCCATAGAGAAGGAGCAAAAAAGACTGAGGGGAGATTTGGTAGAAGTGTACAAGATTAGGACTGGTTTAGATAATGTAGACATAAAGGTTGAAGGCACAAGGGCCAGGGAACACAGATTTAAGATTTTAGGCAAGGGGTTGTGAAAACGTTTTTTAATATTGTGACCTGGGACTCAATGTCTACAAGAATGCAGTGTGGATAAATGTTTTCAAAAGGGAATTGAATTTGTGGGGCTCTGGAGATAGAGCATGGGGATGGGACTCTTTGGATTAGACTACAGAGAGGTAGATGGATTCAATGCTTCTGTCCATTGACTCTGATGTTATAACTGAGATTACTCAAACATTATTTGCATTTTTAAAAACACAGTAATATTTACAAGTAACTGCAATTCAGCGATTGTCGCTGGATGCTGAACCTTGTCAATCTGAGTTGGAATCATAGAATCCCTACAGTGCAAAAAGAGGCCATTTGGCCCATCGAGCCAACAATCCCACCCTGGTCCTATTCCTATAACCCCATGTATTTACTCTGCTAATCTCCCTGACACTGAGGGGCAATTTATCATGGCCAATCAACCTAACCCGCACATCTTTGAATGCAGCTTCTCTTTTTCTGGGTCTGCTTAATAAGTGTCTTATTGAACTGAAATCAGAGTGACCCTTAGACCATATTTGTTCAATATTTGGTGCCAAAGTAGCAGAAAAAGGTGAATTCCTACTGCTGCAAGGCTCGTGAAGACAAATTTATATTGATGTGCTATATATATATCACAAAAATAGAAGATAAATTTTACAGATTCAACTCTGCTGCAGTACTCAATGTTAAGTTTTTAGTACAAGTTTCTTCATGCCATTTGTATTAATTGTTTTATTGAGCCAGAGTCATCCAGGTTTATGTTTCTATTTTACTGCCAGTGAGAAACAAAATAGATTTTCTTTCCTATTCATCCTTGGGGTGTGGATGTTACTGGCAAGGCCAGAATTTATTTCCAATCCCTATGTTGGTTTTTCTGGTTAGCCTGTAAAGGTTTGATACAGAGTAGTTAGCTGAGTCACTTCAGAGTCATTCACATTGACTAAGGTTTAGAGATATATATAGGTCAGATGGACAGCATTCTTCCCTGTAGGATGTCAATTGGATACTTTATGATAAGCCAATAGCTTCATGGTCTCTCTTTATTTCTAGACTTTCAAACTGAATTCAACTTTTTAAACTGTCATGGTATTTGAACTGGGATTCTCTGGATTATAAGTGCAGGTTTACTAGCCCAATAAGATGGCCATTAAATACTTATACCCAACTCCTATTTTATTTTATAACATAGCAAGAATTGCTGGGAGTTAGTTTCCTGCAGCAGCCAGGGATAATTTTTGGCTTTGTAGATTCAGAATTAGTTTTCAAAACAGATGTTTGTTTATGAATTATTGTATTGATAATCCTGTAAATGATTAATATGAGTATCTTAGTGTTAATAAGAGATGGTGAGAAATTGAAGTAGTTTGCCTTTGGAACAGTGTGGCCTCAATTTTACCCCCCTCACCCCGACAGACCGGACAGGGTTATGATAAAAGCAAAATACTATGGATGCTGGAATCTGAAACAAAAACAGAAAATGCTGGAAAATCTCAGCAGGTCTGACAGTATCTGTGGAGAGAGAATAGAGCCAATGTTCCGAGTCTCGATGACCCTTTATCAGAACTGAGAGCAAAGACAATCAGTGGAGATTTATACTATGAGGTTGGGGGGTGTGGAATGGGACAAAGGGAATGTAAATGAGGATACAGAAGGCTGAGAAGCTGCTAAATAGTGTCCATTAAGTGATCAGAATGCATGAAAAAAGGCTTGAATAATTCCCATCCACCACCACTCTCATCCTACTTTCTCCAAATCAAAAGAGTAGCAATGGGTCCTAGCTACGCTTGCCTTTTTTTTTAGGTATGCGGAACATATCTTGTTCCAGGTCTACCCAGGTCCCCTCCCACAACTCCTTTACCGGTACATCGATGACTATTTTGGTGTCGCTTCATGCTCTCATCCAGACCTTGAAAAATTCATCAACTTCGCTTCCAGTTTCCACCCCTCCATCGCCTTCACCTGGTCCATCTCAGACACTTCCCTTCCCTCCCTTGACCTTTCTGTCTCCATTTCCGGCAGTAGACTATCTACCAATACCCACTACAAGCCCACTGACTCCCACAGCTATCTGGACTACAGCTCTTCGCACCTCACATCCTGTAAGGACTCCATCCCTTTCTCTCAGCTCCTTCGCCTCCATTGCATTTGTTCCGATGATGCCACTTTCCAAAGTGGTGGTCCTAATATGTGCTCCTTTTTCCTCAACCATGGATTCCCATCTACAGTTGTCGACAGGGCCCTCAACAGCGAGCAGTCCATCTCCCGTGCCATGACCCTCACCCCCTCCCAGAACAAGGATAGAGTCACTCTTGTTCTCACATTTCACTTCACCAGCCTCCGCATGTAAAGCATAATCCTCGGCCATTTCGCCAACTCCAGCGTGATGCCACCACCAAGCACATCTTCCCTTCACTCCTTCTGTCAGCATTCCACAGAGACTGTTCCTTCCGGATAACCTACTCGATTCCTCCACTATACCCAACACCTCTCCTGTCACTAATAGCACCTTCCCTTGCAATCGTAAAAGGTGTAACACCTGTCCCATTACCTCTTCTGTGCTCATCATCCAAGGTCCAAAACATTCAATCCAGGTTAAGCAGCATATCACTTGCACCTTTGTCAATTTGGTGTACTGCATTCGCTGCTCCCAATATGGTCTCCTCTTTATCGGAGAGACCAAGTGTGGATCGCTTTGCTGAGCACCTTTGGTCTGTGCCCAATCAGGACTCTGACCTTCCGGTTGCTTGCCATTTTAACACGCCATCCTGCTCCCATGCCCACATGCCTGTTCTTGGCCTGCAGCAATGTTCCAATGAAGCTCAACGCAAACTGAAGGAACAACATCTCATCTTCTGGCTAGGCACTTTATGCTTTCCAGTCTCAACATCGAATTCAACAACTTCAGTTTACCCCACCTCGGCCCCCTCTGTTTTCATTCTATTTTATTTAGTTTTTTACTGTTCTCTACCTTTTATTTCTTTATTGTCTTTCTTCATTTTTCTTCCTCCCCCCACCGTTCCCCCCACGTCATCACCCTTCCCTTACCTTTTCTCCTCCCCGCTTCTCCTTTTCTACATTCTACCTCTGTACCATTCCCGCCCCACCCACCACCCCCCCCCCCCCCCCCCCAGACATTTTCATCTGGCACAGCTTACAGCTTCTCTACCGTTTGGCCATTCACACCCTTTATTCTCTCTGTGGACAGCTATTAGCAGTCTTTTCCCCTGGTTTCTATGGCTATGACTCATCTTTCATTCCCCCCCTTCCCCGGTATAAATATCTCCCACTTTCTGTGCCTTTTAGCTTTGACAAAGGATCATCTGGACTCAAAATGTCAGCTCTTTTCTCCTTACAGATGCTGCCAGACCTGCTGAGGTTTTCCAGTGCTTTCTCTTTTGGTGCCACATTCCTCAGGCAGTCCTTAACAATCTGCATCTCTGTTCTGCTATTCATGCATTCTCATCACTTAATGGACAGTTTCTAGCACCTCCTCAGCCTTCTGACGGGTGGCATGATGACACAGTGGTTAGCACTGCTGCTTCACAGCTCCCGGGACTCGGGTTCGATTCCTGGCTTGGGTCACTGTCTGTGTGGAGTTTGCACATTCTCCCCGTGTCTGCGTGGGTTTCCTCCGGGTGCTCCGGTTTCCTCCCACAGTCCAAGTTGTGGGTTAGGTGGATTGCTCATGCGAAATTGCCCCTTAATGTGAGAGCAAATGCATGGGGTTATGGGGATAGAGCTTGGGTGGGATTGTCGTCAGTGCACACTCAATGGGCCAAATGGCCTCCTTCTGCACTGTAGGATTCTATGATTCTGTATCCTCATTTACATGTCCTTTGTTCCATTGCACCCCCCCCCCCCCCCTCCTCTCCACATTGTATAAATCTCCGCTGATTCTCTTTGCTCTCAGTTCTGACAGAGGGTCATCAAGACTCAATGTTGGCTCTATTCTCTCCCTACAAATGCTGTCTTACCTGCTGAGATTTTCCAGCAATTTCTGTTTTTGTTGTTGAGAGGGTTATGGGTGGATTTAATCGAACTCCACTCCTGCTCCTTTCAATTTTTAAATTCAGAAATCAAGCCATGAGTGTGGCTCTTGCAAAAGGCAATTGAGGGCTTAATTAACATACTAAGTCATATACTAAGTCATAGCCTTGTGATGTAGTCAGTGCCGCAACTTAAATTTAAAAGATTGGGCCTTCTGTCCAGTTACTGTAGGATTCATGGCAGTTGGTTTTATTAACACATCCTTCCAAAAACCCTAATGACATTGTCAACCTCTTCTAGTGCCCACTAGCTTGCACATTTAATGCACCTTCAGCTGTGCCAGCTGCCGCCTCCTCATCATCCTTCCTCCAGCCCCAACTATATTTGTCATTGATTAATGTCTGCTCATTGCAAATAAAATTAAGTTATTTTTTAAACTAATTTACATATGAGAATGCAATTTTCTATTATATTTTGACCACTTGTAGTTGTGTTTCAAAAAAAGGTCAACCAAAATTTTCATACGGTCTACCATGTTGATTTGAACTCTGAAAAGCATCCAGCAGGATAGTTAACCTCTTATACTATGGTTATACAATATGCCCCAAGAGTATTTTGCACTATACCACTAACCTAGCTTTAGGTTGTTATAGGTGTAAACTGTGTAGTGCTGAAGGCAATTTGCAGTGATGCATTGACAGTTGTTATAAGAACAAAGAACAGTACAGCACAGAAAACAGGCCCTTCGGCCCTCCAAGCCTGTGCCGCTCATTGGTCCAACTAGACCATTCGTTTGTATCCCTCCATTCCCAGAATGCTCATGTGACTATCCAGGTAAGTCTTAAACGATGCCAGCGTGTCTGCTTCCACCACCCTACTTGGCAGCGCATTCCAGGCCCTCACCACACTCTGTGTAAAAAACATCCCTCTGATATCTGAGTTATACATCGCCCCTCTCACCTTGAGCCCGTGACCCCTCGTGATCGTCACCTCCGACCTGGGAAAAAGCTTCCCACTGTTCACCCTATCTATACCCTTCATAATTTTATACACCTCTATTAGGTCTCCCCTCATTCTCCGTCTTTCCAGGGAGAACAAGCCCAGTTTACCCAATCTCTCCTCATAGCTAAGACCCTCTATACCAGGCAACATCCTGGTAAACCTTCTCTGCACTCTCTCTCTAAAGCCTCCACGTCGTTCTGGTAGTGCGGTGACCAGAACTGGACGCAGTACTCCAAATGTGGCCTAACCAGCTTTCTATACAGCTGCAACATCAGACTCCAGCTTTTATACTCTATACCCTGTCCTATAAAGGCAAGCATACCATATGCCTTCTTCACCACCTTCTCCACCTGTGCTGCCACCTTCAAGGATTTCTATACTCTTGATGGCTCTGCCATTTATTGTATAACTCCCCCCTACATTAGTTCTTCCAAAATGCATCACTTCGCATTTATCTGGATTAAATTCCATCTGCCATTTCTCCGCCCAATTTTCCAGCCTATCTATATCCTGCTGTATTGTCCGACAATGTTCATCGCTATCCGCAAGTCCAGCCATCTTCGTGTCATCTGCAAACTTGCTGATAACACCAGTTACACCTTCCAAATCATTTATATATGTCACAAATAGCAGAGGTCCCAGTACAGAGCCCTGCGGAACACCACTGGTCACAGACCTCCAGCCGGAAAAAGACCCTTCGACTGCTACCCTCTATCTCCTGTGGCCAAGCCAGTTCTCTACCCATCTAGCCACCTCTCCTTGTATCCCATGAGCCTTAACCTTCTTAACCAACCTGTCATGAGGGACTTTATAATCCAGGTCAGAAACTCCAAGGATTTTTATGAAGTCAGCCTAGATTATAAGTATTGCACTTTGAATTTGATGTGGGTAAGCACAAGATGTTTCACTCTTGATATAATTAACTTGACCCACTAGGGAGCTTCTACCAAGCAAAGTTATTTAAGAATACGTTAACATATAATAACAAAATTAGCAATAACTTTCACAGCAATCATGATACTGTATATACCTTAACAGCTAAGTGCACTGTTCCAACCAAACAAACCCCTACAAACACACCCCTGTCCTAGGTTTAGCACAGAAAATAAGTATGCTCAAGTGATACTGGATCGTGCAGATTTGCAACTCCTGCTGAGAATTAGTCCTTTGGATGGAGAATTGAAACCCTGACTTCCCCATCCTGGAGCTCTCAGCACACCTTGAAGTAGAAATAGAGCCACTGCTGGCCTCTAGCTTTTAGCCAGCAAACCACTGACAGTGAAGTTTTCACTCCAGAAAGGCAAGAAAGACTGCTTTCAATCTGCAGTCCAAACAGCTTCAAACTAGCCAGCAGAATTTCCAGTACCAGAGACACAAAGACCATTTTCAGTCTGGAGTCCAAATAGCTTCTAACTAGCCAGCAGCCAAACTGAAAGTAAACTGTTGGATTTCTCCTGTGAGAAAAAAAACTGTCCAAAGGGCACCTGACCCGTCAATCAGTCGCAAATCAACAATTCCCAAAAGGGTCATAAACTTCAGAACAATGCATTAGGCCCAGATTAAAAATAAACAAAAATGCCTATTATATGGCTTTAGCAACAATAAAAGGACATCGGCTCACACAGCTCAGAGCACATAACAAAAAAACAGGCTTGCTACAAACTGCAGAGAGCATCACCAAGACTAGGACAGCTGGGGTATTAAGGGCACAGTGGTTAGCAGTGCTACCTCACAGCGCCAGGGACCCGGGTTTAATTCCGGCCTTGGTTCACTGTCTGTGTAGAATTTGCATGTCCTCCCTGTGTCTGCGTGGGTTTCTTCCGGGTGTTCCGGTTTCCTCCCACAGTCCAAAGATGTGCAGATTAGGTTGATTGGCCGTGTTAAATTGACCCTAGTGTCAGGGGGATTAGCAGAGTAAATATGTAGGGCTACAGGAATGGGGTCTGGGTGGGATTGTGGTTGGTACAAACTCGATGAGCTGAATGGCCTCCTTCTGCACTGTAGGGATTCTATGAAAAATAAATTTCTTAAAGGCACAGTAGCATCACACAGTATTACCCAAAAAGTAGAATTTACACATTTAGCTTTTCTGGAGAGATGTCTGTATGAGGGATATCTCTGGACCAAGTGTGAATAGAGAGGGCTTGAAGAACGTGTGGTCTTTTACAAATATTTTTGTAAGTGCATATTCTGGTTAGAAATTAGCAACTGTGTTTGAAGTTCTTTTTTGGAAATTAAATGTGTTTTATAATGCCTGTAAATTTTGTTTCTGATATTCTTTATCTCTGAAGGCTTAGGTTTCTGTGTGGTTCATATGATCAACAGTGACTTTTGTCAATCACCTTGGAGTTTCATTAAAGATGGTTAATGTCTCAAAAGGAGTTCTTATTGAATGGTAAGCACTTTTTCTGGATTCCTGAAATAAACCACACAGTAGGCAAAGATAACAATTAGTCAATACTGTGCAAGATAACGTGGCAGAATAACCACCAGATAAAAGTTCCATTATGAAAGTCTATCGAGGTTATGCCATATTTCCATAGAGCAATCCAGTCAGTCTTATTTTCCTGTCCTTTCCTCATAAGTGTTCATTCAGTTTGCATTTGAAATCAGCTTCCACTTCTGCCACCCTAGAAACATAGAAAATAGGTGCAGGAGTAGGCCATTCGGCCCTTCAAGCCTGCACCACGATTCAATATGATCATGGCTGATCATGCACTTTCAAATCCCACTCCCACTTTCCATCCATACACCTTGATCTCTTTAGCTGCAAGGGTCAAATCCAGCTCCCTCTTGAACATATCTAATGAACTGGCCCGAACAGCTTTCTGTGGTAGAGAATTCCACGGGTTCACAACTTATAGACTGGAAATCGCTGAGAGCAGGGACTCTGAATGGGGAGGAATTTGTAAAATGCGTACAGGAGGGTTCTTTGGAACAATATGTAGATAGCCCGACTAGAGACGGGGCTATACTGGACCTCGTACTGGGGAATGAGCCCGGTCAGGTCTTCAAAGTTTCGGTAGGGGAACATGTGGCAAATAGTGACCACAATTCTGTTAGCTTTAGGATAGTGATGGAAAAGGATGAGTGGTGTCCCAAGGGTAAGGTGTTGGATTGGGGGAAGGCTAGCTTTAGTGGGATTAGGCAGAAATTGGCAGCTCTTGATTGGAGAGGCTGTTTGAGGGTAAATCCACATCTGGCATGTGGGAGTCTTTTAAGAAACAGTTGTTAGGGCTACAGGACAGGCATGTGCCTGTTAAAAAGAAGGATAGGAAGGGTAGGATTCGAGAACCGTGGATAACCAGGGAAATTGAGGGACTGGTCAAAAAGAAAAGAGAGGCGTATGGTAGGTCCAGGCAGCTAAAAATTGAGGGAGCTCTGGAGGAGTACAAAGAAAGTAGGAAAGAACTCAAACGGGGAATTAGAAGAGCAAAAAGGGGTCACGAAATGTTCTTGGCAGACAGGATTAAGGAGAATCCCAAGGCATTTTATTCATACGTTAGGAACAAAAGGATTGTCAGGGAAAAAATCGGACCTCTCAGGGACAAAAGTGGGGAATTATGCTTGGAGCCCAAAGAAGTAGGGGAGATCCTAAATGAATACTTTGCGTCGGTATTCACAAAGGAGAGGGATGTGTTGACTGGGAGTGTCTCGGAGGGGAGTGTTGACCCGTTGGAGAAAATCTCCACTACAAAGGAGGAAGTGTTAGGTTTGTTAGAGAAGTTAAAGGCTGACAAATCCCCAGGGCCTGATGGAATCTATCCAAGGCTGCTCAGGGAGACGAGAGATGAAATCGCTGGGCCTCTGACGCAAATCTTTGTCTCGTCACTGGACGCAGGTGAGGTCCCAGAGGATTGGAGGATAGCTAATGTGGTCCCGTTATTTAAGAAGGGTAGGAAGGATAACCCGGGTAATTATAGGCCGGTGAGCTTGACGTCCGTGGTGGGGAAGTTGTTGGAGAAGATTCTTAGAGATAGGATGTATGCGCATTTAGAAAGGAATAAACTCATTAACGATAGTCAGCATGGTTTTGTGAGAGGGAGGTCATGCCTCACTAACCTGGTGGAGTTTTTTGAAGAAGTGACCAAAATGGTTGATGAGGGAAGGGCCGTGGATGTCGTCTATATGGACTTTAGTAAAGCGTTTGACAAAGTCCCTCATGGTAGACTGGTGAAAAGGGTTGGGTCTCATGGGATAAAGGGGGAGGTGGCTAGATGGGTGGAAAACTGGCATGGTCACAGAAGACAGAGGGTGGTAGTGGAAGGGTCTTTTTCTGGCTGGAGGCCTGTGACTAGTGGTGTTCCGCAGGGCTCTGTATTGGGACCTCTGCTGTTTGTGATTTATATAAATGATCTGGAAGAAGGTGTAACTGGGGTGATCAGTAAGTTTGCGGACGACACAAAATTGGCAGGACTTGCAGATAGTGAGGAGCATTGTCAGAAGCTACAGAAGGATATAGATAGGCTGGAAATTTGGGCAAAGAAATAGCAGATGGAGTTCAATCCTGATAAATGCGAAGTGATGCATTTTGGTAGAAATAATGTAGGGAGGAGCTATATGATAAATGGCAGAACCATAAAGGGTGTAGATACGCAGAGAGACCTGGGTGTGCAAGTCCACAGATCCTTGAAAGTGACATCACAGGTGGAGAAAGTGGTGAAGAAGGCATATGGCATGCTTGCCTTTATAGGACGGGGCATAGAGTATAAAAGTTGGGGTCTGATGTTGCAGATGTATAGAACGTTGGTTCGGCCGCATCTGGAATACTGCATCCAGTTCTGGTCGCCACACTACCAGAAGGACGTGGAGGCTTTGGAGAGAGTACAGAGGAGGTTTACCAGGATGTTACCTGGTATGGAGGGGCTTAGTTATGAGGAGAGATTGGGGAAACTGGGGTTGTTCTCCCTGGAAAGATGGAGGATGAGGGGAGACTTAATAGAGGTGTATAAAATTATGAAAGGCATAGATCGGGTGAACGGTGGGAAGCTTTTCCCCAGGTCGGTGGTGACGTTCACGAGGGGTCATAGGTTCAAGGTGAAGGGGGGGAGGTATCAGACGGACATATTTTACACGGGGTGGTGGGGGCCTGGAATGCGCTGCCAGGCAAGGTGGTGGAGGCGGACACACTGGGAACGTTTAAGACTTATCTAGACAGCCATATGAACGGAGTGGGAATGGAGGGATACAAAAGAATGGTCTAGTTTGGACCAGGGAGCGGCGCGGGCTTGGAGGGCCGAAGGGCCTGTTCCTGTGCTGTATTGTTCTTTGTTCTGAGTGAAGAGGTTCTTCCTCATCTCAGTCCTGAATGGCTTACCCCTTATTCTTAGACTGTGACCCCCTAGTTCTGCACTTCCCAAACATTCTTCCTGCATCTAGCCTGTCCAGTCTCATCAGGATTTTATATGTTTCTATGAGATCCTCTGGTGTCCTCTTTAGTGAAGGCAGATCCAAAGTATTTGGTCAGCTGGTCTGCCATCTCTTTGTTGCCCATTATGAATTCACCTGATTCTAACTGTAAGGAACCTACATTTGTCTTCACCAGTCTTTTTCTCTTCACATATCTATAGAAGCTTTTGCAGTCAGTTTTTATGTTTTCTGCAAGCTTACACTCATATTCTAGTTTTCCCTTCCGAATTAAACCCTTTGTGTCCTTCTCTGCTGAATTTTAAATTTCTCCTAGTCCTCAGGTTTGCTGCTTTTTCAGGCCAATTTATATGCCTCCTCTTTGGCTTTAACACTATCCCTGATTTCCTTTGTTATTCATGGTAGAGGCATCTTCCCAGTTTTACTCTTACGCCAGACAGGAATGTACAGTTGTTGAAGTTCATCCATGTGTTCTTTAAATTTGCCATTGCCTTTCCATTGTCAACCTCTTAAGTATCCTTTGCCAGCTTTTCCTAGCCAATGCACATCTCGTACCATCAAAGTTAGTTTTCCTTAAGTTTGGGACCCTAGTCTCATACTTAACTGTATCACTCTCCATCTTAATGAAGAATTCTACCATGTTATAGATGCTCTTCCCCAAAGGATCTTGCACCACAAGGTTGCTAATTAATCCTCTCTTATTGCACAATACCAAGTCTAGGATGGCC
Organism: Mustelus asterias; assembly: GCF_964213995.1. NCBI lineage: Eukaryota > Metazoa > Chordata > Chondrichthyes > Carcharhiniformes > Triakidae > Mustelus > Mustelus asterias. The sequence continues at coordinate 65,668,289 of NC_135815.1, read as the reverse complement.
TGCCCTCTAGTTGGTTCCTTGACATATTGGTTGAGAAAACCATCCAGGAAATTCCAGGAAATCCTCCTCCATTGCATTGCTACCAGTTTGGTGAGCCCCATCAATATGCAGATTAAAGTCACCCATAATAACTGCATACCCTTACTGCATGCATCTAATTTCCTGCATGATGCCATTCCCAACCTCACTACTACTGTTTGGTGGTCTGTTCACAACTCCCACTAACGTTTTTGTCCTTTAGTGTTCTGCAGCTCCACCCATACAGATTCCACATCATCCAAACTAATGTTCTTCTTACCTATTGCATTAATCTCCTCTTTAACCAGCAACAATACCCAACCACACCTTTCCTTCCTGTCTATCTTTCCTGAATATTGAATACCCCTGGATGTTGACTTCCCATCCTTGGTCACCCTGGAGCCAGGTCTCCATGATCCCAATTACATCATATCCGCTAATGACTGTCTGCCTTATTACAAGTGCTCCTCGCAATGAGACACAGAGCCTACCTCTTAGAATTATGATGTAATGTGCCCCTATTTGATTTTTGTCTTTGGTTTCTCTACCTTCCACTTTTACCCTTACTGCCTTTTGTTTCATTCCCCACTTTACTTCCCTTCGACTTCCTGCATCGGTTCCCATCCCTCTGCCATGTTAGTTTAAACCCTCCCTTAAAATCATTCTTCTTTTGAGCCATTCTCATAAATCTCCTCTGTAGCTTCTCAAAGACCCTCACATCTTTCCTAAAGTGTGGTGATCAGAGCTGGATGCAGTACTCCACATGTGGCTGAATGAGAGCTTTAAAAAGGTTCAGCATAATTTCCCTGCTTTTGTACCCAATACCTCAAAGAGGTCCAAGATCCCATGTGCGTTGTTAACCACCCTCTCAATATATCCTATAACATTCAAAGATCTATACACATGCATCCTCAGATCGCATTGTCCCTGCAGATTTAGAACTGTGCTATTAAGTTTATATTGCCTCTCCCCACCCCTTTTGCCAAAATGTATCACCTGCACATTCTAACTCCATTTGCGCCCCCCCCCCCCCCCCCCCAAGGGCAACTACCATAACCACCAGGTAGTCCCTTAACCATCTGTACCTCTGTACTACCAATCACACATTCTGATCACTTTTCATGGACACTTTGACACTTTTAGCACCTTCCCAGTCTTCTGGATCCTCATTTATATTCCCTTTGTTCCATTCCAGCCTCCTCCTCCTCCTCCTCCCCCCCCAAAACCCCTAATAGTATAAATCTCTGCTGATTCTCTTTGCTCTTTGTTCCGACGAAGAGTCATCTAGACTCGAAACGTTGGCTCTATTCTCTCCCCACAGATGCTGTCAGACCTGCTGAGATTTTCCAACATTTTCTGTTTTTGGTCCAAGAGCTCCATTGTTGCGTTTAATCCTACCCCTGAAACCACGTGTTGTTTTCATGTTGCAGGATGGCAAATAAACTTTATTAAGAACAGAATACATACACAATCGTAGGCCTACAGCCTGGATATAGCTTACATTTACAAGTGCTATCTGACCTGGGTGGCACGGTGGCACAGTGGTTAGCACTGCTGCCTCACAGCGCCAGGGACCTGAGTTCGATTCCCGGCTAAGGTCACTGTCTGCGTGGAGTTTGCACATTCTCCCCATGATTGCGTGGGTTTCCTCCGGGTGCTCTGGTTTCCTCCCACGGTCCAAAGATGTGCAGGTTAGGTGGATTGGCCATGCTAAATTGTCCCTTAGTGTCAAGGGGACTAGCTAGGGTAAATGTATGGAGATAGGGTCTGGGTGGGATTGTGGGCGGCGCAGACTCGATGGGCCGAATGGCCTCCTTCTGCACTGTGGAATTCTATGATTTCATTTGACCTCTGACTCCCAGATCAGGTGACTCAATCAAGTACAGTGTGTACCGTATTATCTGTCTCGTATCATGACACTACCTTAGTCCATTTTGCCACCTGGTCCTCTGCTTGAGGCATTAAAGTTTATTTAATTTCTCAATGTAAAGATTGTGCATTTTAAATTATTACTGCAATGACACCATGTTCAGTTTCCTTTCTGAATAGTCAGACTTGGCATTTGACACATTCTGTCCAGTGAATTGTTGCAGATTTATATAATTGAGCCCAGAAGTAGTAGGGACGCAATTGATACACATAGAACTTAATAGCATAATCATTTAAGTACTAAAAGTATTTCTACTGATTATGCAGCTCCTCAAATTGAACAAACCAGTTTCCACTGTAACTATCATTCATAGTTTCAAAAACAAAGATTGAGGAGTGGAAGGAAAGAAAGATTGTGAAGATAACCTTTAAAATGATCTTGCACACTTTTGAGTGTAGTTAGGAAAATGGTGGGATTCTTTGCTGTTGGAAGCAATATCTCAATTGAAGAGTCTTGAATCATGACTCATAACCTAATGAGAATTCATAGAGTCCCTACAGTGCAGAAAGTGACAATATTAAGCCATCCGAGGCACGTAGGGTATAGATGGTAATTAGCTTGGTGGATATGTCATCTGTTATGATTCGATTAGGAACAATAATTTTTGTTTAAAGTAGACAAAGTTTGAAATCGCAGTTATCCATGAAGAGAATAAACATACAAGATTCCATGGCTTTAAACTAACAAAATAAACGTCACCAGACGAGTCAGAAAAATAAAACAATTTATAATATCTTTCTATACTCTAATATTCAGAATGGACAGGAGGTAAATTTGAAATACAGGCAAACTGTGGTAAACACACCACACTGCACATTAAATGGCAGATCTGACCGAAACAATTCCCATGGATTTCTCAGCAACCTGCCCAGACATCAGTGACCATGTGAGACACGATGGCTGGAATTTTACTGGCCCATCCGCCACAGGAATCGGAGCAGGTGAGAGGTGGACCTTGGAAAGGTCCATTGACTTCTGGTGGCATTTTCCGGTTTCAGGACAAATGAGGCGATGAAATCCCACCCAATATCTTGTTAAAACTCTGTCTCCCTCATGAAGGATGTGAATGCTTTACTTTTGAAGATCAAGCCTCTGAATTCCCCCAAAAGCCACTCCAACTCAGACAGCCTCAACAAACGCTCACCTCCCAATAGTTCAGTCTCTCCTCCTGGGACTGCATCCTATGAAACTCACAAAGCTGAACTCCTGCCTCTAATTATCAGCACACTTCCAACTCTTTTGCAAACCACTAGCTTCACTAAGCCAGCACTGCCCCTCTGTTTCTCCGAACTCCAGTCTTTCAGCTGTCCCGAGCTATAAATGGCTCTTAAAGCTTCTGCTTGGCCCTAACTGCCTGGCATGGAACCAGTGAGCTTTCACTATCTTCTCAGGTCTCCAGGGCTTTTCTGAGCTCTCACTGCCTGTGCTATAACAGCTCCCAGGGCTTCTCTGTGAGCTGTAAACCACACAAGGTCCAAACTGCAAATGACCCCCCTCTCCCAGCAAGCACACAGATAAATTGAAACCAGAGACCTTCTTACACTCCACCCATCTTCATGTTGACGTAACCTTTCAGAGTTCACGGAATTTAAGCTAATCGAGCTCTGACTCCCAAAGTCTAGCATCTCTCTGGATTGCAGTACTTTTGAGCAGTGTATACTTCTCCAGCACTCCAGTTAGGTAAGCTCACCTGCTGTTTTATGGCTCCATCACTTCTGCTCTGCACTGACCACAATCCTACTCAGGCCCTCTCCCCGTTGATGAGAATTAGAACAGAGAACAAAGAAAAGTACAGCACAGGAACAGGCCCTTCAGCTGTCCAAGCCTGTGTCAATCATGCTGCCCTAACTAAACTAAAATAAAACTTTCTGCCCTCTATTCCCTCCCTATTCATGTACCCATCCAGATGCCTCTTAAATTTTGCCAATGTGCCTACTTCCACCACCACATCTGGCAGTGTGTTCCAGGCACCCACCACTCTCTGCGTGAACAACTTCCCCCGCTCATCTCCCTTAAACTTTCCCCCTCTCACCTTGAACCTGTGCCGCCTTGCAATTGACACTTCTATGCCACTCATAATTTTATAGACCTCTATCAGGTCTCCCCCTCAGCCTCCATCTTTCCAGTGAAAACAATCCTAGTTTATTCAACCTCTCCTCATAACCAATACCCTCAAGACCACGCAACACCCTGATGAACCTTCTTTGCACTCTCTCCAAAGCTTCCACGTCCTTCTGGTAGTGTGGTGACCAGAACTGCACGCGATACTCCAAATGCAGCCTAACCAAGGTTTTATATAGCTAATTGATGAGAATCTTTCTCCACTGTGAATGGAAACTGGTTTATGCAATATTTGTTCACACTGCTCGTGTTGTAAATTTGTACAATTAATTTACAGAGAAGCACCATAATATTTGTTCACAGGTTGCAGTATCTTTTCTGTGCTAAAGGTGAATTGTTGCACACTGAATTGCCTGCTTTTAATATTGTTACACATCCTCTCAAATTTTCTTTTTGTAGTGACCCAGCCATGAAGCAATTTTTGCTGTACCTGGATGAAACGAATGCTTTGGGGAAAAAATTCATAATTCAAGACCTGGATGAAACTCATCTATTTGTCCTGGCTGAGGTGGTCCATATCTTACAAGAAAAAGTTGGAGACCTAATGGATCAAAACTCATTTCCAATATTGCAGAAATGATAAAATGGCAGATTTAAATGCCAGACTCATTTCTTAACATTGCAGATTAATGACCAACGGATGCAAGTAACCTAGAAAGTGATCGGCACGAGTTTAACAGATCACCTGATATTAAGAATTACATTTTCTGGTTTAAAAAAGTTTTGATGCATAAAAACATTCCCCTAACATCATGGATTTTTACTGACTGAATTACTTTTACCAGAAGATAGTGACAAAAAAAGACTTAATTGGGTTTGCTGATGCGTATTTTACTCCAGACCAGCCCAATGATGTTTACATATATGAACAGAAGGAGTGGAAAGTCCATTTAGCAGACTAAGTTGTTCCTTCAGAAGACTTTGCCATAGAATCTGCTTTGCTCATCAAACCATCTTTATTCATGCAACTGAATTCCTAAAGCAAACCAAACTCCAGAATATTCATTTATCTCTGCATCCCACCACTTTCAGCAAATGATCGTGAATCACAACAATTTTCTTGTTTACATTTGCTGAGGACACCTTGTTCGCAAATACGTATTAAAATCGGTCTACCAATTTTTAAAGTGTATTTGTATCTCTTATATGCATCACCAGCAAATTCCATATTGGAATGGGTATTCCTGTTGAATACTCCTGTTGGAGTAATACAAATAGTTGAGAACCCAGATAGACACCTCCCAATCTGCGCCAGTTACTATCTCAAGACTATGCTTTCTTCATTTATCATGTGATTCTTATTACTAGCTCATTTTTAGATAATCTGTAATTTACCATTAACTACATAAATCCTTCAAAAACAAAATTAGCTATTAATAAATGATTACAATGTTACGTCTTTAAGGATACATTCCAGTTGCAAGAATATATTTGTTTTACATAATCTCTATTGCGCAATAAGAAAATTCTGTATACCCATAGATGTTAAAGCATTATTAGCACACACAATTTAATTTAGACTTCACAATTTACAGCAAAATCCAAGGAAATAGACAAAGCACTCCATGCATATTGAATAACACATTTGGACCCCTTGCAGGTACTTATTGCTGTTGTCACTTGACCTTAGCATTTATTTAATGAGGTTGACTTGTACATAAATGGTAAATCTTTTTTTGGCACCAAAATAGACTAGTTGACCTACAAATGAACCTGTTCCCATCCCTTCCCGTTTCTGCTTATACATTTCCTAAATCCATCATGTTGAAATGCAGCGTGACTATATGAATTCAATCGTAACACAAGGAAACTTAAAATGTATAGTTACATGAATAAAGATAATTTGCAACTTTAAGGTAAAAGATTTATTGAAAGTGTTGAATTTACAACAAAGAACATTTAAATTTTTCATTCTAGATATTAACATTCTTGCCATTTTACCTGAACTGTAAAAATACCAGTGGTATCTAGTGGCCAAAACTTGGTGAGTGGCATCTGTACATTTAATTACATCAGCTCTGAGGGTTGGCACATTAGTTTTGAGGGGTCTTGTCATTCACAGAAATTTGAGGCAAGGGCAGTGGCAGAGACTAAAAGCACCTCAAAAAACAATAAAAATTGGGTGGACATTTAAAAAGAATCGGAATACATACGGAGTACAGCACAGAACAGGCCCTTCGGCCCACGATGTTGTGCCGAGCTTTGTCTGAAACCCAGATCAAGTTATTTCCTCCCTATCATCCCGAAGTACTCCATGTGCCTATCCAATAGCTTCTTAAATGTTCCTAAAGTTTCTGACTCCACTATCCCTGCAGGCAGTCCATTCCACACCCCAACCACTCTGAGTAAAAAACCTACCTCGGACATCCTTCCTATATCTCCCACCATGATCCCTATAGTTATGCCCCCTAGTTACCACTCCATTCACCCGAGGAAATAGTCTTTGAACGTTCACTCTATCTATCCCCCTCATCATCTTATAAACCAGGGCGGCATGGTAGCACAGTGGTTAGCACTGCTGCTTCACAGCTCTAGGGTCCCGGGTTCGATTCCCGGCTCGGGTCACTGTCTGTGTGGAGTTTGCACATTCTCCTCGTGTCTGCGTGGGTTTCCTCCGGGTGCTCCGGTTTCCTCCCACAGTCCAAAGATGTGCGGGTTAGGTTGATTGGCCAGGTTAAAAAATTGCCCCTTAGAGTCCTGAGATGTGTAGGTTAGAGGGATTAGCGGGTAAAATATGTGGGGGTAGGGCCTGGGTGGGATTGTGGTCGGTGCAGACTCGATGGGCCGAATGGCCTCCTTCTGCACTGTCGGGTTTCTATGATGATTTCTATGAACCTCTATCAAGTCTCCTCTCAACCTCCTCCGCTCCAAAGAGAAAAGCCCAAGTTCCCTCAACCTTTCCTCATAAGACATACCCTCCAAACCAGGCAGCATCCTGGTAAATCTCCTTTGCACTCTTTCCAGTGTCTCCACATCCTTCTTGTAGTGAGGTGACCAGAACTGCACACAATATTCCAAATGTGGTCTCACCAAGGTCCTGTACAGTTGCAGCATAACCCCACGGCTCTTAAACTCAAACCCCCTGTTAATGAACGCCAACACACTATAGGCCTTCTTCACGGCTCTATCCACTTGAGTGGCAACCTTCAGAGATCTTTGGATATGAACCCCAAGATCTCTCTGTTCCTCCACATTCTTCAGAACCCTACCTTTGACCCTGTAATCCACATTTAAATTTGTCCTACCAAAATGAATCACCTCGCATTTGTCAGGGTTAAACTCCATTTGCCATTTTTCAGCCCAGCTCTGCATCCTATCTATATCTCTTTGCAGCCTACAACAGCCCTCCACCTCATCCACTACTCCACCAATCTTGGTGTCATCAGCAAATTTACTGATCCACCCTTCAGCCCCCTCCTCCAAGTCATTTATAAAAATTACAAATAGCAGAGGACCAAGCACTGATCCCTGTGGCACTCGCTGGTAACCGGTTTCCAGTCCGAAAATTTTCCATCCACCACCACCCTCTGTCTTCTGTTAGATAGTGATGTAATAGAAATCATAGAAACCCTACAGTGCAGAAGGAGGCCATTCGGCCCATCGAGTCTGCACCGACCACAATCCCACCCAGGCCCTACCCCCACATATTTACCCGCTAATCCCTCTAACCTACGCATCTCAGGGGCAATTCTAACCTGGCCAATCAACCTAACCCGCACATCTTTGGACTGTGGGAGGAAACCCGGAGCACCCGGAAGAAACCCACGCAAACACGAGGAGAATGTGCAAACTCCACACAGACAGTGACCCGAGCCGGGAATCGAACCCAGGACCCTAGAGCTGTGAAGCAGCAGTGCTAACCACTGTGCTACCGTGCCGCCCCATGGGTTCAACTCCCATACCGGCTGAGCTTATTCATGAAGGTCTACCTTCTCAACCTTGCCCCTCGCCTAAGGTGTGATGATCCTGTTAGATAGCCAGTTACCTATCCAATCGGCCAAACTTCCCTCTATCCCACACATCCTTACTTTCTTCATAAGCCGACCGTGGGGGACTTTAGCAAACCAATCATATCAATAAATGAATATGTTAACTAGACATGCACAATTTTGATTTGAAAGCAGGAACTTGAGTTTTTATGAACTTATATGTGCAGTTAGTTAAAGATCGACCCTCCCCATGTTTATCTCTTGGTAATTTTATCTCAGTTGGCTGGATAGCTGATTAATGATGCAGAGTGATGTAATAGCATGGGTTCAACTCCCACACCGGCTGAGCTTATTCATGAAGGTCTACCTTCTCAACCTTGTCCCTCGCCTAAGGTGTGATGATCCTCGGGTTAAATCACCACTGGTCAGCTCTGCACCTCAAAGAGAAGAGCAGCCTATAGTCATCTGGGAGTATGACGACTACCTTTACCTCATTCACTTATAAGAAACGCAATGTGTTTGTGAATATGACATCCTGGGTTTATTGTGTATTTTGTGGAATTTTGCACATGTGCCCTCACTCAGAGTTTACAAGCAGAATAAGCTGTCAGGGGAACATCCAAATAGAATCAGGATGCCTCTTCACAGACAGGAATAAAATATGTTGTATTTCAAGCTATACAGCGTTGTGTACCAACCACCCCGTGGTTTCAGCAGGAAGGCCAGGTACAGTCTACTTCCTCAATCAGTCCGCAATTGTTTAACCGTATTGGGAGGAGGAGACAATCTTAAGAAATGGAGGTTCATTTAAAATTGAAATTGAAATAATTGAATCTGAACAGCCAAGATTTGATTGGCCCTTTAAAACAGTAACCACTAGTTCTAGATTCTCCCACAAGAGGAAACACCCTTCCTACATCTACCCTATCAATGCCCTTCAGGATCTTATATGTTTCAATCAAGTTGCCTCATACTCTTCTAAACTCCAGCTGATACAAGCCTAGCCTGTCTGACTTTTCCTCATAATAAGAAGTTTAACAACACCAGGTTAAAGTCCAACAGGTTTATTTGGTAGCAAAAGCCACACAAGCTTTCGAAGCTCTAAGCCCCTTCAGGTGAGTGGGAATTCTGTTCACAAACAGAGCTTATAAAGACACAGACTCAATTTACATGAATAATGGTTGGAATGCGAATACTTACAACTAATCAAGTCTTTAAGAAACAAAACATCTTTTCCTCATAAGACAGCTGATCCATTACAGGAATTAGCCGAATAAACCTTTGGTGTCACCAATGAATGCCCTCAAATACTGAAGCATAACCTCTTTACTTTTGTATTCAATTTCCCTCAACAAATGCTGAATTCAGTACTCACTCCATTGTACTTGTTCCAGCAGTACTCTGTTGTGCGTGCCGCCATACCACTTAGTGGGTAACTCACCACCGGACTCCTTGACCACAACCTACAAGGTACAAGGCAGGACAGTGATGGAATACTCTCCATTTAGAGTCATAGAGGTTTACAGCATGGAAACAGGCCCTTCGGCCCAACTTGTCCATGCTGCCCTTTTTTAAACCCCTAAGCTAATCCCAATTGCCCGCATTTGGCCCATATCCCTCTCTACCCATCTTACCCATGTAACTGTCTAAATGCTTTTTTAAAATTGTACCCGCCTCTACTACTACCTCTGGCAGCTTGTTCCAGACACTCACCACCCTCCGTGAAACAATTGCCCCTCTGGGCACTTTTGTATCTCTCACCTTAAACCAATGCCCTCTAGTTTTAGACTCCCCTACCTTTGGGAAAAGATATTGACTATCTAGCTGATCTGTGCCCCTCATTATTTTATAGACCTCTATAAGATCACCTCTCAGCCTCCTACGCTCCAGAGAAAAAAGTCCCAGTCTATCCAGCCTCTCCTTATAACTCAAACCATCAAATCCCGGTAGCATCCTAGTAAATCTCTTCTGCACTCTTCCTAGTTTAATAATATCCTTTCTATAATAGGGTGACCAAGAACTGTACACAGTATTCCAAGTGTGGCCTTACCAATGTCTTGTACAACTTCAACAAGACGTCCCAACTCCTGTATTCAATATTATGACCGATGAACCAAGCATGCTGAATGCCTTCTTCACCACTGTGTCCACCTGTGACTCCACTTTCAAGGAGCTATGAACATGTACCCCTAGATCTCTTTGTTCTGTAACTCTCCCCAATGCCCTACCATTAACTGAGTAAGTTTTGCCCTGGTTCAATCTACCAAACTGCATCATCTCACATTTATCTAAATTAAACTCCATCTGCCATTCGTCAGCCCACTGCCAGGACAAATACAGCTCTCTCAACACCCTAGAACTCAACTCAATCCAGCTAAAACAGTCTGCTTGATCGGTGCTCTGTGTACCACTTATAACATTCACCCCCTCCACCACTGATGTACAAGATATGCTACAGCAGTTCAGAAAGGCTCCTTCAATAGCATGTTCCAACAGCAGGGCCTGTGGGTGCAGGGTGCACATTGTGCTAAACACTGATGGCTCGGTGTGATGGTTGGGCATAGATGGTTCTCAGTATTGCTGGTGAAGTGAGCTGCAGATCTAAAACACAGGCTTAAAAAAACTCAAGCTTTCAGTTCCGTTTTTTTAAAGCTCTTTCAGGTCACTTCATTGACAGTAGCTGAGCTTTGCGTCCAACCATCAGGCAGCTTTGTGGCTGCGTTTTTTTTTTTAAAAACCTGCCAGAAAATCACAAAGCTGCCTGTAGGTCAGCAGCAGTAGTCCCTATTCATGGCAACTGTTGCCAGTGAAATATTCTTTAGACACTTTGACCAGTTTGTTACTCAACAACCTGTTTACCCAGGTGCTCTTTATGAGATAAAGGATTACAGTTCAAACGTAGTTTTATTAAGTTATATATAAGTTAAAGAAATAACTCTTACACAATAAATTAATTAAATTTCCCCAAACTAGGCCGACTACCCACTCTAGCGAACTTGACCAGGTTGTTGGATTCAATTCACTGAGCTTGTGTCAACGGATGAACTCCGGGGTCTTGGTACAAAGGTGAAGCTCGCACGAGCTCTTCTGTCATCGCAGGTCGCAGCAGGCCAGTCAAGTCTTCGCTCAGGTGTTTGTTTTTATCTCCCTCTCCGAGGCCTTCTGGAATTTTCTCTGACTTGCAGCCAATGGGGTCACAGCATCCAATGAGGTTAAGCCAGGTCATCCCCTTTCAAGATATGATTAATCTGAGATGCCAGGGAACCTGGCTGAAACTGGGGAATACACAAACATAAGGGTAATCTAGACTCGAAGCGTTGGCTCTATTCTCTCCCACAGATGCTGTCAGACCTGCTGAGTTTTTCCAGCATTTTCTGTTTTTGTTTCAGATTCCAGCATCTGCAATATTTTGCTTTTGTACTTTTCTATTGTTCTGGCTGAGTACCTCTTGATGGGTTTTGGGTCATAATGACTGTCCCATTATTAAGTGGAGCACCTCTGTTCAATATGCAAGATAGATCTGGGCTGATCCCTGTTGGTTTTTGACCTGTGGTAACTTTGGCCTGCCAACTCCATCAGCCTTGCTTGCAGATGCTGCTTAGCTGTGTTTAGAGTGTCCAATTTTATGTTGGGCCTAGTTGTTTAAAGTTTATTTATTACTGTTGCAAATAGGCTTATATCAACACTGCAATGAAGTTACTGTGAAAATCCCCTAGTTGCTACACTCCAGCGCTTGTTTGGGTACACTGAGGGAGAATTTAGCATAACCAATGCACCTAACCAGCACATCTTTCGAACTGCACCTGGAGGAAACCCACGCAGACGTGGGGAGAACGTGCAAACTCCACATGGACAGTCACCTGAGCTGGGAATCGAACCTGGGTCCCTGGCACTGTGAGGCAGCAGTCAGTTGCTTAGGCCGTTGTCCATTTGGCCAAACAACTGTCACGAGAGTCCTTGGTTGAATATCTGTTTGAAAACTGGTAAGTGAAATCTTCGAAATCATATTAGAGCCAATTGGATGTTGAATGAGGGGATTATAAGGTTTAGTACTACAAAATTAAATACTGAAAAGCTTCCCAAAATTTTCTTTTGAATTTAAACCGACAAATAAATAGCAGTCTAAATTTTCATTGTGCCCTACAGTGGGCACAATGTTGATGGCATTGCTGTGTTGATGTACCATAGATTTGAGAATCTTTAGCCTCATGAAAATAAATGTAAGAAACTATAAACCAGGAGTGATACAAAACATGATGTTGTCTCGTTACCATCTGTTTTAAACCCATGCAAATGCGAGGAATAAAATCTGCATTTGGCATGAAGAGATGACTTAAAAAAAGGTTTTATTCCATCATAAGTTCACTGCATTCTGCAACACACTGTTTAAAATCCAGCAGAAGCTGGTCGCACTGGCTCTAAAATTTCTCTGGGTGGCGGGATGAGAGGGGGTCGGGGGAAAATCCATTGTAACTAGTGTGTGGGGTGTATAGACTTGACAATGGAAAAATGTCCTAAAGATGCATATCGCGTTCAAACCTCTAACTAGGTTATTCTTAACTGTTGGGATGGAAGAAATGCACTGAAGTGCCTCAATAAAAAGTGATGTGATGCTAACTTTGCTTACTTGCCCCGACGATAGATCAGTTTTTCCACCTCCTTGTTTACACACTTTTTTTCTGATCCAGCTGCAGCCATCAGGCTTTCAATCCCCCCTTCTATTCCTACAGGAGTAGATAGCCCATAACCAATGGGAGCGTGAGAAAACAGGGGGTGGGATGACCTGCGAATCCTCACTCCCTTTGAGGAGAGCACCCTGGATTTAGTGGGGGAGGAGGAGGACAGGACTGTGAGTGACAGCCAGGTTGGCATCAAGCAGGAACTGAGCATCCGCCAATCCTCTATTCATATGGCATTTCAAGTAAAGCGCACGCTGCCCAGATGCTTCTGGGTCACTCTCTTGTGCGCACGACATAGCTTTTGATGTACATCGGGTGGAGGCAAGAACGTCCGAGGCCTCTGGCATGCAGAAGCCTGCCAGAGGCATGGAATCAGCTGGCCCCAAGCCAGGTGCTGCGCTGCTGTGATTAGTTCTCCCGAAGCTGAGATGTAGCAGCAGAGCTGGGGAATGCAGGAGTGGCTGTCAGCAACACTGCAGCAACTGCGAGCCTGTCTGCAGGTGCATGAGATGGTACTGACATTATCTGGTATCCAGGCCAACACTGCAAGGGTGACGTTCACAATGGAAAGCCTGGGTCAGGAAATGGTCAACATGGGTGGCAGGGCAGAAAGCATGGCCGAGTCACAGTGGGCCATGGCCGAGGGGCTTGGGAGCATTCTGGAGATACAGCGGGTCATGGCTGCGGGCTTCGACAGTATGGCCCAGTCACAGAGGGCCATTGCTGAGAGGCTGTAGAGCTTGACCCAGTCACAGAGGGCACTTGCTGAGGGGCTGTAGAGCTTGACCCAGTCACAGAGGGCACTTGATGAGGGGCTGTAGAGCTTGACCCAGTCACAGAGGGCACTTGCTGAGGGGCTGTAGAGCTTGACCCAGTCACAGAGGGCACTTGCTGAGGGCGTCAAGGGCTTGGCCCAGATTCAGAGGGCCATCACCGAGACTCGCGCACCATACGGACAGTACGGTAGCACAGTGGTTAGCACTGCTGCTTCACAGCTCCAGGGACCTGGGTTCGATTCCCGGCTTGGGTCACTGTCTGTGTGGAGTTTGCACATTCTCCTCGTGTCTGCGTGGGTTTCCTCCGGGTGCTCCGGTTTCCTCCCACAGTCCAAAGATGTGCGGGTTAGGTTGATTGGCCGTGCTAAAATTGCCCCTTAGTGTCCTGAGATGCGTAGGTTAGAGGGATTAGCAGGTAAATATGTAAGGATATGGGAGTAGGGCCTGGGTGGGATTGTGGTCGGTACAGACTCGATGGGCCGAATGGCCTCTTTCTGTACTGTAGGGTTTCTATGATTCTATGATATGGCAAACACATTATGGCCTCCACTACTGGAAGAGCCAGGTGACACTGGAACTTCTGGAGCTCAGTCCAGCTGCTACGCTATCCCATGGAGTGACCCAGGGGCCCATTGGTGCCCAGAGGGAGGAGGAAGTGCTGCAGCCCATGCCAGGGCCTTCCACCCAGGAGACTGCAACCATCGTGAAGCCTTCCGACTCCCCTCTTCCTGACACCAGGGCATCTCAAGGGAGCTAGATGAACAGGGTGGCATGAATATATCCGTGATGCCAGGAAGTTAGCCAGGGTCCTCCAGGTCCCAGCCCTCCAAGGGACACCCACCAAGGAGTATCCCCATGACATACCTAGCATCCTCTGGACATTGAAACCATACCCCCCTCCCCCTCCAAGCAGCTGTTCCTCCCCCCCCCCCCCCCCCCACCCCTCCCCCCACCCCTAGGGCATTGCAGCAGATGGTGGTGCTGCCTGTCTCCACCCAGTCGTGGGCTCAGGCGCTGGTGTGCAGTCAGAGAACAGGTAAGAGTCAGACTTGTGTAGTACCAGGGCAGCATCACAGTGTGCTGAATAGCACACTGTCATCACCCCCGCTGCCTGGATCAGTAACTCGTTAACCCAGCCAACCCAGGCCCATTACCCTGGCATAATGTCAATGGGACCCATGGCAGGGGTGTGGACAAGGGTTGGGGGAGCAGGGTTACAGGCTACTTGGGGGAGGGGTGGAGTTTGCAGCTGGTGGACTGCAGGCCCCCTAGTTGGAGAACCTTGTGAATATGAGGGCCTCCCGCCCTGCCCTGCCCTGCCAAAGCCATGCTGCTGCATGTCCTCCATCCTCTGGCTCCTCCACGACCTACTCCTCCTCCACATCCTCCTGGGTCCCCTCCTCCCAGGGGCGTCTGACCGGTCGCTCTCCTCCTCCTCCAGGAAGTCTTCCCATTGCTGCGCCAGGTTGTGTAATGTACAGCAGATCACCATAATGAACAAAGAACAAAGAACAATACAGCACAGGAACAGGCCCTTCGGCCCTCCAAGCCTGCACCGATCATGTGTTCCTATCTAGACCATCCGTTTGTATCCCTCTATTCCCAGTCTGTTCATGTGGCTATCTAGATGAGTCTTAAATGATCCTAGCGTGTCTGCCACCTTGCTTGGTAGTGCATTCCAGGCCCCCACCACCCTCTGTATAAAATACGTCCCCCACACATCCGTATTGAACCTTGCCCCTCTTATCTTGAACTTGTGACCCCTTGTGTTTGTCATTTCTGATCTGGGATAAAGCTTCCAACTGTTTACCCTATCTATGGTTAGGTTGATTGGCCATGCTAAAATTGTCCCTTAGTGTTCTGAGATGCGTAGGTTGGAGGGATTAGTGGGTAAATATGTAGGGATATGGGGGTAGGGTCTGGGTGGGATTGTAGTCGGTGCAGACTCGATGGGCCGAATGGCCTCTTTCTGCACTGTAGGGTTTCTATGATTTCTATGATTCTATGCCCTTCATAATTTTATAAACTTCTATTAGGTCGCCCCTCAACCTCCGTCTTTCCAGGAAGAACAACCCTAGTTTACTCAATTTCACCTCATAGCTAATACCCTCCATACCAGGCAAAATCCTGGTAAACCTCATCTGCACACTCTCCAAAGCCTCAACGTACTCCTGGTAGTGTGGAGACCAGAACTGGACGCAGTATTCCAGATGTGGCCTAACCAACATTCTATATAACTGCAACATCATATGCCAGCTTTTATACTCTATGCCCCGTCCAATAAAGGCAAGCATGCCATATGCCTTCTTCACTACCTTTTCCACTTGTGCTGCCACCTTTAAGGATCTGTGGACTTGCACACCCAGATCCTTCTGTGTGTCTATACTCCTGATGGTTCTGCCTTTTATTGTATTGAAGTAGGCAATTTTCCAAAAGCCATATTGGCACCATTCATAACGTGCCTACAATGCAGAGGGGAACACCGGATGGATATTCGTTCAAACCCCCTCTGCACAGCTGAGAGACCTTTAAATTTCAAAGCCAACGAAAGACCCTTATTCTGCCCAGCAACAGCGCAAAGCTGCATTTTAAACCGGCCTTTGGCCAAGGAAGATCGGGATATCTGCGAGTCAAGACCGAGAGTGGGCTATATGGCATAACCAGACTATCAATAAAATATTACAGGAATAAAATGGCCAAGGCAGGCAAAGAAACTTAACAAACTAGGGTAAAAGGAATAAAAGATTAGATTAAATCTCCCTACACACAGCAGGACAAAATGACATTAAACACCTAATCTCGCAAGCAGGGAACACAGACACAAAACAATGAGGTCAATAGATATAAGGGGACACATAGAGGGGATAATGGGAAACACATTAAAACATCGAGGCAAGAACAGGTAGTCCCATTAACACAAACACACACCATACAAATGCAAATTGACAAGCCTCCCAGAGAACTTCCTGACCCGACAGACCACTTTATACATATTGTAAAAATGCATAATCAAATGTTCCCGCTCGAATTTGGATCCCTATAAAGATCCAGAGCTGATGTGAAAGGATTGAGATCAACGTGGCCAAGCCACTGTTTCGGAGCTGGTTACGCTGTTCTCCCTGGGTTCCCAGTAATTGTACAATAAAGAAAAACACTTTGAACGTTGCCTTGCGACTCGACCTCTTGAATGCACTGGTACAAGGGATTTTTCCCTACAACAAATGGCGTAGTCGGCAGGATTTGATATCTGACTTCTGACTGGTGGCCACGGTCTGGAAGCCGGGATCAAATTTAAACGAATCTGATAGAAATCCAGAGCAGTCAAGGGCGAGTGCAAGTCTCCGTTCAAAGTGAGGTACCTTTAAGGGTTAGGGTTTGTCTGTGTTAAATATTGTTGTCTTGTAGAACTGTATAATCTTGCCTAAGTTTTTTAATTGAAGGTACAGGTCAGAACGACTGCGTGGAAGAAGGTAAGTAACTTTAATAGGAATAGAGGACCAGAGGTAAAGATAACAGGTTTTGGGCTATTTGATAACGGGAATAAGGAATTAAGACTAATATAAAGATAAGAACCGCATGCAGAACTAATTGGTGTAACTAACCCAGGATTGTAGACAAAACCGCTGTCTGTGCCAAGGCAATAGGACAAGGGAGTGCTTGACTCAAGGTGCCCTACCCTAAACTGGACGTTAAGAGGAGAAATCTCCCACGCTAAGGTTGGGTTTTGAAGCGGGCGCTAAGAGGCACAGGCACTCAGGGTGCAAGGCACGGACAGTGTAAATCGGGTAACAACACAGACTCTGAAGGGACGAACAACCTCAGAGTCGATACAGTTACTAATTATAACAGGGGCTTTGATAACAGATACATATGTGTAAGTGTTGAGGAAAAGGGGACCCGATCCATCCTGACCAAGAGACACGACGACGGAGGATCCATTAGGGACCCGGGCGGAGTTTGATAACCTTGTTCGTCTGTAGGGAACACCACAGTCCATAGCAGGGTACCAGGTTTTGGGGTAACGGATCAACCTTGCTAGTGGAGGTGGTGGCCAAGCGGGAGGCGTTGTACTTAAAGGGGCTGGGGACAGGGGCCGACAAACCCACTAAAAAAACCAGCACACATCCCAATAAGACAACACAAAATAGACCAAGCGTGAGGTGTCAGGGATAGTTGGGGGAGCACAGGGGAAGAGACCCACTGGGACCCCACTACGAGACCCTACAGCAATACAGACGGTGCTGGAGCAGTATCAGTGACAGGAGATAAGAGAGAGAGTTGGGGCACTTTTACTGTTGGAACCAGCATACGGGGGTTGCAGGACTGCTAGACAGAAAAATGGCAGACCACGTTGTTAAGGGAGAAACTGCAGTAGCTCTCATTTTGAAGTATCTGTTAGCCAGAGAAGCGATTGTTGCAAAGATGAAACGGAACGGGTGGAACGCATCACAAACTTTAGAAGATCAAAGAAAGTGGGTAGACGGAGTTAAATGGGACAAAACAAAAGTAATGGGAGTAATGTTAGTGACCCAGTTAGCTGGACTAATTGAGAAGGTAAATGCCTCAATGGAGGAGAGACACAAAGAGACAGAACAAATTAAGGTATTGGAGGAGAGAGTGAGGGAATTAGAACACAGAAGCCACACTGCGGAGATAACGCAGAGATCAGAGGAAACGGACCCTCGGCGCTCATACGAGTCAGTGCAGAAACATACAACCGCTCCAGCATCAGAAGGAGACATAAAAAATTATAATCTAGCGCCAGTCACCAGAGGAGGGACGTTAGCACAACCAAAAGCAACCTATAAGCCTTTTACCCCAGGGGAAAGGCAGCAGATTATGGCATCCCTGGGAAAGTTAAAACCCAGAAGCGCAAACCTGGGATTTTGGGGCGAATTGGATTCACTCTGGGTAGGACACCAGTTACATTTAAGGGACATACACCAGCTGGTCAGGGCAGCCTGTCCAGCGGATAAATGGAGGTTGGTGGCAGGAGGGCCAGCGACCCAAGCAGCACAGGACTATAATGGAGGAAGGTGGGCACATGCCGTTCCTACAACGGCTGAGATAAACGACCAGCAGGCACCCTTTACATTATTTAAGACCGAAATCCAACGGGTCTTAGGGAACTCCCCCACTAATTGGAGCAGGATCACAAATACTAAACAAGGACAGGGGGAAAGTGCATCGGAATTTGGAGAGAGATTATTCCAGGTATATAGGGAATGTTCAGGACAGGACAATGTGGATAGGAGAGACAGGGCTTTTATCCAGGCATTCAAGGACGGGCTATCAGAGGTACACCAAGAAATCCTTAAGATGGGGGTGATAGCATCCCAAGACTATGACGAGCTAGTCGAGTGGGCTAGCGGGATAAAAGAAGGGAAGGTTGCCCAGGCAAAGCCCAGACGAGAGAGAACTGGATCCCCCCATAACGGAGATAAGGGGAGAACCGGGTTCAGCTGCTACACATGTGGCCAGCCAGGGCATACGCCTAGATTCTGCAGGGAAGCACCATTCGAAGGGAAACCCGAGAATGGCGGGCCCCGCTGTGACCACTGCCACAGGGCAGGGCACACCGAGGCAACATGTTGGGGGAAACATGGGAGACCCCGAGACAACTATAGACCAACCCCGGGGGCACCACATTACCGGAATCCACTAGGGTGACTAGAAGAGACCCCAAACCAGGGAGATGGGAGACAAGAGAGGATTAGTGTAGCCACGCCCACAGAAGACAGTGAAACCCGACAAAAGCCGGTGTCCGTCCACTCCACTTATCGGCTAACACTGGTCGAAATCTCACAACCCGTCGCTCCCATCCAAAACAGGAAAGAGGGGGAGAGAATATATGTAGAAGCCCTGGTGGGGGGTAGGGAATGCCACATGTTAGTAGATACGGGGGCAGCCATATCAATTACAAACCTACCCCTGCCATTGACCAACAAAAGAATGCACATAACCGGGGTAGGGGGAGAGAGAATACCCGCCTATCTTAGTGAAACCACACTAGTAGAAATCAACCACAAGTATATTCCAATGCAATTTTACGTTTGTCAGAATAATGAGGGCACAATCATGGGGAACGATTTAATGAGGGAATACCAGGTGCTGATAGATTGTGGGAAAGGGAAACTAATTTGGCCACAACCTGACGGTAGGAAGACTGGAATAGGGACATTAGCTAGCCACCTGGGGACGGTTGGGATAGCCACCATAGTGGCCCGAGATTGGGACCAGGAAAAAGAAGGGTTCGGAGCCATCTGCGCTTCCATTCCCGAAGCCTGGGCTAGGACGAAATTAGATACCGGACTAACCGACACAGAACCGATAAAAGTCCCAGGACCGGAACACAAGCCCCACCGACAATACCCTATCAAGAGAGAAGCGCAAGGGGCAGTGGTAGAAATAGTCAAGGGTTTAATAGAAAAGGGAATCCTCAGGGAAACCACCAGTACCACCAATTCCCCCACATGGCCAGTTATAAAACCTGACGGGAGCTACCGGCTCACCATCGATTACACAGGTTTGAACAAGGTAACACCTAAATTACACCCCATTGTGGCAAACCCCTCGACTATTTTAAACGGATTGGCACAAGACCACAAAATTTTCACGGTGCTAGATATAGCAAATGGGTTCTGGTCCCTTCCACTGGACTCAGAATCCCAAAACAAATTTGCCTTCACTGTGGGAGAGAAACAGTATACATGGACTCGCCTCCCACAGGGATTTCAGAACAGTCCTGCCATATTTCACAGAACAATGAGCGATATCCTGAGTAGGGTGAAATTGCATGAGGACAATACAGTCCTCCAGTATGTGGACGATGTGTTAATAGCGTCCAAAACAGAAAAAGGGCACAAGGCAGCCCTGTATGCAGTACTAGAAAGATTGGCAAAAGCCGGGCTGAAAGTCAGCCCACATAAGGCACAAATTGCAAAACCCCAGGTCCTGTACTTAGGACACCTAATTTCCCAGGGAATTAAAGAAATGCCCGCAGACCGCAAAACCGCGATTAAAGAAATGCCGCGACCAGTAGTGAGAGGGGTCCGAAAAGTTTTAGGACTATTCAATTACAGTAGGAGTTTTATCCCTGACTTTGCAAGAATCGCGGAGCCAATTCAGAGACTAGTGAAGGGAGGAAAGCCAGCCTTGGAAAGTATAGAGTGGAGACAAGAGCAAGAGACAGCATATGCAGAGTTGAAAGCTAGGTTAATTTCAGCCCCAGGGCTGGGACTGCCAGATGGAAGCAAGAAGTTCCACATCTTCTGTGACAACCAGGACGGCTTCTATTCTGCCGTAGTGGCACAGACTCATGGAGATAGAAAGAGACCCGTAGGGTATTATTCAACGGCTGAGGGACCAGTAGTCACCGGGATGCCCAGGTGCATAGCCGTCCTAGATTGTGCAGCATGGGCTGTGAGGATAAGTCAGCCCATTGTCATGACAGGAGATATTGTGCTACACACAAAACATACATTGGTAGAGATGCTAAACACGGGCAAACTCAAAACAGTCTCAAATATAAGGAGGGCAAGGTGGGAGGCCACACTCCTACCACCTAACAAGTCAGTCACCATCATTAGGGACACGGGAGAAAATCCCGCGGAAGGGATTTTAGATATTGGGGAAGCGCACAGCTGTGGAGAAATTGACAAAGATAACAAGGAAGGAAAGATTAGAGACGAACCCCTTCCAACAGCAGATAAGACCTTCTATGTGGATGGGTCCCGCAAATATGTATCAGGATCACCAAGGACAGGGTGGGCAGTAGTAGACCAGAACCTGGAAACCCTAGAATCAGGAAGGATCGACGGGGGTCAGTCCGCTCAGGTAGCAGAATTAGTTGCCCTCACCCAAGCCTTAAGATTAGCAGCAGGGAAAACAGTAAATGTGTATACAGACAGCCAATACGCGTTTGGTGTGATCCATGATTACATGTCCGCATGGGGGAGAAGGGGGTTCATTACTACAGGAGGTACCCCCATTAAACACCAACAGCAGATAAGGGCGCTGCTAGCAGCTAGTGAACAGCCTACAGAGGCCGCAGTAATTAAAATAAAAGCCCACCAGCGGGAACCCGGAAGGGACACCCCGGGGTGGATTCATTTCAAAGGGAATCAAGCCACAGACACAGCGGCACAGCAAGCACTAGAAAACAGCGACATTAAAAGTCTGCCCCTTGCAGCGATAGTGGTAGAACCGGAAGAAATTGACATACAGAAATTACACGGGGACATTACACAGCAAGAACGAGATAGATGGGAGGAGCTGGGCGCAGTTAAAGGGACTGACGGGGTGTGGAGAAAAGATAACCGGGTATTGGCGCCAGGATGTATCCAGAACACATTACTGGAACTACACCACGGGCTTCCCCATACAGGCAGGGATGCAATGATACAGAGCCTGGGGAGAGAGTGGTGGTGGAAAGGATTGGGACGAGATGTGGCCACATACTGCCGCAGATGCACTATATGTGCACAGCACAACCCCGGGAAGCCCATAAAGGTAAAGATGGGACACCAACCCAGACCGAAGGGACCCTGGGAACAGATACAAATGGACTTCATAGGACCATTGCCCCCCTCTCACGGGAAAACATACTGCCTGGTAATAGTAGATCAATTCACCAGGTGGGTAGAAGCATTCCCCACAACCAATTGTACAGCCCTAACGGTAGCCAGGATATTGGCAGCAGAAGTAATTCCCCGATGGGGGATGCCAATTCAAGTTGATTCGGACCAGGGAACACATTTCACAGGAAAGGTTATGAAAAACATTTGCCAACTATTAGGAATAAAACAGAAATTTCACATCCCCTATCACCCACAAAGTTCCGGGATGGTGGAGAGGATGAATCGGACTCTAAAAATAACCATGGCAAAAGCAATGCAATCCTCAGGTAGAAATTGGACAGAAGTCCTACCTGCAGTTCTGATGAGGCTTAGGGCGACCACAAATCGAACTACCGGCTTGACTCCATACGAGCTGATGACCGGGCGAGCAATACACTTACCCGAAAACATTATTACAGGCTGGACAGATGTGGGTCCGATAAAGGATAAGATCCGTCAATACATCCGAGACCTTAGCACCCAATTGAAGGGGATGCGCCGGTCCGTAATTTTTAATCAGGCACAGGTCGATACAGAGGAGGACTCAGAAATATTACCAGAGGTCCCAAAGGCCGGGAGCCGGGTATTAACAAAAGTGCTTCCTGCAAAACCAGGATTTGCCCCAAGATGGCACGGACCTTACGAGGTCATTATTAGCGGAGATACCTGTGCCTGTATAGATATAAGGGGACAGGGGGTCTGGAAACACTGGACCCAATTAAAGCTGTATGAAGACAAATGAACTAAAGAATACCGTTTTCGTTCATTCAAATTCCACAGGAACCAGGACCAGATCTACTATCAAGACGTCGGAACAAACTACTTTTAATTTGATTGCCTGTTTATTTTCTGTATATACTATAACTGTAAAAATACTGTTGAGAAAAAAACGATATGGGAACAGGGACATATTTGATCATAACCATGACCATTGTAAATACGCTCCAACACATGGGGGTTAGGGGAGCAGAACCCCCAATCATGGAAGGAAACCTATTCCTGAAAACACACATCCAGATCTATGGGAATAGGACCGCTTGTTACCCTTCAGCGCGATCAGTAAACTCCCTATTCATCGCAACACCAGGGTGGCTCCCACAAGAGTTATTCACTATTGACACATCGGGGGCACCCTGCAAGGAACATATTGGGTACTTTAAACAAGGGATACAAGGAAGGTGTGTAGAGCTCACTGAGCCGGGAATTCTAAGGGGGATGGGACCCCAAAAGGAGGAGACACATGGGAACTACCCACAATGTTTTAAGGGAGAGGGATGGGGGTGCGTGCATGCCTTTGTCCCTAAAAATGATTCGTGCGCTGAGGCACATTGTGCTCTCCAGGAGTGCCGGGTCCGGGAAGGACACTTCACTTGTGACTGCAAGCGACAAAAATGCATTGCAGTCACCGCAGGTAGGCAGCTTATGTGTGGCAAGTGCAACGGCACCCACGTAAGCTCAGCCTCGGGGACATACCCATTTGATTCTCACCAAGGGGTACAATCAAGTGGACAGTCCCGGGGGAGGGAAGGTTCCACAAGATGGGACCATGTGGTCAAACGACCCCGGGGTAATGCATGTTATCGGGTTAAAGAAGGTTACGTGTTTTTATTCAAAAATGTATACATGACGGCCACAGACAGGCCTCCAAGGTTCTTTTCCGTAGGGACAATCAGACCTCTCACAGTTCCGTGCCCAAGCGAGGGACATGTCCAGAAACGCATAGTGACCAGGGCCATCAGCGCAGAATTCTGCACCGACCGGCAGGCCCCTGTCACATTAGGGTCTTCCCTGGGGTATGGATTTCTGGGGACACTATCCCTAGGAGGCGCCGCAGGGGTGATCAGCGCCAGTAATAGGAATTTCTTCATATGTGGACTGACCATTTTAGGAAACAACACCCTACAAGCACTGGGTGCAATTGACCAAGAACTCGCAGAACTCAGACTATACACACAGCAAACGAGATATGCAGTAGACTATCAGCTAGCCAGACAAGGAGGGGTATGCACCATCATCAAAGGAAAATGCATCACATATGTACACGACGAGACACTAAACATAACAGCAGCCATGTCCGGGATACAAAAGCAATTGGATAGCTTTAAACAGGGATTAACAGGGACTGATGGGTGGTTAGGGTGGCTGTTTAACACAGTTTGGGGAGCATACATTATGAAGGGATTAATCTTAGTAGTAGCCGTCCTGTTCACACTCTGCCTGGGCCTAACCTGTATTAAAGTGATATGTGCAAATATTACATCAAGACTGCTACCCACTGCCAGTATCCAGATGCAAGAATTTAACCACACCACAGAGGAAGAGGAACAACGGCAAGGACAACATCTTTACAAGTCACTGTACCTCTGAAGATCGTCCATGGGGGGTCAGCCATGAATGGGACCCCCTGGACGAGAGGAGGGACTGAAGTAGGCAATTTTCCAAAAGCCATATTGGCACCATTCATAACGTGCCTACAATGCAGAGGGGAACACCGGATGGATATTCGTTCAAACCCCCTCTGCACAGCTGAGAGACCTTTAAATTTCAAAGCCAACGAAAGACCCTTATTCTGCCCAGCAACAGCGCAAAGCTGCATTTTAAACCGGCCTTTGGCCAAGGAAGATCGGGATATCTGCGAGTCAAGACCGAGAGTGGGCTATATGGCATAACCAGACTATCAATAAAATATTACAGGAATAAAATGGCCAAGGCAGGCAAAGAAACTTAACAAACTAGGGTAAAAGGAATAAAAGATTAGATTAAATCTCCCTACACACAGCAGGACAAAATGACATTAAACACCTAATCTCGCAAGCAGGGAACACAGACACAAAACAATGAGGTCAATAGATATAAGGGGACACATAGAGGGGATAATGGGAAACACATTAAAACACCGAGGCAAGAACAGGTAGTCCCATTAACACAAACACACACCATACAAATGCAAATTGACAAGCCTCCCAGAGAACTTCCTGACCTGACAGACCACTTTATACATATTGTAAAAATGCATAATCAAATGTTCCCGCTCGAATTTGGATCCCTATAAAGATCCAGAGCTGATGTGAAAGGATTGAGATCAACGTGGCCAAGCCACTGTTTCGGAGCTGGTTACGCTGTTCTCCCTGGGTTCCCAGTAATTGTACAATAAAGAAAAACACTTTGAACGTTGCCTTGCGACTCGACCTCTTGAATGCACTGGTACAAGGGATTTTTCCCTACAACAGTATAGCAACCCCCTGCATGAGATCTACCAAAATGCATCACTTCGCATTTATCTGGATTAAATTCCATCTGCCATTTCTCCGCCCAATTTTCCAGCCTATCTATATCCTGCTGTATTCTCTGACAATGTTCATCACTATACGCAACTCCAGTAATCTTTGTGGCGTCCGCAAACTTACCAATCAGACCAGCTACATCTTCTTCCAAATCATTTATATATATCACAAACAGCAGAGGTCCCAGTACAGCGCCCTGCGGAACACCACTAGTCACAGACCTCCAATCAGAAAAAGATCCCTCCACTGCTGTCTTCTATGGCCAAGCCAGTTCTGTACCCATCTAGCTAGTTCACCTTTGATCCCGTGAGATTTAACATTTTGCACCAGCCAGCCATGAGGGACCTTGTCAAATGCTTTACTAAAATCCATGTAGACGACATCCACGGCCCTTCCCTCGTCAATCATTTTGTCACCTCCTCAAAAAACTCAACCAAATTTGTGAGACATGACCTCCCTCGTACAAAACCATGTTTTCTATCGCTAATGAGACTATTCAGTTCTAAATGTGTATAGATCCTATCTCTAAGAATCTTCTCCAACAATTTCCCTACCACGGACGTCAAGCTCACTGGCCTATAATTACCCGGGTTATCCTTGCTACCCTTCTTAAATAACGGGACCACATTTGCTATTCTCCAATCCCCTGGGACCTCATCTGTGTCCAATGAAGAAACAAAGATTTCTGTTAGAGGCCCAGCAATTTCATTTCTTGTCACTCTCAGTAATCTAGGACAGATGCCATCTGGCCCTGGGGATTTGTCTACCTTAATGCTTCCTAAAACACCTAACACCTCCTCCTTGTAATTGCGATTTGTTCTAACGGGTCGACACATCCTTCTGATACACTACCAATCAACGTGTCCCTCTCCTTTGTGAATACTGATGCAAAGTATTCATTTAAGATCTCACCTACTTCCTTGGGTTCTAAGCATAATTCCCCTGCTTTGTTCTTGAGAGGTCCGACTCTTTCTCTGACAACCCTCTTGTTCCTAACGTATGTATAAAATGCCTTGGGATTCTCCTTAATCCTGTCTGCCATGGACATTTCGTGACTCCTTTCTGCACTTCTAACTCCCTGTTTGAGTTCTTTTCTACTTTCTCTGTATTCCTCCAGTGCTTCATCTGTTTTTAGCTGCCTGAACCTTGTGTATGCCTCTTTTTTCTTTTTGATTAGACCCACAATTTCCCTGGTTATCCACGGCTCTCGAATCCTACCTTTCCTGTCCTTCCTTTTTACAGGCACATGCCTGTCTTGCACTCCTATCAACTGCTCCTTAAAAGACTCCCACATGCCAGATGTGGATTTACCAGCAAACAGCCTCTCCCAATCAACAGCCACCAAATCCTGCCTAATCCGGCTGTAGTTAGCCTTCCCCCAATTCAGCACCTTACCCATAGGACAACACTCATCCTTTTCCATGACTATCCGAAAGTTTACAGAATTGTGGTCACTGTTCGCCACATATTCCCCCACTGAAACTTTGATGACCTGACCGGGCTCATTCCCCAGTACTAGGTCCAGTATAGCCCCCTCTCTAGTTGGACTATCAACATATTGTTCCAAAGAACCTTCCCGGACACATTTTACAAATTCCTCCCCGTCCGGATCCCCAGCCCTAAGGGATTTCCAGTCTATATGAAGGAAACTAAAGTCTCCCACGACAACAACCCTATTTTTTCTACACCTGCCCAGAATCTCCTTACATATCCGTTCCTCAACTTCCTGTGGGCTGTTGGGAGGCCTGTAGTAACCCCCAGCATAGTGACTGCGCCCTTCCTGTTTCTGAGCTCCACCCACAGTGTCTCGTTACATAGAACATAGAACATAGAAAAGCTACAGCACAAAGAGGCCCTTCGGCCCACAAGTTGCGCCGAACATGTCCCTACCTACTAGGCTTACCTATAACCCTCTATCTTACTAACTTCCATGAACTTATCCAAAAGTCTCTTAAAAGACCCTATCGAATCCGCCTCCACCACCACTACCGGCAGCTGATTCCACGCACCCACCACCCTCTGAGAGAAAAAAGTACCCCTAACATCTCCTCTGTACCTACTCCCCAGCACCCTAAACCTGTGACCTCTTGTGGCAACCATTCCAGCCCTGGGTAAAAGCCTCTGAGAATCCACTCTATCAATACCTCTCAACATCTTATACACCTCTATCAGGTCACCTCTCATCCTTCGCCTATCCAAGGAGAAAAGACCTAGCTCTCTCAACCTATCCTCATAAGGCATGCCATCTAATCCAGGCAACACCCTTGAAAATCTCCTCTGCACCCTTTCTATGACTTCCACATCCTTTCTGTAATGAGGCGACCAGAACTGGGCACAATACTCAACTACTCACAGTACTCACAATACTCAGTTACATGATCCTTCCAAATTGTCCACTCTCTGTACCGCTGTAATATGCTCCCTAACCAGTATTGCTACACCCCCACATCTTCTAACCACTCCTCTGTCTTGCCTAAAACATTTATACCCCAGAATATTCAGCTGCCAGTCCTGTCCTTCTTTTAACCAAGTCTCTATCATTGCAACCACATCCAGGTTCCACGCATGCATTAAGGCTCTAAGTTCATCTGTTTTGCCCTTGCATTGAAGCAGATGCACTCCAGACCTCCAGGCCCACTGAGTTCATCCTTCCAGAGATGAGACTCTCGGGCTGTACTGGAGGGCCCCGCCAGAACGGCCCAGTCAACGGAACCGCAACTTTAGGAGACCGATACACCACTCGACAATGGGCCTGGTGGCAGTGCGGGACTCATTGTATCGGATCTCCGCCTCAGACTCTGACTGCCTCACTGGCACCATCAGCAAAATCCTCAGTGGGTAGCCCTTGTCCCCCAGGAGCCATCCCGGCAGCCTGGGCTGGTCTTGGAAGAGGCTGGGGATGACAGAGCTCAGCAAGATGAAGCTATTGTGCATGCTGTCTGGGTGGCATTCACACACGTGCATGAAATTTATCTTGTGGTCGCAGATCACCTGAACATTCAGGGAGTGGAAACTCTTCCTGTTTATGAAGTGCAGTGTCTGACTTTTTGGGGATCGCAGGGTGACATGCGTGCAATCACTTGCCCCTGCATGTTCAGCATGCCGGCAATGACGGCAAAACCTGCAGCCTGGGCTTCCTGCTGAGCCTGTCCCACGTCAAAATGGATGCACTATCCAGCCCGGTGGAACAGAGCAACCGTCACCTCGCAGACATTCCCGTGGACCAGGAACTGGGAAATCCTACAGAGGTCCCCGCTGACAGCGTGGAAGGACCTGGTAGCATAAACGTTGAGGGCCGCCACTTACACTGCCACCGGGAGTGGATGTCTCGAGCTGACCTTGCATGTGCCGCGTCTCCTTCCATTTGATTTGATTTATTATTGTCACGTGTATTAATACACAGTGGAAAGTATTGTTTCTTGTGCACTATACAGACAAAGCATACCATATGTAGAGAAGGAAAGAAGAGAGTTCAGAATGTACTGCAGAATGTGCAGTCATAGCTAGGGTGTAGAGAAAGATCAACTTTCTGAGAGTTAGGTCCATTCAAGAGTCTGATGGCAGCAAGAAAGAAGCTGTTCTTGAGTCAGTGGGCACATTTCCTGAGACCTTTGTATCTTTTTCCCAACGGAGGGTGGAAGAGAGTATGTCCAGGGTACGTGGAATCCTTGATTATGCTGGCTGCTTTTCTGAGGCAGCGAACAGGGTCAGTGGATGGAAGGCTGGTTTGCATGATGGACTGGACTTCATTCATGACCCTTTGTAGTTTTTTGTGGTCTTGGTCAGAGCAGGAGCCATACCAAGCTGTGATACAGCCTCAAGGAATGCTTTCTATGGTGCATCTGTAAAAGTTGGTGAGAGTCATAGCGGACATGCCGAATTTCTTTAGCCTCCTGAGAAAGTAGAGGCGTTGGTGGGCTTTCTTAACTATAGCGTTGGCATGGAGGGACCAGGACCGGTTGTTGGTGATCTGGACATCTAGAAACGTGAAGCTCTTTAACATTTCCACTTCATCTCCATTGATGTAGACAGGGGCACATCCTCCACTACTCTTTCTGAAATCAATGACTATCTCCTTCACTTTGTTGACATTGAGGGAGAGATTATTGTCATCGCACCAGTTCAGCAGATTCTCTGTCTGTTTCCTGTACTCCGTCTCATCATTGTTTGAGATCCGACCCACTACGGTTTTGTCATCAGCAAACGTGAAAATCAAGTTGGAGGGGAATTTGGCCACACAGTCACAGGTGAATAAGAAATATAGTAAGGGGCTGAGGACACAGCCTTGTACAGCACCGTTGTTGAGGATGATCGTGGAGGAGGTGTTGTTGCCTAACTTTACTGATTCTAGTATGTGGGTTAGGAAGTCTAGGATCCAGTCATAAGAACATAAGAACATAAAAACTAGGAGCAGGAGTAGGCCATCTGGCCCCTCGAGCCTGCTCCACCATTCAATAAAATCATGGCTGATCTTTTCGTGGACTCAGCTCCACTTACCCGCCCGCTCACCATAACCTTTAATTCCTTTACTGTTCAAAAATGTATCTATCCTTGCCTTAAAAACATTCAATGAGGTAGCCTCAACTGCTTCACTGGGCAGGGAATTCCACAGATTCACAGCCCTTTGTTATGCCTGCCGCACAGTCTGTTTTAAATCTTATACAGTGGACAAATAAGTCTGAGTAGACGTCTGGTTAGTTCAATCAATCTTTATTTAAGACACACAATCAATAATCACCCACCCAACCAACAATAAGTTATCTTACAGAAAATACTACAGTTCAAGTCCAATATGAGACCTTGACTTAACTTTGCGTGACTGGCAAGTACCCAAGCAGATATTGGCCTTTATCTGTGCGCTGGTCTCGGTCGTCCTCTGCGTAGTCTGGTCCTTTGGTCTGGTCTGGCACTCTGGCTCTGGTCTTCCTTCCTACTCGGGTGTGGTGGCTCTCCTCGTGCTGGTCGTCGCTGGCGATGGTCACCGGTGTTGTAGCTCGTTCGTGGGGTCAGAGAGAGAGAAAGATTCTTGGTTGTGCAGCACCCTTTATACCCCGTTGGGTTTCGTGCTCCTTTTGGGCATTGCCAATCAATCGATCAGGACTTGATCACCCTGATCGATAAAGTCCAATCGGGTGCTGCCACACCAACCTCTGGGTGTGTCCCCCAACGGCCATGTCCGCAGGTGCTGGGGGCACGTAGGGTTCACACCTCCCTCCCAAATAAGGGGTTACGGTGCCCTTATGTCTGGTAAACAACCCAGTTTGACCAGAAAGTCCTTTTTGCCTTGGAGATGACCCATATCCTGTGTATTCACTCATCAGGGTTGCAGCCTGTTTGTCTCTGTCTTTTAGGCTGCAGCCTGTCGTTTTAGTTCTTGCCCAATTGTCCCAGAGTGCTTTGCAAATCGCCATTTTAGATGGCCCGTTTGGTCACAGTCCCCCCTTTGATCCTGAACGCGAAGCGTGATGGATCACAAACTCAGGATCAATATCTGTCAGGAATTCCCCAGTCACTCAACAGTCAAGCAAGGCCCAGGCATTGGCATGCACAGTAATAATACATTCCTACAACATATTCCAGAAGTTACAGACAATAGCCCTCTACAAATACAAACAACCACATATTCTAAACCCCATTATTACAATAAGCTAGTTACCCACAAATACAGGTAATCAGATATTTTAAAGATCATTATTACAATAAACTAATTATAAACCAACATTCAAACAAACATTAGAATAAAGTATTCGCAGGTCAGCTAAATCAAGGCGTTGATGGTTGCTACCCCTGCCCCATATGCTGTGGCCATGTCATTGACTAACTCCCTCCTGGATCTTTCCTGTCTTTCATCCATTCCTACCTTCCGCCCTAACAGTCTGCGAGTTAAGTGGAGGTATAATCTCTTAAGTTGGGGAGAGCACCACTCTGGCAGTTGGGTCCCAGCTATATCCACCAATTCGTGGTGAATGTTGTCATACAGGGTTTTCCCTGTGTGTTTTAGTATCAATCCATTCTGTGGTCCGGGGGTGACTTCAGGACAAATCGAGTGGGATTGCTCTGGGGTTGGCTTCAGCCCAGTTTTTATTTCATACAATGCAAAGTTCCCCTCTATGAGTGTCCCAGGGCACCGCTGCCCAAGCTCCAATCCTTTTTCTGGGCTGTTGGCCAGACATCCAATTTCAGGGCACCCATTATTTGAAAATCCCCACCAATCCCCTTCTATGGTGACACTCGGATAACATTCAGTTGAACTGCCATTTGGTTTTCTGTATACCAGCCGCTGGTTGTTACACCCAAACATTATACTCTTCTCGGGGTGCACCCATAACACACCCTCCTCACATTCCCCCCCGTCAGGTGGGGCAAATCATAAATAACCTGGATACAACAAGTTCATCTTGCTTGGAATGTCCTGTGTGCTTATCCTGATGATGAGTCCAATTGAGGTAGATCGGAGGTTGCATCTCTGTTGTCGTCCGTCACTGTCCTGAGAAAATCAATGTCATTTCTGCTGTTACCGCATCTAATATTTGATGTATATACATATATTTAAAGTGTCCATGCTCCCCCCACTTTTTTTTTTGAACACTTATTTGAGAGTGGTGTGGTCAGGAGGACCCGGGTATCTCGAGCGTCGCTTGCATGTCGTAATTTTTTAAATTCTAATTGTGGAGTCGGTCTGTAAGGACCTGAAGAAGTGTCTGTTCTATAAGGGTGTTGGAGTTTGAAAGCGGGCCGCATGTAAAATTTAGCACATGTGCCTCTAAGAGTTGAAAATGTGTCCCTTTAACATTAGGGATAAAGAGATGGCCCTTCTATCATTAGAACACTGGAAATAAAATTCTCAGTGTCACTTGAAACGCAGAGCAGCTGCATTTTGTACCAGGCTTTTGCACTGTAAGAGTTTTGTTTATTTCATTTCCTGTTGAGAATGTAGCTCAATCGCCTTGAAGATTTTAAAATTTAGCATATCTGCCTCAAAGATTTTAAAATGTAGCATAGCTGCCCAAAGATATGTATAATTTGCTCAATGTTGTCTTAACTGGAGAAAACTGGCAAAAGAGTTGGCGTCGGATTATATAAGCAACCTGGTTAATCGTACTAGCAGCATACAACCGCTTGTAGACTGGTGCTTCCATCAGAGATTCTTGTACCTTGCATTGGTCTGTACTTGTAGGCTGAATGTCATCATCTGGAGCACCTTAGATTCCTTCATTCAGCATTTTTGTTAACCAATTGCCCAACAGAGACTCATCTTCTGAATCATTTGTCTCATGGGGCTCCATCATTATCTCCTCACCTGGTTTCCATACCCGTGTCTGTTTGTTGGACTGCACTGTGGAGTCTGCGTTTGAATCAAGGTTCAGGGGTCCTTTATCCTTGTGTCCCAGTCTAATTAATCTATGTGTCTGGTCCCTTATCCATGTGGGGGATGCAGCATCGGATGTCCCCGTCAAAATAACCCGGTGTCGTTTAGTCAGGGCCTCACTGTTGGGTCTGGGGCTGTTAAGTCTTATGTTTATGGGAGAATCCATAATGCTGCGAGGGCCGATATCTGGCGAGTCGTGCCAGTTCTCTAGGGTGCGCAAGTCTCCTGTTATGTCTGGGTCGATCAGTACCCCTAGGGGCACTTCAGGTGTGGACGAGGCTCTGGGCTGTAGTGTGGTAGGGGTAAGGGTCTGGTCTGAACCTGAAAATGGATGAGAAGGTGTCCGAGGAAATATATTTCCTGGGTGAGGCCATTCCAGACGCCTCGTGTCATCCTCCCCTACCTCTAATGAGGGATGGTGGAAGTGATTAATTCTGAGTCCCGTAAGCTTTCAGTTGATTGACGTGGAACCAACCAGTTTTCCCGTTGGCGATCAGGACTTTATACACTGAGGGGCTTATTTTGTCAGTGATGGTGTGCGGACCTGCATATCTCGGGTACAAGAAAGAACTGGGGTTGTAGAGGGAAATCATTACCTGCTGGCCAACTGTATATTCTACCGGGTGTACCCTTTTATTGAAATATACCTTGCTCTGTTTCTTTTTAACTCCTAATCGGACAGCCGCGGCTAACTGGGCTGCTTTAATGTTTTTGGTTATCTGCTGGACGGCTTTCTCATGGGGGGGATGCTGTGATAGCCGGCTCAGTTAAATCAAACCCCAATAAATATTCAGCTCCCCTCATAGGTCGACCAGTCATTAATGTGTGGGGAGTGAATCCAGTAGAACTGGAAACGGTGTTGCATCCCATCATGAGGGCAAAGGGAAGCACTGTATCCCATGTTGTGTTGTTTTGCTGCACTGTCTTTCTAATGATCCCTTTTACCATTCAGTTCATGCGCTCTACGATTCCACTGGATTGTGGATGGTCGGCGATATGGAATTTCTGCTCGATGCCAAACACAGCCATAACGTTCTGCATCACCCGCCCGGTGAAATGTGTCCCTTGGTCGGACTCTATGCTGCAGGGGAGACCCCATCGTGTAAACACCTGCTGGGCTAATATCTTTGCGGTGGCCTTAGCTGTGTTGGATCTAGTGGGGAATGGCTCAACCCACTTGGTGAAAGTGTCTATTATTACCAGGATGTATTTAAATCCATTCCTACATGGTGGCAGTGGGCCGATATAATCAATTTGGAGGTTTGTCCAGGGGCCTTCTACTGGGCGTGTGTGCCTTAGCTCTGTTTTTCTGGCATACCTATCGGGGTTGTTCTGGGCGCAAATTAAACAATTGTTGATATAATGGGCAACATCATCGTGCAGTTCGGCCCACCAACATAATTCTTTTAATCGCTCGATTGTTGTCCCTATGCCCTGATGGTCATGTCCGTCATGGTACTGGTAGATGATTTCTGTCCAGGGTAGGGACTATGTATGTGCCTGCCTTTAATATCAAATCATCCTGAATCTGTATTTTGTCTTTCCATTTCTCATATGGGGGTTGGGTAGACTCCGTCTAAAATTTGTTTTAGGGAACTGTCAGTGCACTGCGCCTGGACCAGGTCGGCTTTATTAGTTTGGCAAATGGTCACAGCGTTTCCTCGCTCTCCTACAGATGGCTGCCAAAACTGAATTGTACGAGCACTGGCTTCGGCTAGTGCATCAGCCTTACAGTTACCAGGTGGAGAGGTCCTATGGTGGCTTCTAACCTTAATGATCCCATATGTCCGCCCTTCGGTGGCCCGCAGAACGTATTTTAATAAGGGGGCTTATGGTAGGGGCTTTCCGCCCGCAGAGACGAAGCCTCTGGCTTCCCATAGCAGTAGGAACTCAGTCAGGCTGTTGTACACGTACATACTATCGGAGTGTATGTTGGCGGGGGTTGAAAATAGGTCTGGGTGACTCACTACGTATGCGACTGCTGCTAGTTCGGCAGCTTGAGCACTCAAATGGCTGGGTAGTTTGAGGGCGAGTTCTATTAGTGGCTGTCCCTGTTGATTTTCTACATAAATGCCACATCCTGTGATTCTGGTCCCATTCTCTATGGTGGATGAACCGTCTACATAAATTCTCATGGCTGAGTCTGTCCGTTGGGTGGCTGTTTGTTTTGTCCTGGATCGTCTCTCCTGTTGTTTCGGAATAAACGGACCTGTGGGGTCCTTTGTGGCTATAACCTGACACTCATGCAGATCTCTCTCATAATTTAAAATAATGTGCCAGGAACATGACCACTTTAGTTCGCTTTACAGTGATGTTCCTACCCTGCAGTAGTAGTGTCCAACGGGCAGCACGGACCTGGCTTACTGAGCCATCTTTAAGGCGGCCATCCAGCAGAAGCTGGGTTGGAGTGTGTTCAGTGAGGACGGTTATTGGGTTCAGTCCGGTGATGTAGGCGAAGTGCTACACAGCCCAAAATACTGCAAGCAGGTCTCGTTCACACCCGGGGAAGCCTTGTTCGACTGGGTCTAAGCCTCGTGAGGCATAGGCTACTAGGCCTGGTCTACCATGTCTTTCTTGTAATAATACTGCTGAAAGTGTGTGGTCAGTGGCTGCAACCTCTAAGGCGTGTGGTAGATCTGGGTCAGGGACTAGTAAGGCTGGCGCTGTGGCAAGGGCGCGCTTTAAATCGGTTACTGCAGCTGTGTGCTGCACAGTCCACTTCCAGGTTGCGTTTTTCTTTAGCAATTCGGAAAGTGGGGCTGCCTTGGTGGCGAAGCCGTCTATATGGTTCCGACAGTATCCTACTAGACCTGGGAAAGATCAGAGGGCACTCACACCCCGGGGCAGTGGGAGGTGCACTATGGAATCTATCCTTTTCTGTTCAATCTCCCTCTTCCCATGGGTAATCACTGTAACTAGGTATATAACCTTGGGTTGCAAAATTTCGGTCTTTTTCGGGTTGACTTTGCAGCCTAATGACTGGAGCAGTGCCAGTAATTCATCCAGCAATGTTATATGTTCCTCTTTAGTGTTAGTCTGTAACAATAAATCGTCTACATATTGGACCAAGCACTCGGGTCGGGAAAACTTTTCTAGTCCGGTAGCCAGTCGCCTGTGAAAGATGGACAGGGAATTATGGAAACCCCGTGGTGGGCAAGTCCAAGTGTATTGCTGTCCTTGGAAGGTAAAGGTGTGGTGAACCATTGTTGGTTACCACCAGGAGTGCTGAGCCATGGTTTGGCCAGCACTATGAGTCTGTAGATATGTTACTGTTGGGGTTAGGGTTGGGCTGTTCTACCTGTTAATATAGTCCTATGGTACACCCCAGTTGGCTCCGCCTTCCGGGAGAGGTATAAAGGTCACTGCTCTGCCTGGTGACCCTTTAGTCTGGGATTGTATATTGTATATAGTAGCTCCGTTATTGTTGGCAATAAAAGCCTTTATTTCCCAGGTACATCCTGCCTCCCGTGTGATTTATCGCGCATCAATTTTATTGCCAACAAGAAAATTTTTTTTTACCAAAAAAACCCAAAAGAAAACCATGGAGCAAATGCTGAAACCCGAACGGCTTACATTGGATCCACGTGCGGCGGGAGCATCGAACACTTTCGACCACTGGTTGAAGTGTTTCCAAGATTACCTCGACGCCTCCACAGCAGTCCACAACGACGCCGACAGACTGCGGGTCCTCCACGCGAGGGTAAGCGACGCTGTATACTTAGCGATCCATGAGGCCCAAGACTACAAAGGGGCCCTCGAGCTTCTCAAAAAGCGATACAACAAACCGCCGAATGAGATCCATGCTCGACACCTTCTAGCCACTCGACGGCGGCAGCCCGGTGAAACGACGGAACAGTACCTGTGTGAACTTCAGCAGCTAGCCAGAGCCTGCAACTGCAAGCCAGTGTCGGCAGTCCAGTACATGAGCGACCTAGTTTGAGATGCGTTCGTGGCGGGAATCGGCTCGTCGTACATTCGCCTTCGGCTGCTGGAGCAAGGTAACCTCGACCTCACTAAAACCGTAGAGTTAGCTGACGGTCTAGAAACGGCCTCCAAAGGTCTGGAGATGTACCCCGACGACCGCGTGGGGACATTGTGGCAGGTGCAGCCGCAGACTCCACTTTATTCAGCGGGTTCGAAAAACTGCGCAATTGCGTTTCCAGCCTCGGACCTGACGACGGCAGCAGCTCCAGGTGGCCCGCGGTGTTACTTCTGTGGGGGGGTGAAACACCCTCGGCAGCGATGTCCAGCTAAAGCGGTATTGTGCTCCGCCTGTGGCAAGAAGGGACATTATTCCAAAGTATGCCGGACCAAACCACCCTCCAAACACAGCAGTGCGGCGTGTGACTCCCCGGAGCCGGCCTCCTTGTCTTCTGCGTCTTCGAGGTCTTCCACCACGTGCGATTCCAGGGCGTCGCCATTCCGAACGATGGAGTCGCAAGACACGTGCGACCTGCAGGGGCCGCCGGTTTTGGCGCCATCGGCCACGTGCGACTTATGGGGGCAGCCATTTTGGTCGGCACCGACCGCAAATGACCAGGGGCCGTCATCAACCATCTCAGCTGCCTGCAGTTGCACCCACGATCCAACGGTGGCGTCAATCATCCTGGATCAGGCCAAGCCTCACAGACTCGACAAGTCCATGATGGACATACAGGTAAACGGACGCCAGATTTATTGTTTGTTTGACAGCGGGAGCATGGAGAGCTTCATTCACCCTGACACCGTGAAGCGGTGCGGTCTCCAGATTCGGACTGTCAAGCAGACAATTTCAATGGCGTCAAGGTCCCGGTCTGTCACCGTGCTAGGGAGCTGCATGGTCAACCTGATAGTGCAGGGCACGGTTTACGAGAACTTCAGGCTCCTTGTGTTACCGCACCTTTGCGCGCCGATACTCCTAGGACTAGATTTTATGGTCCACCTGAAGAGTGTAACCCTGCAGTATGATGGGCCACTCCCTCCGCTTTCAGTGGGAGCTCTGCAGCCTCTAAATTGCCCAACGCGCTCCACATGTAGTCTCTCGACGCTTAGGATTACCACACCCTCCCTATTCCAGAATCTCGTGCCAGGCTGCAAGCCCATCGCAACAAAGAGCAGGTGTTACAGCGCTGAGGATCGGATCTTCATTCGATCTGAAGTTCAGCGGCTCCTCAAGGAAGGGATCATCCAACCTAGCGCTAGTCCATGGAGAGCGCAAGTCGTGGTGGTTAAGAATGGGAACAAACCCCGGATGGTCATAGACTATAGTCAGACCATTAACAGATACACGCAGCTGGATGCGTATCCCCTCCCGCCCATATCTGACATGGTCAATCAGATTGCGCAGTACTGGGTGTTCTCCACCATCGACTTAAAATCTGCTTACCACCAGCTCCCCATTCGCCCAGAGGACCGACAATACACGGCCTTTGAGGCGGATGGTCGCCTGTACCACTTTTTAAGGGTTCCCTTTGGTGTCACGAATGGGGTCTCGGTCTTCCAGCGTGCTATGGACCGAATAGTGGACCAGAACGGGCTGCGGGCTACCTTCCCGTACCTGGATAACGTCACCATCTGCGGCCATGACCAGCAGGACCATGATGCCAACCTTCTTAGATTCTTACGCACTGCATCTCGCCTGAATCTAACCTACAACAGGGAGAAGTGTGTATTTCGCACGCGCCGCCTAGCTATCCTCGGATACGTGGTGGAAAACGGGGTCCTTGGCCCTGATCCAGACCGTATGCGTCCCCTCCTCGAACTCCCCCTGCCCACTAGCATCAAAGCACTGGGAAGATGCTTAGGCTTCTTCTCATACTATGCACGGTGGGTTCCCAATTACGCGGACAAAGCCCATCCGCTCATCAAGTCTACCTCCTTTCCTCTAACAACAGAGGCTCGCTTAGCCTTTGCAGGAATAAAAGCCGACATCGCGAAAGCCACGATGCACGCTATTGATGAGTCCATCCCCTTCCAGGTGGAGAGTGATGCATCTGATTTCGCCCTGGCCGCCACACTTAACCAGGCGGGCAGGCCCGTCGCCTTTTTCTCTCGCACCCTCCAAGGCCCTGAAATTCGGCATTCTGCGGTGGAAAAGGAGGCCCAGGCCATTGTGGAGGCCGTTCGGCATTGGCGCCATTACTTGGTGGGAAAACGGTTCACTCTGCTCACGGACCAGCGGTCCATGGCGTTCATGTTCAACAACACGTTACGGGGTAAGATCAAGAATGATAAAATCTTGAGGTGGAGAATCGAACTCTCCACCTACAATTATGATATCATGTACCGTCCAGGGAAGCTCAACGAGCCCTCGGACGCCCTGTCGCGTGGAACATGCGCTAGTGTGCAGGAGAATCGATTACAGGCTCTCCACAATGGCATCTGCCATCCGGGGGTCACTCGGCTCTTCCACTTCATAAAGGCCCGGAATCTACCCTACTCGGTGGAGGATGTCAGGTCCATAACCAGAAGCTGCCAGGTATGTGCGGAATGCAAACCGCACTTCTACCGACCTGACAGGGCACACCTCATTAAGGCCACTCGTCCTTTCGAAAGACTGAGTGTGGACTTCAAGGGCCCCCTTCCCTCGACAGATCGGAATGTGTACTTCCTCAATGTGATTGATGAGTACTCACGATTCCCTTTTGTCATTCCCTGTTCTGATATGACCGCTGCCACGGTTATCAAGGCATTACGGGATCTTTTCACCCTGTTCGGTTACCCCTGTTATATCCACAGCGATAGGGTCTCGTCGTTCATGAGCGACGACTTGAGGCAATACCTGCTCTCATATGGGATTGCGTCTAGTAGAACCACGAGCTACAACCCAAGGGGTAACGGACAGGTTGAACAAGAGAATGCTACAGTCTGGAAGGCTGTCTTACTGGCGTTGAGGTCTAAAGGTCTTCCAGTCTCCCGTTGGCAAGAGGTACTCCCTGATGCGCTCCATTCCATACGCTCACTCCTGTGTACAGCAACCAACGCTACTCCTCATGAGAGAATGTTTTCATTCCCTAGGAAGTCTTCCTCTGGGACCTCATTACCATCTTGGTTGACGTACTCAGGACCTGTCCTCCTGCGGCGGCATGTTAGGACCCGCAAGTCCGACCCTTTGGTTGAACAGGTCCATCTCCTCCACGCCAACCCTCAATATGCCTATGTGGCATATCCTGACGGGCGAGAGGACACGGTCTCGATTCAAGATCTGGCGCCAGCAGGGGGCTTGGAAACCCCAGTCGCTCCCACACCCCCAGTTAGGGACCCCCCCGACCATTATCTCTCCTCCTGACACGGCGCGGGCAGTATCGGGACTACCACTTAACCCTCTTACTCCCGTGTACAGCTTGCCTGAGTCCAGGAGATTGTCGCCACCTCGAGGCGTGCTCGAGTCCAGCGGATTGTCACCACCTCGTGGTCTACCGGCCCGTGAGGCACTGGAGGAGTCGCTGGACACCGCCTTGGAGAGAGGGTCACCGCGATTGCCTGAACCGGCGTCATCGCCGGTGTTGAGGAGGTCGCAGCGACGGTGCGGTTCCCCAAACCATTTGAACTTATAGACAGATGAACAGTTGTTCTGTTTTTTTGTGCCCCGCCGGCCTTTGTTTTAAAAGGAGGGGTGAATGTGGTGAACCATTGTTGGTTACCACCAGGAGTGCTGAGCCATGGTCTGGCCAGTACTATGAGTCTGTAGATATGTTACTGTTGGGGTTAGGGTTGGGCTGTTCTACCTGTTAATATAGTCCTATGGTACACCCCAGTTGGCTCCGCCTTCTGGGAGAGGTATAGAGGTCACTGCTCTGCCTGGTGACCCTTTAGTCTGGGATTGTATATTGTATATAGTAGCTCCGTTATTGTTGGCAATAAAAGCCTTTATTTCCCGGGTACATCCTGCCTCCCGTGTGATTTATCGCGCATCAAAAGGCAAACTTGTACTGACAAGACCGGTTTAAAGGGATGGACCAGAAGCCGTTACTAATATCTAGTACCGTGAAAAACTTTGCCTGGACTCCCTATCTCATCATGGTGACGGGACTTGTGGCTACTGTGGGGACCGTGAGTGGGGTAACCTTATTTAATTCCTGGTAGTCAACCGTTAACCTCTATGACCCATCTACCTTCTTCACAGGCCATATCGGCGCATTATTTGTGGATGCCACTCGTCTCAACACTCTCTGCTGTAATAGACTATCAATTACTTTGGCCACCTCCCCCTCTGCCTGTCTGGGGAAACCGTATTGTCTCTGTGGTTTCGGGTCCGGCCCTTCAATTAACACCCCCCCACGTATCTGGCCACAATCATGTTTATGCTGCGCAAACACCCCATTGTTTCTTTGAAGCACCTCCCTGATGGCTGGATCACTGCTAATCATTAAGGGATCAAACCAGAATTCCCCTATTGCGCTAACCCTATTAGCATATGTCTCGACTGGAATGATTGATGGCGCTCTGCTAATCGTAGCCCTCTGCCAAATGCATCGATTAGCTGGATCGAATGAAAGATTACATTTATTCATATAATCGGACCCCGGGATGTGTTCAGTGCTTGGGGGAAGGTCAACTAACACTACTGGATGGTCACACGCCATGTTACCTAGACGGACCTGTACAGGGGCTGTAATGCGTCCCTCCTGCATGTGTCCTGTGAATCCACTGAGTGTAATTGTGCCCGTAGTTGGCCAAGGGATGTCTGTTTTTAATTTTGAGACATTCAGGGTAGTTCGGGAGCCTCCGGTATCCCAAAGGAATTCTACGAGGTGGCCTCTTACCTCGCCGTTAACTAGGGGTCTCCTTACGCTATCCCACCTGGTGCTACAGACCCAGGTTGGGGAGGCCGGGCACCGTCAATCTAGGGTTCCATAGGCGGGGACAGTTGGATACAGTGATGGGCTTGTGCTTACGGTAGGCATGGGGTGACCGGGACCTTCCACCAATGGTGGGCGGTGTTCTCTCTCGTACCTAGGAGCTGTCCTAACCGGTGGAGCTGGTGGTTCTGGTAGTCTCGGGGACCGTGTATATGGTGGCGGGGGTCTCCTACAATCTTGGGCGACGTGTCCTGGCTGCCCACAATTAAAATATGTTCCTCTATCTCTC
Organism: Mustelus asterias; assembly: GCF_964213995.1. NCBI lineage: Eukaryota > Metazoa > Chordata > Chondrichthyes > Carcharhiniformes > Triakidae > Mustelus > Mustelus asterias. Next base: position 65,626,496 of record NC_135815.1, on the reverse strand, counting down.
CCTGGGGCTGCTGTGTAAGGTGGAGCTGTACCTCTCTGGTATTGGTGATCCCCTCTACCCTCATTTCTCCATACTGGACCATGGCTAGCCCTCATCGGAAGCATTCTCGCCTCCCTTTCTGACCGTGACACTGGGGCTCCTGAACTTCCTGTTCCCAGACTCGAGCTAAGCGTCGGAGAACCCATGCTTCATTGTGTGTGGTCTCTGCGGGGTCAAAATTAGCGCAGGCTTTCTTGCCTTCCTCTGTGGTGTGTGAGTCTAATGTCCGAGCCCATTTGGATGAATCAGCTTCATTCAATCTAGCCCGATCTAATTCCCCATATATTCCCGTGAAGTTGATCCATAAACGACTGGCAAAAGCAGTCAGATGTTCCCCTTTCCTCTGTCTACATTTATTTAATGATGAGGAGATGCCGGCGTTGGACTGGGGTCAACACAGTTTTAACAACACCAGGTTAAAGTCCAACAGGTTTATTTGGTAGCAAATGCCATTAGCTTTCGGAGCGCTGCTCCTTCGTCAGATGGAGTGGATATCTGCTCTCAAACAGGGCACAGAGACACAAAATCAAGTTACAGAATACTGATTAGAATGCGAATCTCGACAGCCAACCAGGTCTTAAAGATACAGACAATGTGAGTGGAGGGAGCATTAAGCACAGGTTAAAGAGATGTGTATTGTCTCCAGACAGGACAGCCAGTGAGATTCTGCAAGTCCAGGAGGCAAGCTGTGGGGGTTACTGATGGTGTGACATAAACCCAAGATCCTGGTTTAGGCCGTCCTCATGTGTGCGTAACTTGGCTATCAGTTTCTGCTCAGCGACTCTGCTGTCGTGTGCCGTGAAGGCCGCCTTGGAGAACGCTTACCCGAAGATCAGAGGCTGAATGCCCGTTCCGCACACCTGAGGACGGCCTAAACCGGGATGTTGGGTTTATGTCACACTATCAGTAACCCCCACAGCTTGCTTGTGCCGAGCTTTATCTGAAACCAAGATCAAGCTATCCCACTCCCTATCATCCTGGTGTGCTCCATGTGCCTATCCACTAACTGCTTAAATGTTCCTAAAGTGTCTGACTCCATTATCACTGCAGGCAGTCCATTCCGCACCCCAACCACTCTCTGCGTAAAGAACCAACCTCTGATATCCTTCCTATATCTCCCACCACGAACCCTATAGTTATGCCCCCTTGTAATAGCTCCATCCACCCGAGGAAATAGTCTTTGAACGTTCACTCTATCTATCCCCTTCATCATTTTATAAACCTCTATTAAGTCTCCCCTCAGCCTCCTCCGCTCCAGAGAGAACAGCCCTAGCTCCCTCAACCTTTCCTCATAAGACCTACCCTCCAAACCAGGCAGCATCCTGGTAAATCTCCTCTGCACTCTTTCCAGCACTTCCACATCCTTCTTATAGTGAGGTGACCAGAACTGCACACAATTTGTGTGAAGAAGTTCCTCCTCAACTCAGTCCTAAATCTACTTCCCCTTATTTTGAGGCTATGCCCCCCAGTTCTAGTTTCACCCGCCAGTGGAAACAACTTCCCTGCTTCTATCTTATCTATTCCCTTCATAAACTTATATGTTTCTATAAGATCTCCCCTCATTTTTCTGAATTCCAATGAGCATAGCCCCAGTCTACTCAGTCTCTCCTCATAAGCCAACCCTCTCAACTTTCGGAATCAACCTAGTGAATCTCCTCTGCACCCCCTCCAGTGCCAGTATATCCTTTCTCAAGTAAGGAGACCAAAACTGTACACAGTTCTCCAGGTGTGGCCTTACCAGCACCTTATACAGCTACAACATAATCTCACTGTTTTTAAACTCCATCCCTCTAGCAATGAAGGACAAAATTCCATTTGACTTCTTAATACCTGCTGCACCTGCAAACCAACTCCTTGAGATTCCTGCACAAGGATACCCAGGTCCCTCTGCACAGCAGCATGTTGCATGTTTTACCATTTAAATAATAGTCCATTTTGCTGTTATTCCTACCAAAATGGATGACCTCACATTTACCAACATTGTACTCCATCTGCCAGACCCTTGCCCACTCAGTTAGACTATCTATATCCCTTTGCAGACTTTCAGCGTCCTCTGCACAGTTTGTTCTGCCACCCATCTTAGTGTCATCTGTGAATTTTGACACACTACACTTGGTCCCCAAGTCCAAATCATCTATGTAAATCGTAAACAATTGCGGTCCCAACACTGATTCCTGAGGCACACCACTAGTCACTGATCGCCAACCAGAAAAACACCCACTTTTTGCTTTCTGTTAGTTAACCAATCCTCTATCCATGCTAATACATTACCCGTAACACCATGCACCTTTATCTTATGTAGCAGTCTTTGGTGGGGCAACTTGTCAAATTCCTTCTGGAAATCCAGATACACCACATCCTCAGGTTCCACATTGTCCACTGCACATGTAATGTTCTCAAAGAATTCCACCAAATTAGTCAAACATGACCTTCCCTTCGTGAACCCATGCTGCGTCTTACCAATGGGACAATTTATATCCAGTCACAGAGGGAGGAGCCAAGCCCCAGACCACAGAGTTTGGAGGTGAGTTTTGTTGGAATAATGGTGCTAAAGGCTGAGCTGCAGTCAATAAATAGGAGTCTGACATAGGTGTCTTTGTTATCTAGGTGTTCCAGAGTTGAGTGTAGGGCCAGGGAATTGGCGTCTGCTGTGGACCTGTGCGGCATAGGGGAACTGTAGTGGATCCAGGTAATCTGGGAGGCTGGAATTGATTCATGCCATGACTAATCTTTCAAAGCACTTCATAATAATGGATGTCAGAGCCACCCAACGATATGCATTAAGGTACGCTGCCTGGCATTTCTTTGGTACCATGATGCTGGTCATCTTCTTGAAGCAGATAGGGACCTCAGGTTGGTGTAAAGAGAGGTTAAAGATGTCTGCGAATACTCCCGCCAGTTGGTCTGCACAGGATCTGAGTGCTCGTCCAGATGAGTACCCCATTCAGGCCAGTCGTTTTCTGCGGGCTGACTTTCGAGAAGACTGCTCTGACATCTGCGATAGTGACCTCGGATGCAGGTTCTTTTGAGGCTTCCGGGATGGAGGGCATGCTTTCGCTGATCTCTTGCTCAAAACAGGCATAGAATGTGTTGGGCTCATCAGGGAGGGGTGCGTTGGTGCTGGCGATTTTATATGTCTTCATCTTGTAGCCTGTTATGTCTTGCAGACCTTGCCATTGTCGGTGGGAGTCTGCATGGTTAGCCTGGGACTCTAGCTTGGTCCACTACTGTCTTTTGGCATCTTTGATGGATCTCCGTAGATCATATCCACCTCCACCTCCGCAGCAGCCACAAGAATGACCACCATGTTATTGCTCCATGCCAAAATCCATCTTTGCTCTCGGCCGAGTTGAGAGGGTGGAGGGGGGAAAAATTCCACATGTCCCGAATGAGTGCGGATGGTAGTGTTACGGGGCTGTCACAGTGTATTTAAAACTGTTGTTCCCATCAAGTAGCCAGACAAAGTTGCAGAGTTGTTTCAAAATGAGTTTTATTAAAAGACTTTAGCTATAGCACTCTAACCATTGTCATTCAGACCAGTCAGAGTGAAAGAATTAGAAATACATAGGCAATTATAGTTTCAACTTCGATTACAAGTAATTAGCATATACCAATCACAATCACCTCACGCTTGCTTAATTATGATATCCAATCAGCGTGAGGTTTTTAGTTGCATCAATTGGATATTGTTTTCAACTTAATTATAATATCCAATCAACGTGGTGTTTAATTTCATCAATTGGGTATTGTTTTAAGGGCGGCAAGGTGGCACAGTCGTTAGCATTGCTGCCTCACAGCGCCAGGGACCCGGGTTCGATTCCCAGCTTGGATCACTGTCAGAGTGGAGTCTGCACATTCTCCCTGTGTCTGCATGGGTTAGGTGGATTATCCATACTAAATTGTCCATTAGTGTCAGGGGGATTAGCAGGATAAATGTATAGGGTTACAGGGGTAGGGCCTAGGTGGGATCGTTGTCAGTGCAGGCTCAATGGACTGAATGGCCTCCTTCTGCACAGAAGAGATTCTATGTTTCTGTATTTCTATCTTTAAACATCCCAGTTGTATCTGGATGTTAGAACAAGGAAGGTAGATGATTGTAGGCCTATTTTACTTGGTCAAAGGCTTTCCTCTGAGAATCTTACCATTGCCAACATTGATGTTCTTTTAGAAGTCAGTGTAAAGGTGCCAAAATGGTGAACAGTTTTGGTAAAAAAAATGGTCATAATAGTTGACCATCCCTAAGAAGGACTTCAACTCTTTTTAAGTTCTTTGTTGATAGCCCTGAAGACTGGGGTAAAAGAGGACTAAAGAGATAATAAAGAGAGAGAAAATATACTACAAGGGCAAACTAGCAAGGAATATAAAAGCTGACAATAAGAGCTTCTTTAAATACATAGAAAAGAAGAGAGAGGTCAAAGTGAACATAGGCCCCTTGGAAAATGAATCTGGGGAGATAGTTATGGGGAACAAGGAAATGGCAGAGGAATTAAACAGATATTTTGCATCAGTCTTTACAGTGGAACATACTTTGAACATCTATTCATCTATCGACACCCTTATTCAAAAAGAGAGGAAGGCAAAAAACAGGTAATTATAGGCCAATTAGCCTAACATCTATTGTTGGAAAAATGTTGGAATCAATTATTAAGGAAGTAATAGCAGCACATTTGGGAAATCATAATCTAATCAAGCAGAGTCAGCATGGCTTCATGAAAGGAATTTGTGTCTGACTAACTTATTAGAATTTTTCGAGGAAGTCTCAACCAGAGTGGGTAGACGGGAAACAGTAGATGTGTTATATTTGGACTTCCAGACAGGCTTGACAAGATATCTCACAAAAGGTTAAGTTATAAGATAAGAGCCCATGGTGTTGGAGGGAGTATATATGGATAGAGAATTGGCTAATGGGCAAGAAACAGCGAGTAAGGATAAGGGGTTCTTTTTCAGATTGGCAACCTGTAACCAGTGGGGTTCCACAGGGATCAGTGCTGGGACTGCAACTGTTTACAATATATATTAATGACTTGGAGGAAGGAAGCAAATGTACTGTAGCCAATTTTGCAAACGACTCAAAAATATCTGGAAAGGTAAGGTGCAAGATGGACACAGACAGTTTACAAAGAGATATTGATAGTTAAGTAAGTGAGCAAAAGTTGGCCAATGGAGTATAATATGGGAAAATGTGAAGTTGTTCATTTTGGAAGGGAGAACAAAATAACAGAGTATTATTTAAATAGAGAAAAACTGCAGAAAGTTGCAACACGAATGGACTTGGGGGTATTTGTGCACAAAACACAGAAACCTAGCACACAGGTGCAGCAGGTAATCAGGAAGGCTAATGTTGGCTATTACTTTAAGGAGGTTGGAATGCAAGAGTAGTCTTGCTGCAACTGTACAAAACTGGTGAGACCACATCTGGAGTACTATGAGCAGGTTTTGGTCCCCTTACATAGAACAGTACAGCACAGAACAGGCCCTTCGGCCCGCGATGTTGTGCCGAGCTTTATCTGAAACCAAGATCAAGCTATCCCACTCCCTATCATCCTGGTGTGCTCCATGTGCCTATCCAATAACCGCTTAAATGTTCCTAAAGTGTCTGACTCCACTATCACTGCAGGCAGTCCATTCCACACCCCAACCACTCTCTGCGTAAAGAACCTACCTCTGATATCCTTCCTATATCTCCCACCATGAACCCTATAGTTATGCCCCCTTGTAATAGCTCCATCCACCCGAGGAAATAGTCTTTGAACGTTCACTCTATCTATACCCTTCATCATTTTATAAACCTCTATTAAGTCTCCCCTCAGCCTCCTCCGCTCCAGAGAGAACAGCCCTAGCTCCCTCAACCTTTCCTCATAAGACCTACCCTCCAAATCAGGCAGCATCCTGGTAAATTTCCTCTGCACTCTTTCCAGCACTTCCACATCCTTCTTATAGTAAGGTGACCAGAACTGCACACAATATTCCAAATGTGGTCTCACCAAGGTCCTGTACAGTTGCAGCATAACCCCACGGCTCTTAAACTCCAACCCCCTGTTAATAAAAGCTAACACACTATAGGCCTTCTTCACAGCTCTATCCACTTGAGTGGCAACCTTTAGAGATCTGTGGATATGGACCCCAAGATCTCTCTGTTTCTCCACAGTCTTCAGAACCCTACCTTTGACCCTATAATCCACATTTAAATTTGTCCTACCAAAATGAATCACCTCACATTTATCAGGGTTAAACTCCATTTGCCATTTTTCAGCCCAGCTTTGCATCCTATCTATGTCTCTTTGCAGCCTACAACAGCCCTCCACCTCATCCACTACTCCACCAATCTTGGTGTCATCAGCAAATTTACTGATCCACCCTTCAGCCCCCTCCTCTAAGTCATTAATAAAAATCACAAAGAGCAGAGGACCAAGAACTGATCCCTGTGGCACTCCACTAGCAACCTGCCTCCAATCTGAAAATTTTCCATCCACCACCACCCTCTGTCTTCGATCAGACAGACAGTTACCTATCCAATCGGCCAACTTTCCCTCTATCCCACACCTCCTTACTTTCATCATAAGCCGACCTTATCAAACGCCTTACTAAAATCCATGTATGTGACATCAACTGCCCTACCTTCATCAACACACTTAGTTACCTCCTCAAAAAATTCTATCAAATTTGTGAGGCAAGACTTGCCCTTCACGAATCCGTGCTGACTATCCCGGATTAATCCGCATCTTTCTAAATGGTCGTAAATCCCATCCCTAAGGACCTTTTCCATCAATTTACCAACGACCGAAGTAAGACTAACTGGTCTATAATTACCAGGGTCATTTCTATTCCCTTTCTTAAACAGAGGAACAACATTCGCCATTCTCCAGTCCTCTGGCACCATCCCCGTGGACAGTGAGGACCCAAAGATCAAAGCCAAAGGCTCTGCAATCTCATCCCTTGCCTCCCAAAGAATCCTAGGATATATTTCATCAGGCCCAGGGGACTTATCGACCTTCAGTTTATTCAAAACTGCCAGGACATCCTCCCTCCGAACATCTATTTCCTTATTTAAGGAAATATATTATTTCATTGGAGGCGGTTTGGAGAAGGTTCACTAGGATGACTCCTGGTATGGAGGGATTTTCTTATGAGGAAAGGTTAAATAGGTTGGGACTCTATGCATTGGAACTTAGAAAAATGAGAGGCGATGTCATTGAAACATGTAGGAATTTTAAGGGCAAATGCTGAGAGGATGCTCCCCCTCATGGGAGAGTTTAGGACCAGACGGAATAGTCTCAGGGCAAACAGGTGTCAATTTAAGACTGAGATGAGGAGGAATTTCTTCTCTCAGCGGATTGGGAGTCTTTGGAGCTCCTTGCCACAGAAAGCTGTGAGCAAGGAGCACAGTGTAAGCAACACGGTGAATCAAATTTGGCAGGAAACGACAGCCACTCAAAGTGAGGGCCCAGTAGAGCCTGAGAGAAGGAAGAGAAATCATCAGCCACAAGAATTTAATGAGTGTTATCAATGTGAGGGAGACCATCCCCAAGACAGATGCAAATGTAGAGTTCATTTGTTTAAGATGTAATCGGAAGGGCCACATACAAGCCAGATGGAGAGTCAAATAGACGCCATTGAGTTTCCTGAAAACCAAACAAGGACTCCAGTGAAAAAGATTGAGGAAGATTCAGAAGAGAAGTCCAAAGTTTATAAACTCAACATTGTAAAGTTGAAATCACCATTATGGTTTTGGGCGTCCATTAACTATGGAGGTCAGTACATGCTCTTTGGCCTTGGTCGGTGCAGACTCGATGGGCCGAATGGCCTCTTTCTGTACTGTAGGGTTTCTATGATTTCTATGATTTCTGATCCTCTTTGACCACAGTTGAGGGCTATTCTCCAGAGGACTGGAGAATAGTCAATGTTGTTCCTTTGTTCAAGAAAGGAAGCAGGGATAATCCAGCAAATTATAGGCCGGTGAGCCTGACGTCAGTAGTGGGGAAGCTTTTGGAGAAGATACTGAGGGACAAGATATATGCACATTTGGAAGAAAATGGACAAGTTAGTGACAGGCAACCTGGTTTTGTACAGGGAATGTCATGTCTCACCAACATGATTTGAGTTTTTTGAAGAGGTGACAAGGGTAATTGATGAAGGAAGGGTTGTGGATGTAGTTTATATGGAGTTTAGCAAGGCATTTGATAAGGTCCCACATGGCAGACTGGCACAAAAACTAAAATCACAGGATTCAGGGTGGGCTGGCGAGATGGATACAGAGCTGGCTTGTTCATGGAAGACAGAAAGTAGAGATGGAAGGGTGTTTCTCAAAATGGAGATCTGTAGCTAGTGGTGTTCGCAGGGATCAATGCTGGGACCTCTGTTATTTATAGTAGATGTAAATGATCTGGAGGAAAATGTGTGATCTGATTAGTAAATTTGCAGATGACACAAAGATTGGTGGAGATGCTGATAGTGCCGGGGATTATCAGAGGATACAACAGGATATAGATAGATTAAAGACTTGGGCACAGATATGGCAGATAGATTCTAATCCAGACAAATGTGAGGTGATGCATTTTGGAGGATCAAACTTAGGTGTGAATTAGAACTAAGAACAAAGAACAAAGAACAGTACAGCACAGGAAACAAGCCCTTTGGCCCTCCAAGCCTGTGCCGCTCATTGGTCCAACTAGACCATTTGTTTGTAAATTATACTGTAAATGGCCTTAGGAACCCCTAGGAACATTAACATACAAAGGGAACTGGGCTTGCAGGTCTGCGGTTCCCTAAAAGTGACAAACAAGTAGCTAAAATAATGAAGATGGCATATGGCACACTTGCCTTCATAAGCCGGGTCATTGAGTACAAGAGTTGGGAAATCATGTTGCAGCTATATAAAACCCTGGTTAGGCCACATTTGGAGTATTGTGTGCAGTTCTGGTCGCCATATTACCAGAAGGACATGGAATCTTTAGAGAGAGAACAAAGAAGGTTCACCAGGATGTTGCCTGGTCTCGAGGGTGTTCACAATGAGGAAAGGTTAAATAAACTCGGATTGTTTTTACTGAAAAGATGAAGGCTGAGGAGAGAACTGATAGACGTCTACAAAATTATGAGAGAAATAGACAGGGTGGATAGTCAAGGGGGCACAGGTTCAACATGAGAGGGGGAAAATTTAAGGGAGATGAGTGGGAAATTTTTCATGCAGAGAATGGTGGGTGCCTGGAATGTGCTGCCAGGGAGAGTGGTGGAAGCAGGCACATTAGCAACATTTAAGAGGCATCAGAATGGGTACATGAATAGAGAGGGAATAGAGGGATATGGACCGAGTAAGGGCAGAAGGTTTTTTTTGTAGTTTAGTTAGGGCATCATGATCGGCACGGGCTTAGAGGGCTGAAGGGCCTATTCCTGTACAGTACTTTTCTTTGTTCTTTGAGATAACAACAAGGAATCCTTGAATCACAATGGTGTGATTTATTGAAGGAAAGTTAAACTATATACAACTTCAGTACAGATACAGATCTAGTCCCTGTGGTAAACCACTGTTATCTGTTATCTGTGGTGGTTAACCACTGTAGTTAATATTTCTCATTACCTGTATATGTGGCACATCCCTGTCGGTTCCGCCCAAGTCTCCTCCCCCTGGTCTGGGTATAAAGGCGGTGGCTCCACCCGCCCCCCCCCCCTTGCTCTCAGTTCAGACCCGATCACCGACAGGAATGGCTCCAAGTTCTTGCCAATAAAACCCTGTTTGTCTTGCTCTCAACTAGTCTCGGCTCGATTGATAGTGCATCAATTTTATTAGCAAGTTTTTTTTGAAGAATGGAGCAGTTACTAAAACCCGAAAGGCTGAATCTGGACCTGCAAGCTGCTGGAGCTTCGAACACGTTTGACCACTGGCTGCAATGCTTCGAGGATTACATCGAAGCCTCCGCTGCCATCAGTACAGATGCTGACAAACTGCGGGTGCTCCGCAGTCGGGTAAGCGACGTAGTATACACTACGATCCGAGACGCGGAAAATTATACGGCTGCTATCGAACTATTAAAAGGCCTATATAATCAACAGCCTAACGAAGTCTATGCGAGACACCTCCTCGCTACGTGCAGACGGCAGCCAGGTGAATCAGTCGACGAGTTCCTGCGCGCGTTGCGACTGCTTGCCCGGAACTGTAACTGTAGCTCTGTGACTGCTGCCCAATATACAGACGAATCCATCCCGTTTCAGGTGGAGAGCGATGCGTCTGACTTCGCCCGAGCCGCCACCCTTAACCAGGCGGGCAGACCCGTGACCTTTTCACGAACCCTCCAGGGCCCCGAAACTCGACAATCCTCTGTCGAAAAGGAAGCCCAAGCCATAGTGGAAGCTGTACGGCACTGGCGCCACTATTTAGCTGGTAAACGGTTCACCTTACTCACGGACCAACGATCCTTCATGTTCAACAACACGCAGCGGGGCAAAATTAAGAATGACAAGATATTACGGTGGAGGATCGAACTCTCCACCTACAATTACGATATCTTGTGTCGGCCCGGGAAGCGCAATGAGCCACCTGACGCACTGTCCCGTGGAACATGTGCCAGTGCACAGGTGGACCGGTTACGGGCTCTCCACAACGACCTCTGCCACCCGGGGGTCACCAGGTTTTTCCACTTTATTAGAGCCCGAAATCTGCCCTACTCAGTTGAGGATGTCCGATCCATAACTCGGAATTGCCAGGTCTGCGCGGAATGCAAGCCGCACTTCTACCGGCCGGACAGGGCCCACCTCATAAAAGCCACCTGCCCCTTTGAACGCCTCAGCATCGACTTCAAAGGTCCCCTCCCCTCATCTGATCACAACATATACTTCCTCAATGTCATTGACGAGTACTCACGTTTCCCCTTTGCGATTCCCTGCCCAGATATGTCCTCGGCCACAGTTATTAGGGCCCTGTGCAGCCTCTTCACTCTGTTTGGTTACCCCAGCTATATCCATAGCGACCGGGGATCCTCCTTCATGGGTGAGGAACTGCGACAGTACCTGCTCTCCAAAGGCATAGCCTCAAGTAGGACTACCAGTTACAACCCCCGGGGTAATGGACAGGTGGAGAGAGAGAACGCCACTGTCTGGAAGACCGTTTTACTAGCACTACGGTCTAAAGGCCTTCCAGTCACCCGCTGGCAAGAGGTCCTACTGGAGGCACTACACTCCATTAGGTCCCTCCTGTGCACAGCAACCAATGCCACCCCCCACGAACGGATGTTCGTGTTCCCCAGGAAGTCTTCCTCAGGGACTTCACTACCATCGTGGCTGGCATACCCGGGCCCTGTCCTGCTTCGGAAGCATGCCAGGACCCGTAAGTCTGACCCCCTGGTCGACAGAGTACAACTCCTCCACGCCAACCCCTAGTACGCCTATGTGCAGTACCCCGACGGGCAGGAGGACACAGTATCTATCCGTGACCTAGCGCCCGCAGGTGACTCAGGGACCCCTGTAGCCCCCAACCCCTCACCCCCAACCCCCGACTTTGTCCATTCCATGTCAGAATCACTACTCATTCCTCTCGCCCCCTTGTACAGCTCGCCTGAGCCCCAGGGTCGGCACCACGCACCCGAGGGTCAGATGAAAACACAGATGACAGTTACGTTCCGGCGCCCGCAATGACACCGCGACCTGAAACCACGTCGGAACCGGTACTACGGAGATCACAGCGGAAGAGCAAGCCTCCGGATAGACTCAATCTGTAAATATTGTAAATATTGTTCGCTCGGCCTCACCCCCGACGGACATTTTTTTTAAAACAGGGGTTGAATGTGGTAAACCACTGTTATCTGTTATCTGTGGTGGTTAACCACTGTAGTTAGTATTTCTCAGTACCTGTATATGTGGCACATCCCTGTCGGTTCCGCCCAAGTCTCCTCCCCCTGGTCTGGGTATAAAGGCAGTGGCCCCACCCCCCCTTGCTCTCAGTTCAGACCCGATCACCGACAGGGATGGCTCCAAGTTCTTACCAATAAAAGCCCGTTTGTCTTGCTCTCAACTAGTCTCGGCTCGATTGATAGTGCATCAGTCCCACCAATTCCCAAGCTCATACAAAAGATTCCCTTCTATCAGGACCCATGCCCTAACACCTGATAGGCGTGGTTTGCGCACTTCTTTCTGATAGGCCCCATAGGGTCAGGTAACCCATGAGTAACCACCTCTTAAAGGGGCTATGTTACCACATTCCTCTCCCTTTTAGGTCCCCTTGCATTCATACAAAAAACTCTTAAATACAGATATATACAGTCAAAATAGAATCTTAAAAATCTTCAAATTCCCCTGTTTATTGCAGTCAGAAACAGGGGGATTTATTATGGTGCGCAAAGAAATGGCTGACCAACAAAATACATACTTTGGTCTGTCTTAACAAAGGAGGACACAAATGACATGCCAGAAATGTTGGGGAACACAGGGTTTAGTGAGAGGGAGGACCTGAAGGAAATCATTATTAGTAGAGAAATGGTGTTGGGGAAGTTTATGGGATTGAAAGCCAATAAATCCCCAGGGCCTGATAATCTACATCTGCATAATAAGGAAATGGCCCTAGATTTGGTGGATGTATTGGTGGTCATCTTCCAAGATTCTATAGATTTTGGAACAGTTCCTACAGATTGGAGGGTAGCCAATGTAACTAAGGAATAATGTTCATAGAATCATAGAAACCCTACAGTGCAGAAAGAGGCCATTTGGCCCATCGAGTCTGCACCGACCACAATCCCATCCAGGCCCTACCCCCATATCCCTACATATTTACCCACTAATCCCTCTAACCTATGCATCTCAGGACACTAAGGGGCAATTTTAGCCTGGCCAATCAACCTAACCCGCACATCTTTGGACTGTGGGAGGAAACCGAAGCACCCGGAGGAAACCCACACAGACACGAGGGAGAATGTGCAAACTCCACACAGACAGTGACCCAAGCCGGGAATCGAACCCAGGTCCCTGGAGCTGTGAAGCAGCAGTGCTAACCACTGTGCTACTGTGCCGCCCACGAATGTGATCCACTTTCGTAGCGAAAGCAAGAAGGCAGATTATCTGAATGGCTATAGATTGAGAGAGGGGAATATGCAATGAGACCTGGGTGCCTTGTACACCAGTTGCTGAAAGTAAGCATGTGGCTGCAGCAGGGGGTGAAGAGAACAATTGGTATGTTGGCCGTCATAGTGAGAAGATTCGAGTACAGGAACAGGGATGTCTTGCTGCAGTTGTACAGAGCCTCAGTGAGACCAAACCTGGAATATTGTATGCAGTTTTGGTCTCTTTATCTGAGGAAGGATGTTCTTGCTATGGAGAGAGTGCAGTGAAGGTTTACCAGATTGAATCCTGGGATGACAGCACTGACATATGAGGAGAGACAGTCAATTATATTCGCTGGTGTTTAGAAGAATGAAGAAGTGGATTTCATAGAAACCTATAAAATGCTATCAGGACTAGATAAAATAGATGTAGGGAGGATGTTCCTGATGGCAGAGGAGTCCAGAACCAGGGGTCACAGTTTGAGGATATAGAGTAAACCATTTAGGACTGAGATGAGGAGAAATTCATTCACCCAGAGAGTGGTGAGCCTGTGGAACTCTCTACCACAGGAAGAAGTTGAGGCCTGAACATGATATGTTTTCAAGAAGGACTTAAAGATTACTCTTGGGGCTAAAGAGATCAAAAGATATGGGGGAAAGTGGGAACAGGTTACTGAGTGGGTGATCAGCCATGATCATAATAAAAGGCTTGAAGGGCCTAGTGGCCTACTCCTGCTCCTATTTTCTATGTTTCTGTGAAAGGTAAATGTAGGACAAATAAATCCAGGGTTTCTTGGATGACAAGAGAGATAGAGGTAAAGATGAAAAGGAAGAAGTGCATGTACAACAGCTGTCAAATAGAAAATAGAATGGTGAATCTGGCTGAATATAGAAGGTCTGTTTGTGAACAGAATTCCCACTCACCTGAAGAAGGGGCTTGCAGCTCCGAAAGCTTGTGTGGCTTTTGCTACCAAATAAACCTGTTGGACTTTAACCTGGTGTTGTTAAACTTCTTACTGTGAATATAGAAGGACCAGAGGGCAAGTGAAAAAATTAATCAGAAAAGCAAGGAGAGAGCATGACAAGAGACTGGCAGCTAACATAAAACAGAATCCAAAGGTCCTTTATAAGCATGTAAATAATAAAAGACTGGCAAAAGAAAGAGTAAGAACAAAGAACAAAGAACAAAGAACAATACAGCACAGGAACAGGCCCTTCGGCCCTCCAAGCCCGCGCCGCTCCCCGGTCCAGGATTGAATCCTGAATCCAGGATCCCCGCCCAATTTTCCAGCCTATCTACATACCAATATCCTATCCACCGAGCTGTCCCTCACAGCTACGATGCTTTGTTCATTACAACCTATTAACTCACCCCCACCCCCCTATTCCAGACCATGTGATCCCCAGGGAGAGGCGAAAACCCAGAGTGAAAAACCCCAGGGCCAATATGGGGAAAAAAAAAAATCTGGGAAATTCCTCTCCGACCCCCTGAGGCGATCGAAACGAGTCCAGGAGATCACAATGGCTCTGATCGGAAAATGCTTCCCAACCCTAGTCATTTCCACTTCCATGAACACCATATGAATTCCCTGCCCCCGAGGCAGGTTCCCAACTATCCGCAGTCTCGCTCTGTACTGGCACCAGCAAGATGATCATAGAATGAAGCCTTGAAACGAGAAACAAGGAACAATTAGCCCGCGCCGCTCCCTGGTCCAAACTAGACCACTCTTTTGTATCCCTCCATTCCCACTCCGGTCATATAGCTGTCTAGATAAGTCTTAAATGTTCCCAGTGTGTCCGCCTCCACCACCTTGCCCGGCAACACATTCCAGGCCCCCACGACCCTCTGTGTGAAATATGTCCTTCTGATATCTGTGTTAAACCTCCCCCCCTTCAAAGAACAAAGAACAAAGAACAGTACAGCACAGGAAACAGGCCCTGCGGCCCTCCAAGCCTGTGCCGCTCCTTGGTCCAACTAGACCAATCGTTTGTATCCCTCCATTCCCAGGCTGCTCATGTGACTATCCAGGTAAGTCTTAAACGATGTCAGCGTGCCTGCCTCCACCACCCTACTTGGCAGCGCATTCCAGGCCCCCACCACCCTCTGTGTAAAAAACGTCCCTCTGATGTCTGAGTTATACTTCGCCCCTCTCAGCTTGAGCCCGTGACCCCTCGTGATCGTCACCTCCGACCTGGGAAAAAGCTTCCCACTGTTCACCCTATCTATACCCTTCATAATCTTGTATACCTCTATTAGATCTCCCCTCATTCTCCGTCTTTCCAAGGAGAACAACCCCAGTCTACCCAATCTCTCCTCATAGCTAAGACCCTCCATAACAGGCAACATCCTGGTAAACCTTCTCTGCACTCTCTCCAATGCCTCCACGTCCTCCTGGTAGTGCGGCGACCAGAACTGGACGCAGTACTCCAAATGCGGCCTAACCAGCGTTCTATACAGCTGCATCATCAGACTCCAGCTTTTATACTCTATACCCCGTCCTATAAAGGCAAGCATACCATATGCCTTCTTCACCACCTTCTCCACCTGTGTTGCCACCTTCAAGGATTTGTGGACTTGCACACCTAGGTCCCTCTGTGTTTCTATACTCCTGATGACTCTGCCATTTATTGCATAACTCCTCCCTACATTATTTCTTCCAAAATGCATCACTTCGCATTTATACGGATTAAATTCCATCTGCCACCTCTCCGCCCAATTTTCCAGCCTATCTATATCCTGCTGTATTGCCCGACAATGCTCTTCGCTATCCGCAATTCCAGCCATCTTTGTGTCATCCGCAAACTTGCTGATTACACCAGTTACACCTTCTTCCAAATCATTTATATATATCACAAATAGCAGAGGTCCCAGTACAGAGCCCTGCGGAACACCACTGGTCACAGACCTCCAGCCGGAAAAAGACCCTTCGACCACTACCCTCTGTCTCCTATGGCCAAGCCAGTTCTCCACCCATCGAGCCACTTCTCCTTGTATCCCATGAGCCTTAACCTTCTTAACCAACCTGCCATGTGGGACTTTGTCAAATGCCTTACTGAAATCCTTTTTTGTCACTTCCTCAAAAAACTCCACCAAATTTGTAAGGCACGACCTCCCTCTTACAAAACCATGCTGTCTGTCACTAATGAGATTGTTCCGTTCTAAATGCACATACATCCTGTCTCTAAGAATCCTCTCCAACAACTTCCCTACCACGGACGTCAAGCTCACCGGCCTATAATTTCCTGGGTTATCCCTGCTACCCTTCTTAAACAACGGGACCACATTCGCTATCCTCCAATCCTCAGGGACCTCACCCGTGTCCAAAGAAGCGACAAAGATTTCCGTCAGAGGCCCAGCAATTTCCTCTCTCGTCTCCCTGAGCAGTCGAGGATAGATGCCATCAGGCCCTGGGGCTTTGTCAGTTTTAATGTTCCCTAAAAAACCTAACACTTCCTCTCTCGTAATGGAGATTTTCTCTAACGGGTCAACACCTCCCTCCGAGACACTCCCGGTTAACACGCCCCTCTCCTTCGTGAATACCGATGCAAAGTATTCATTTAGGATCTCCCCTATTCCCTTGGGTTCTAAGCATAATTCCCCTCCTTTGTCCCTGAGAGGTCCGATTTTCTCCCTGACAACTCTTTTGTTCCTAACGTATGAATAGAATGCCTTAGGATTCTCCTTAATCCTGCCTGCCAAGAACATCTCGTGCCCTCTTTTTGCCCTTCTAACTCCCCGTTTGAGATCTTTCCTACTCTCTCTGTATTCCTCCAGAGCTCCATCTGTTTTCTGTTGCCTGGACTTAACGTACGCCTCCCTTTTCATTTTAATCAGATCCTCAATTTCCCTGGTTATCCACAGCTCTCGAATCCTACCTTTCCTATCTTTCCTTTTTACAGGCACATGCCTATCCTGCAGCCTTATCAATAGTTCCTTAAAAGACTCCCACATGCCAGACGCGGACTTACCCTCGAACATCCTCTCCCAATCAACATCCACCAATTCCTGCCTAATCCGGCTATAGTCAGCCTTCCCCCAATTTAGCACCCTGCCCGTAGGACAGCACTCATCCTTGTCCATCACTATCCTAAAGTTAACAGAGTTGTGGTCACTATTTGCCACATGTTCCCCTACCGAAACTTTGACGACCTGACCGGGCTCATTTCCCAGAACTAGGTCCAGTATAGCCCCCTCTCTAGTCGGGCTATCTACATACTGTTCCAAAGTAGGGCCAATTAGGGATAAAAAAGGTGACTTGAATGTGGAGGCATGAGAAATAGTGGTGGTATTAAATGAATACTTTGCATCTGTCTTTCCAAAGATAGAGGATGCTACCCAGGCTGAGGTGAGAGGAGGTAACTTGTACATCAGTAGAATTTACAATTGAGAAGTGAGGTATTAGGCTATCTTTACTGAAAAACAGATAAAGTTCCAGGACCAGATGAGATACATCCAAGGGTAGTGGGGGAAGTGAGAATCAAAATTGCAGAGGCACTCATGAAAATCTTCCAGTCTTCCTTAGAGAAAGGTGGTGCCAAGGACTGAAGAATTGTGAATGTTACATCCTTGTTCAAAATGTTGTACAAGGATAAAGCCCGTCAGTTTGATTTCAGCAGTAGGGAAATTTCTGGAAAATACAGTTTGGGACAAAATTAATAGTTAGTTAGACAAAAGCAGGATAATTAAGGAGAGCCAGCATGGATTCTTTAAGGAAAAATCCTGTTTAATTAACTTGCTGGAATTGTTTGAGAAGGTAACAGGGAAGGTTGATAAAGTTAATACCTTGGTTGATGTGAATTCTAAAAAGGCATTTGATACAGTATCACACAACAGACTTGTAAGCAAAATTCTAGCCAATGGAATAAAAAGGAAAGTAGGCACTTGGATAAGATCAGTGCCAGATTTAGACTTGGTGAGGCCCTAAGCTATATAAAGCTTGGAGGCCCCTTGTTAAAAAGTTACACCAAAAGGTCTCACAAAGGTGCGTACCAAAACAGGACCTTGGGTCGCCACAAAAAAATTGAAAACATAATTATGCCTTTTAATTATTTAATAGCAGGGTATTTAAAGTGAAAAATACAAATTATTTTCAAATGAATGCATTTACTGATTACATATTTATCATTTTGCCATTTTAAAACTACACATATAAATTTGCTACACAAGCCATTTCAAAAAATGGAGAGGAAGGCAGTGGTGATAGGGGGACTCTACAGTGAGGGGGTCAGACAGGTATTTTTGTGGAGGAAGTCGAGAAACGCGGATGGTGGTTTGCCTCCCTGGTGCCGGGATCAGGGATGTTTCTGACCGTATCCAAGAAATCCTGAAGTGGGGGGGAGAGGAGCCAGAGGTCGTGGTGCATACTGGTACCACTGACATAGGCAGGAAACGGGAAGGGGTTATGAAAGGAGAATATAGGAAGTTAGATAGGGAGTTAAGAAGAAGGAACGCAAAGGTAGTAATCTCGGGATTGCTGCCTGTGCCACGAGACAGTGAGGGAAGGAACGGAATAAGGTGGAGGATAAATGTGTGGCTGAGGGATTGGAGCAGGGGTCAGGGATTCAGGTTCCTGGATCATTGGGACCTCTTTAGGGGCAGGTGTGACGTGTACAAAAAGGACGGGTTTCACTTAAATCCCAGGGGGACCAATATCCTGGCGGGAAGGTTTGCTAAGGCTACTGGGGAGTGTTTAAACTAGAATGGTTGGGGGGGGTGGGGGGGGGGGGGAATCAAAATGAGGTGACTGGGAGAGAGGAGGTTAGCTTAAAAATAAAAGGGGCTTGTAGACAGTGTGAGAAGGAGGATACGCAGGTGACAGAGACGGGGAGCGCTCAGACCGAAGGGTTGAGATGTGTTTATTTTAACGCAAGGAGTGTAGTGAACAAAATGGATGAGCTTAGAGCGTGGATCACCACTTGGAAGTGTAATGTGGTGGCCATTACAGAGACTTGGTTATCTCAGGGACAGGACTGGATACTTCAAGTGCCGGGTTTCAGATGTTTCAGGAGGGACATGGAAGGAGGCAAAAGAGGTGGGGGAGTGGCACTGTTGATCAGGGATAGTGTCATGGCTGTAGAAAAGATGGACGCCACAGAGGGATTGTCTACGGAATCTCTGTGGGTGGAGGTTTGCAACAGGAAGGGGTCAATAACTTTACTGGGTGTTTTCTATAGGCCGCCCAATAGCAGCAGGGATGTAGAGGAGCAGATTGGGAAGCAGATCCTGGAGAGATGTGATAATAAGAGTGGTCGTGATGGGAGATTTTAATTTCCCAAATATCAATTGGAATATCCCTAGGGTAAGGGGTTTAGATGCGGAGGAGTTTGTTAGGTGTGTTCAGGAGGGCTTCCTGACACAGTATGTGGATAAGCCTACAAGAGGAGAGGCTGTACTTGATTTGGTATTAGGGAATGAACCTGGGCAGGTGTCAGATCTCTCACTGGGAGAGCATTTTGGGGATAGTGATCATAACTCTATCTCCTTTACATTAGCATTGGAGAGAGATAGGATCAGTTAAGCTAGGAAAGTGTTTATTTGGCCTCTTTTAAGGTGAAAGTGTTTATTTGGAGTAAGGGCAATTATGAGGCTATTAGGCAGGAAATTAGAGGCATAAATTGGAAGGAGGTTTTCTCAGGGAAATGTACAGAAGAAATGTGGCAAATTTTCAAGGAAAATTTGTCTGGAGCTCTGCACAGCAACGTTCCAATGAGACAGGGGAGTTATGGTATGTTACAGGAACCATGGTGCACGAAAACTGTGACGAATTTAGTCAAGAAGAAAAGAAAAGCCTACAAAAGGTTCAGGGAGCTAAGTAATGTTAGAAATCTAGAAGAGTATACGACTAGTAGGAAGGAACTTAAGAGGGAAATTAGAAGAGCAAGAAGGGGTCATGAGAAGGCCTTGGCAGACAGGATAAAGGAAAACCCCAAGGCATTCTACAATTATGTTAAGAGCAAGAAGATAAGATGTGAAGGAGTAGGACCTATCAAATGTGACGGTGGGAAAGTCTATATAGAACCGGTAGAAATGGCAGAGGTAGTCAATGAATACTTTACTTCAGCATTCACAGTGGAAAAGGATCTTGGTAGTTGCAGTGCAGACTTGCAGTGGACTGAGAAGATTGAGCATGTGGACATTAGGAAAGAGGATGTGTTGGAGCACATTTGATGCTTTTGAAAAGCATCAAGTTAGATAAATCGCCGGGACCGGATGGGATGTACCCCAGGTTACTGTGGGAGGCGAGGGAAGAGATTGCTGAGCCTCTGCCGATGATCTTTGCGTCATCAATGGAGACGGGAGGGGTTCTGGAGGATTGGAGGATTGCGGATGTGGTTCCGTTATTCAAGAAAGGGAGAAGAGATAGCCCGGGAAATTATAGACCAGTGAGTCTAACCTCAGTGGTTGGTAAGTTGATGGAGAAGATCCTGAAAGGCAGGATTTATGAACATCTGGAGAGGAATAGTATGATCAGAAATAGCCAGCACGGCTTTGTCCAAGGCAGATCATGCCTTACGAGCCGAATTGAATTTTTTGAAGATGTAACTAGACACATAGACAAGGGAAGAGCGGTAGATGTAGTTTATATGGATTTCAGCAAGGCATTTGATAAGGTGCCCCATGCAAGGTTTATTGAGAAAGTGAAGGGGCATGGGATACAAGGGGACATTGCCTTCTGGATTCAGAACTGGCTTGCCCACAGAAGGCAAAGAGTGGTTGTAGATGGGTCTTTTTCAGCATGGAGGTCGGTCACCAGTGGAGTGCCCCAGGGATCTGTTCTGGGACCCTTGCTCTTTGTGATTTTTATAAATGACCTGGATGAGGAAGTGGAAGGATGGGTTGGCAAGTCTGCTGATGACACAAAGGCTGGTGGTGTTGTGGCTAGTGTAGAGGGATGTCAGCAGTTGCAACGAGACATAGATAAGATGCAAAACTGGGCGGAGAAGTGGCAGATGGACTTCAACCCAGATAAGTGTGTGGTGGTTCATTTTGGCAGGTCGAATAGGATGAAAGAATATAATATTAAGGGTAAGACGCTTGGTAGTGTGGAAGATCAGAAGGATCTTGGGGTCTGGGTTCATAGGACGCTCAAAGCAGCATCGCAGGCAGAGGCTGTAATTAAGAGGGCGTATGGAATACTGGCCTTCATTAATAGAGGAATTGAGTTTAGAAATCGGGAGATAATGCTGCAGCTGTACAGGACCCTGGTCAGACCCCACCAGTACTGTGCCCAGTTCTGGTCGCCTCATTACAGAAAGGATGTGGAAGCCATAGAAAGGGTGCAGAGGAGATTTATAAGGATGTTGCCTGGATTAGGTGGCATGCCTTATGTGGATAGTTTGAGAGAGCTAGGTCTTTTCTCCTTGGAGAGGTGAAGGATAAGAGGTGACCTGATAGAGGTGTATAAGATGTTGAGAGGTATTGATGGAGTGGATTCTCAGAGGCTTTTAGCCAGGGCTGAAAAGGTTGCCACAAGAGGTCACAGGTTTAGGGTGCTGGGGAGTAGGTACAGAGGAGATGTTCAGGTTAAGTTTTTCACTCAGAGGGTGGTGGGTGCGTGGAATCAGCTGCCGGTAGTGGTGGTGGAGGCAGATTCGATAGGGTGGACTGAAAAGATTGAATATGTGGACTTTAAGAAAGAGGTTGTGCTGGAATCTTTGAATGGCATCAAGATAGATAAGTCGCCGGGTCCGAATGGGATGTACCCCAGATTACTATGGGAGGCGAGGGAAGAGATTGCAGAGCCTCTGGCGATGATCTTTGCCATGATGTGGAGATGCCGGCGTTGGACTGGGGTAAACACAGTAAGAGTTTTAACAACACCAGGTTAAAGTCCAACAGGTTTATTTGGTAGCAAACACCATTAGCTTTCGGAGCGCTGCTCCTTCGTCAGATGGAGTGGAAATGTGCTCTCAAACAGGGCACAGAGACACAAAAATCAAGTTACAGAATACTGATTAGACTTCTGTATTCTTTAACTTGAAATCAGGGATCTATGCACATGGACACCCAAATCCCTCTGTTCATCCACACTACCAAGTATCTTACCATTAGCCCAGTACTCTGTATTCCTGTTACTCCTTCCAAAGTGAATCACTTCGCACTTTTCTGCATTAAACTCCATTTGCCACCTCTCAGCCCAGCTCTGCAGCTTATCTATGTCCCTCTGTAACCTGCCACTTCCCTCCGCACTGTCTACAACTCCACTGACTATGGTGTGATCCGCAAATTTACTAACCCATCCTTCTACGCCCTCATCCAGGTCATTCATAAAAATGACAAACAGCAGTGGCCCTAAAACAGATCCTTGCGGTACACCACTAATAACTGAACTCCAGGATGAATATTTCCCATCAACCACCACCCTCTGTTTTCTTCCAGTTAGCCGATTCCTGATCCAAACCACTAAATCACCCTCAATCCCATGTGTCCGTATTTTCTGCAAAAGCTTACCATGGGGAACCTTATCAAACGCTTTGCTGAAATCCATATACACCACATCAACCGCTTTACCCTCATCCACCTCTTTGGTCACCTTCTCAAAGAACGCAATAAGGTTTGTGAGGCACGACCTACCCTTCACAAAACCGTGCTGACTATCCCTAATCAAATTATTCCTTTCTAGGTGATTATAAATCCTATCTCTTATAATCCTTTCCAATACTTTGCCCACAACAGAAGTAAGGCTCACTGGTCTATAATTACCAGGGTTGTCCCTACTCCCCTTTTTGAACAAGGGGACAACATTTGCTATCCTCCAGTCTTCTGGCACAGTTCCAGTAGACAATGACGACCCAAAGATCAAAACCAAAGGCTCTGCAATCTCCTCTCTAGCCTCCCAGAGAATCCTCGGATAAATCCCATCCGGCCCAGGGGACTTATCTATTTTTACCCTTTCCAGAATTGCTAACACCTCCTCCTTATGAACTCCAATCCCATCCAGTCTAACAGCCTGCATCTCAGTACTCCCCTCGACACTGTCCCTCTCCAGTGTAAATACTGACAAAAAATATTCATTTAGTGCCTCTCCTATCTCTTCAGACTCCACGCACAACTTCCCACTCCTAAAGAACAAAGAACAATACAGCACAGGAACAGGCCCTTCGGCCCTCCAAGCCCGCGCCGCTCCCCGGTCCAGGATTGAATCCTGAATCCAGGATCCCCGCCCAATTTTCCAGCCTATCTACATACTAATATCCTATCCACCGAGCTGTCCCTCACAGCTACGATGCTTTGTTCATCACAACCTATTAACTCACCATCACAAGCTATTAACTCACCCCCACCCCCCCATTCCAGACCATGTGATCTCCAGGGAGAGGCGAAAACCCAGAGTGAAAACCCCAGGGCCAATATGGGGAAAAAAAATCTGGGAAATTCCTCTCCGACCCCCTGAGGCGATCGAAACGAGTCCAGGAGATCACAATGGCCCTGATCGGAAAATGCTTCCCAACCCTAGTCATTTCCACTTCCACGAACACCATATGAATTCCCTGCCCCCGAGACAGGTTCCCAACTATCCGCAGTCTCGCTCTGTACTGGCACCAGCAAGATGATCATAGAATGAAGCCTTGAAACGAGAAACAAAGAACAATTAGCCCGCACCGCTCCCTGGTCCAAACTAGACCACTCTTTTGTATCCCTCCATTCCCACTCCGTTCATATAGCTGTCTAGATAAGTCTTAAACGTTCCCAGTGTGTCCGCCTCCACCACCTTGCCCGGCAACACATTCCAGGCCCCCACGACCCTCTGTGTAAAATATGTCCTTCTGATATCTGTGTTAAACCTCCCCCCCTTCACCTTGAACCTATGACCCCTTGTGAACGTCACCACCGACCCGGGGAAAAGCTTCCCACCGTTCACCCTATCTATGCCTTTCATAATTTTATACACCTCTATTAAGTCTCCCCTCATCCTCCGTCTTTCCAAGGAGAACAACCCCAGTTTCCCCAATCTCTCCTCATAACTAAGCCCCTCCATACCAGGTAACATCCTGGTAAACCTCCTCTGTACTCTCTCCAAAGCCTCCACGTCCTGCTGGTAGTGTGGCGACCAGAACTGGACGCAGTATTCCAAATGCGGCCGAACCAACGTTCTATACATCTGCAACATCAGACCCCAACTTTTATACTCTATGCCCCGTCCTATAAAGGCAAGCATGCCATATGCCTTCTTCACCACCTTCTCCACCTGTGACGTCACCTTCAAAGATCTGTGGACTTGCACACCCAGGTCCCTCTGCGCCTCTACACCCTTTATGGTTCTTCCATTTATCGTGTAGCTCCTCCCTACATTATTCCACCAAAATGCATCACTTCGCATTTATCAGGATTGAACTCCATCTGCCATTTCCTTGCCCAAATTTCCAGCCTATCTATATCCTTCTGTAGCCTCTGACAATGCTCCTCACTATCTGCAAGTCCTGCCAGTTTTGTGTCGTCCGCAAACTTACTGATCACCCCAGTTACACCTTCTTCCAGATCATTTATATAAATCACAAACAGCAGAGGTCCCAATACAGAGCCCTGCGGTACACCACTAGTCACAGGCATCCAGCCGGAAAAAGACCCTTCCACTACCACCCTCTGTCTTCTGTGACCAAGCCAGTTCTCCACCCATCTAGCCACCTCCCCCTTTATCCCATGAGATCCAACCTTTTTCACTAGTCTACCATGAGGGACTTTGTCAAACGCTTTACTAAAGTCCATATAGACAACATCCACGGCCCTTCCTTCGTCAACCATTTTGGTCACTTCTTCAAAAAACACCACCAGGTTAGTGAGGCATGACCTCCCTCTCACAAAACCATGCTGACTATCGTTAATGAGTTTATTCCTTTCTAAATGCGCATACATCCTATCTCTAAGAATCTTCTCCAACAACTTCCCCACCACGGACGTCAAGCTCACCGGCCTATAATTACCCGGGTTATCCTTCCTACCCTTTTTAAATAACGGGACCACATTGGCTATCCTCCAATCCTCTGGGACCTCACCTGCGTCCAGTGACAAGACAAAGATTTGCGTCAGAGGCCCAACGATTTCACCTCTCGTCTCCCTGAGCAGCCTTGGATAGATTCCATCAGGCCCTGGGGATTTGTCAGTCTTTATATTCTCTAACAAACCTAACACTTCCTCCTTTGTAATGGAGATTTTCTCCAACGGTTCAACACTCCCCTCAGAGACACTCCCAGTCAACACATCCCTCTCCTTTGTGAATACCGATGCAAAGTATTCATTTAGGATCTCCCCTACTTCTTTGGGCTCCAAGCATAAGTCCCCACTTTTGTCCCTGAGAGGTCCGATTTTTTCCCTGACAACCCTTTTGTTCCTAACGTATGAATAAAATGCCTTGGGATTCTCCTTAATCCTGTCTGCCAAGAACATTTCGTGACCCCTTTTTGCTCTTCTAATTCCCCATTTGAGTACTTTCCTACTTTCTTTGTACTCCTCCAGAGCTCCCTCCGTTTTTAGCTGCTTGGACCTACCATACGCCTCTCTTTTCTTTTTGACCAGTCCCTCAATTTCCCTGGTTATCCACGGTTCTCTAATCCTACCCTTCCTATCCTTCGTTTTTACAGGCACATGCTTGTCCTGTAGCCCTAACAACCGTTCCTTAAAAGACTGCCACATACCAGATGTGGATTTACCCTCAAACAGCCTCTCCCAATCAAGAGCTGCCAATTTCTGCCTGATCCCAATAAAGTTAGCCTTCCCCCAATCCAACACCTTACCTTTGGGACACCACTCATCCTTTTCCATCACTATCCTAAAGCTAACAGAATTGTGGTCACTATTTGCCACATGTTCCCCTACCAAAACTTTGAAGACCTGACCGGGCTCATTCCCCAGTACCAGGTCCAGCATAGCCCCCTCTCTAGTCGGGCTGTCCACATATTGTTCCAACGAACCCTCCTGTACACATTTTACAAATTCCTCCCCATCCAGAGTCCCTGCCCTCAGCGATTTCCAGTCTATACCAGGGAAATTGAAGTCTCCCACTACAACAACCCTATATTTCCTGCACCTATCCAGTATCTCCTGACATATCCATTCTTCCACTTCCCTTGGGCTGTTGGGGGGCCTGTAGTATACCCCCAACATAGTGACTGCGCCTTTCCTGTTTCTAAGCTCCACCCAGAGTGACTCGTTACACGACTCCTCTGAATTGTCCTCCCTCTGCACCGCTGTAATATGCTCTCCAACTAATACCGCTACTCCCCCACCTCTTTTGGCCCCTCCTCTGTCTCGCCTAAAACACTTGTACCCTGGAATATTCAGCTGCCAGTCCTGTCCCTCTTTCAACCAAGTCTCTGTCACCGCAACCACATCCAAATTCCTCGTGCGCATTAAGGCCCCAAGTTCGTCTGTCTTACCTGCTACGCTCCTTGCATTGAAGTATAAGCACTCCAGACCTCCAGGCTCAGTGAGGTCGTCGTCCCCCAGAGTGCTCTTCTTCTTTGCCAGCCTTGTCCCAGCCCCAAGCTCGTCCCCAGCCTCCACACTTATAGACCTAGTAGTTTGATCCCCTCCCCCCTGCCATACTAGTTTAAACCCCCCCGAACTGCACTAGCAAAGCTCCCAGCCAGGATATTTGTGCCCTTCCAACTTAGTTGTGACCCCTCCCTCTTGTACAGGTGCCATCCTCTCCTGAAAACTTCCCATTGATCTATGAAAATGAAGCCCTCCCTCCTGGACCAGTCCTTTAGCCAGGCATTCATTTGTACCAGCTCCCTATTCTTAGCCTCACTGGCACGAGGCATTGGGAGTAGCCCAGAGATGGCCACCCTAGTGACCCTACTTTTTAACCTATTTCCAACTCCCTGAATTGCTCTCTTAGGACCCCCCTACTCTTCCTATCTACGTCATTTCCACCAATGTGTATAATGACATCCGTTTCTTTATCTTCCCCTTTTAATATGCCTCCTATCCGCTCGGAGACATCCGTGACCCCAGCACCAGGTAGGCAGACTACCATCCTGGAGTCCTGTTCGCCCCCACAGAATCGCCTGTCTGTGCCTCTGACTGATGCATTCCCCACCACTATCGCTCTCCTAACCCCTCTCTTCCCTTTCCGGGCCACAGAGCCTGACTGTGTGCCAGTGACCTGGTCACTGTGTCTTACCCCTGGAGAGGCAAACTCCTCCACACTATCTAAAACAATATACCTGTTTTGGAGTGGGACTTCTAACTGTTCACTCCCCTCCCCTCTAACACCTGTCACCAAGCCCTTCCTATTATGAGAGACAGCCACTGGAGTCCTCCCTTGTACTTTACCCTTCTGCCCTTTACTCCTCCTAACCGTGACCCACGTGTCTTCCTCCCGATGCCCCGGTGTAACTAGTTGCCTATAACTCCTGTCAATTTTTCTCCCATTTTCCCTGACTAGACTAAGGTCAGCGATCTGCAGCTCCAGTTCCCTGACATGGTCCCTCAAGAGCTGCAGTTCCACGCACCTGGCACATATGTGAACCTCTGGGAAGCTAGGTGTTTGCAGGAACTCCCACATCCCACATCGGAAGCACTGAACTGGCCGATCACTCATACCTGCCCTTATCCTTTATAGGGTTGGGTTAAAAATAACTAGCCTTGCCTCGCCCTTTCAGCCTAAGCCCTGTGAGCCAAAGCCCTTATAGTTCACACTCTGCTACCCACTCACTACGCTGCCCGCTGTATAGTGCAGCCGGCTTTTTATGCTCCCGGCGAACCCCCCAGGTAACTGCCTTTTATACTAAGACTCAACCTCCCAGAATCCCCTTCAGCTGACCTCACTTCCTCAATTCAAAAACCCTGAAAAAAAGCCCGCGAAATATACTAGGAATACCCTTAAATGAATAAATAAATAATTAAATCACTTCTTTGCTTACTCTCAGCACTCCTGCTAAGACTCTCTCCCCCAGTCTCACTCCAGTCAAACAAAGTAGTGGGGAGGGAGGGTGGTGGGCAGGGATGGAGGGGAAGGCGGGTGGGGGGGACTGAAGGGGGATCACACACAGTGTGCCAGAGGTCCTCTCCCATGCAGAACAACACTCTGAGCCTCAATGCGGATGGTCGGAGTACAGTCACCCCTGTGGAAGGCCGATCACCGCTGTGGGGTGCAATAACAAATCCCTCCCTCAGTCCTTGACTGACCCTAATCTTACCCTAGTCATTCTTTTACTCCTGACATACCTATAGAAAGCTTTAGGGTTTTCCTTGATCCTACCTGCCAAACACTTCTCATGTCCCCTCCTGGCTCTTCTTAACTCTTTCTTTAGGTCCTTCCTGGCTAACTTGTAACTCTCAAGCTCCCTAACTGAGCCTTCACATCTCATCTTTACATAAGTCTCCTTCTTCCTCTTCACGAGAGATTCAACCTCCTTTACTAAGTGCGTCTAACCTCAGTGGTTGGTAAGCTGATGGAGAAGATCCTGAGGGTGGAGGGGGGGAGAGGGGAGGGTGGAGGGGGGAGAGGGGAGGGTGGAGGGGGGAGTGGAGAGGGGGGAGGGTGGAGGAGGGGAAGGGTGGGAGGGTAGGGGGGAAGGGTGGGAGGGTAGGGGGGGAGGGTGGTGGAGGGGGAGGGTGGAGGGGAGGGGGAGGGTGGAGGGGAGGGGGAGGGTGGAGGGGAGGGGGGAGTGTGGAGGAGAGGGGAGAAGGGTGGAGGGGAGGGTAGAGGGGAGGGGGAGGGGAAGGGGAGAGGGTGGAGGGGAGGGGAAGGGAAGGGGAGAGGGTGGAGGGGAAGGGAGAGGGTGGAGGGGAAGGGAGAGGGTGGAGGGGAAGGGAGAGGGTGGAGGGGAACCGGGGGAGAGGGTGGAGGGGAAGGGGGAGAGGGTGGAGGGGAAGGGGGA